>NW_027142355.1:27521285-27959742 GCF_026170545.1 Melanerpes formicivorus | reverse complement strand
AAAAGAAAAGAAAAGAAAAGAAAAGAAAAGAAAAGAAAGAAAAGAAAAGAAAAGGAAAAGAGAAGAAAAAGAATCCCACTATTCTGCCAAGCTGACTGAGGTGAAATGGGGCCTTAAATGTGGATGAGGTCAATGTATTCTTTTCCTTAGGATGCTGCTCATTATCTTTTCTGGGAATATTAAGCTGAAGGGTCACATTTTTCTTAATTTCAAAGTTTCTGTTGCTAATGCTTATAAAATAATAGCTTAATACTGTCTGTTGTGCTGTTGAAGAAGTCTAATATATTTAGATTTTTTTTTAATTGTGTTTTTTTTATCACTGCAGTAAGTTCAGGCAACAAAGCTGGTGAAGGACCTCAAGCAACAAGCCCTGTGAGGAGAGGCTGAGGGAGCTGGGGTTGCTTAGCCTAGGGAAGAGGAGGCTCAGAGGAGACCTTATTGCTCTCTACAAACTACCTGAAGGGAGGGTTGTAGCCAGGAGGGGATTGGTCTCTTCTCCCAGGTAACCAGCACCAGAACAAGAGGACACAGTCTCAAGCTGCACCAGGGGAGGTTTGGCCTGGATGTTAGGAAGGAGATCTTCATAGAAAGAATGATTGGCCATTGGAATGGGCTGCCCTGGGAGGTGGGGGATGGGGTTCTTGGTTGCATGGTTTAGTTGATTAGGTGGTATTGGATGATAGGTTGGACTCGATGATCTCAGAGGTCTCTTCCAATCCGGTTAATTCTATTCTGTTCTATTATATTCTATTCTATGCTATGCTATGCTATGCTATGCTATGCTATGCTATGCTATGCTATGCTATGCTATGCTATTCCCATTCCATTCCATTCCATTCCATTCCATTCCATTCCATTCCATTCCATTCTATTCTATGCTATTCTATTCTATTCTGTTCTATCTGATTAACAATAGATCCAGAGATATATTTTTAGGGCAATCTTTAAAACACTGCAGATTTCAGCTTTCACAAGAGCATCTAGTTTCATCCTTTAAAGCTTCATCACTTAATCCCCTGGAGACCTGAGAAGCTTGCAGTTCAAAGACTAACAAAATATGTTCTTTGAAATACATAACTATATAGATCCTAATTAAGAATTATTGTTAGAGGAAAGAACAGTAATTATGATTGTTACAACTTCAAGCTGTTGTCTTCACTGTCTGATGTTGATATGTCACATGCTACAATCTAACAGACTTCCAAAAGCTTGATTCATGATCTTGGTCACAGGTATCTTGTAGTAGTAAATTGATAGGGGGTCTATAGAAAGTTGAGGCTAATTATCAAAGCAGTGTGGCAGACAGTAAATGGGCTACGTGCTGGGGAGTGGGGAACGAATGTGTATGCAAATGCAGTGGTATCACTGTACTGTTTAAGGACAAGGTTTGGAATTAGCTATTCCAAAATGATTATCAAATCCTCTAGTCCCCAGAGGGAGCCAGTAATGAGATGCAGCTCTAATCCCATGTTTGTACATTTTACCTCTCTCTACAGTAGAGACTTGCTAGTAGTTTAGAAAAGCCGTGCTAAACAAGCCATGTTTACCACCGAGGAGATGACTGTCAAAGGGGCATTAACATTTCCACACAAGAGAAAGCAGTCAAAGAGCCTATTCACACTTGAATGAATTTTGGATCAGCAGTCACAGAGGAAGCAGAAATCTCAATGGAAATCCCAGTCCCTGTTCTTTCCTGCTTCTGTGGGACCCCAAGGAAGGGATTAAACAGAAATGCATTCATTCTTCCCCAGCCCATCACCAATATCTCTTCTCCCATGAATGTGACCTGTTTGCAGATATTGTATGTAAATTCTGCCTTCCTGATCATGTGGACTAGGTGACTGTTAGTGTTCACAGTGTGCTAGTTAAATGACTTTCAGATATGAATTTAGGCTCAGTTGATGGTTTTCTTTAATTTTTGGTGGCAGGCTATTATTTAATATTAGCAGTGGTGTTTATTGGGCATTTTTCAAATGAGTACTTTGGTTTGCTTGAAATTTAATCTGTCTTGTATGATGGATTCACAGTAGAAGGGGAAAATAAAAATACACCAATCCTGGGTATCACTGTCCTGGGCAATACTTAGAGAAATGCAAATACTTCAGTCCATAATGTTTAACAAAGTACTAAGGCATTCCTCTGCTGAGGTGTTTTGGGAGCTGGAAATGGGAAAGTGTATTCTTAGGACCAGCTGTTTCCTGGGGGAGGACTGGAGTCTTGCAAGTTTAGAATCACAGAACCAGAATCATTAAGGTTGGGAAAGACTTTTTAAGATCATGTAGTCCAACTGTGAACCTAGCACTGCAGAGTCCACCACTAAACCATGTTCCTCAGTGCCACATCTACATGTCTTTTAAATACCTCCAGGGATGGTGACTCAACCACTTCCCTGGGCAGTCTGTTTCAATGCTTGACAACCCTTTTGATGGAGATTTTTTTTTCCTAAAATCCAATCTAAACTTTCCCTGCTGCAAATTGAAGCCATTTCCTCTCTTCCTATCAATTGCTACCTGAGAGATAAGATTGACATCCACCTTGCTACAGCCTCTTTACGGTTTATAGTTCAGCCAACACACTGCCAAGGTTTGTAAGGAGACTGGTGGGATGAGCTGCAAGTCTGTTGTAGGGATACTCAACTTTCAGTGATTTGATGGGGAACAGGGAGTAACAGAGATTTGCATCAGGTAACTTCAGGCTTCTGCTCTGAATTTTCCTTTGGCAGAACTGGCCTCTGTCTATTGAATATACAAAGACTAGGGAGAAAAATCCCTTATTTTAGCAAACAAAGTTACCAGTTCAACAACAGTCAGGAATTAGATGAAAATAAATGTGATGATTTGAGTGTCATTCCAACATAGGATTTTACTGTCTTGAAGCACTGCAGAATTTTTGTGCTTTTCATGAAGTTATGCTGGTTGATAGTAGGCTGAACATGAGCCTGCAGTGTGCCCAGGCAGCCAAGAGGGCCAATGGCATCCTGGCCTGCATCAGGAACAGTGTGGCCAGCAGGAGCAGGGAGGTCATTCTGCCCCTGTACACTGCACTGGTTAGGCCACACCTCGAGTACCGTGTCCAGTTCTGGGCCCCTCAGTTTAGGAAGGAGGTTGACTTGCTGGAATGAGTCCAGAGAAGAGCAACAAAGTTGGTGAGGGATTTGGAACACAAGCCCTATGAGGAAAGACTGAGGGAGCTGGGGTTGCTCAGCCTGGAGAAGAGGAGACTCAGGGGTGACCTTATTGCTGTCTACAACTACCTGAAGGGAGATTGTAGACAGGCGGATGATGGTCTCTTCTCCCAGGCAGCCAGTACCAGAACAAGAGGACACAGTCTCAGGCTGCGCCAGGGGAGGTTCAGGTTGGATGTTAGGAAGAAGTTCTATACAGAAAGAGTGATTGCCCATTGGAATGGGTTGCCCGGGGAGGTGGTGGAGTCGCCGTCATTGAAGGTGTTCAGAAGGAGACTTGATGGGGTGCTTGGTGCCATGGGTTAGCTGTTTGGGTGGGTTGGATTGGTTGATGGGTTGGACACGATGATCTTGAAGGTCTCTTCCAACCTGGTTTGGTTTATTCTAATAAAGGTTTATTCTAATAAAGGCTGTCTCTTTCTTGAGGGTGAACTTTCCACATTCACTTGGAGTAGATAGCAAAGGAACAATAGAAGCTAGCTCAGTCACAGCCAGTGTTGTTCCCATACAATAGATAAATACAGGATTACAGACTCCAGAGGTGTCAGCTTGGTAACTTTCAAAAGCATTTCAGTCCCTCACAAAAATTCAAACCCCACATTCTTCAGGTTAATGCCAGAAATCTTGCACTGTGGTGAACAGTTAGTACTAAAATCAGACTCCCTGCTGCCTTCCAATGTAAAAATAACTCAGCACTTCTGAGCACACTACAGAAGACAAAGCGCGAAACTGGTTTTCAGAGCTAATGAGGCAATTCCTGGATGCTGGATAAAGATGTGTCCCTAACACTGTATTTAAAGAATAAGTCATGGGATGGCTGCGTACCTGTTCTACATCCAAGTGCCGGGTTCTGCACACTGGCCACAGCAAACCCATGCAGTGCTACAGGCTGGGGTCAGAGTGGCTGGAGAGCGGCCAGGCAAAGAGGGACCTGGGGGTACTGGTTGATAATAGGCTGAACATGAGCCTGCAGTGTGCCCAGGTGGCCAAGAGGGCCAATGGCATCCTGGCCTACATCAAGAACAGTGTGGCCAGCAGAAGCAGGGAGGTCATTCTGCCCCTGTACACTGCACTGGTTAGGCCACACCTCGAGTACTGTGTCCAGTTCCAGGCCCCTCAGTTTAGGAAGGAGGTTGACTTGCTGGAATGAGTCCAGAGAAGAGCAACAAACTTGGTGAGGGGTTTGGAACACAAGCCCTATGAGGAGAGGCTGAGGGAGCTGGGGTTGCTTAGCCTGGAGAGGAGGAGACTCAGGGGTGACCTTATTGCTGTCTACAACTACCTGAAGGGAAATTGTAGACAGGCAGAGGTTGGTCTCTTCTCCCAGGCAGCCAGTACCAGAACAAGAGGACACAGTCTCAGGGTGCACCAGGGGAGGTTCAGGTTGGATGTTAGGAAGACATTCTATACAGAGAGAGTCATTGCCCATTGGAATGGGCTGCCTGGGGAGGTGGTGGAGTCACCATCACTGGAGGTGTTCAGGAGGAGACTTGACAGGGTGCTTGGTGCCATGGGTTAGTTGTTTAGGTGGTGTTGGATGATAGGTTGGACGAGATGATCTCAAAGGTCTCTTCCAACCTGGTCTATTCTATTCTATTCTATTCTATTCTATTCTATTCTATTCTATCCTATCCTATCCTATCCTATCCTATTCTATTCTATTCTATTCTATTCTATTCTACACTTTCTGTTTCACAACTGCTATTAAAAATTACATAAACTTAATTGATATTCATATCAAGCTCCTTCTCACTCCTGTGAATTAGATAAATCTAAACCACTATTTAAAATCTACAATTCAATCACAAATACATTGCATTAAGCTGTTATAGAGGGGACTGCATTCATATTATCAGAGAATCTGGAAGATTTTTCAATGCTTTCTAGCTTCTTACTTGAAAGATCTTAAGTAACAGTGGACCCTTCCACTCTGATTACATTGAGGTAAAGTCCTGAGACTCAGAGGCAACAAGAAACATCTTTAAAGAATACTATCAGGACAGCAACACTCGGAAGGCATTCTCACATGCAACAATAGTCCTTGCTCAAAATATTTCTTCTCTAGATAAACTAGACATAGGAAAAGAGGGTAAGAATCTAAGTACAGATTTGCTGAGGTCACTGAAGAAGGATGCTAAAGACCTAGGAACAAGACTCCATTAATTGTTACACTATCCTACCTCTCTGATTATAAGTTTCTGCTGAATTATGAGTTAATTAGCTTTCAAAAAGCTGACTCAGAAGCTGAGAAGCTGTAGCCTAGTTTGACACAGCACATTCATTTTAACAGGGAAAGGAAAAGTAAGGAAATGACAAGAAATGGGAAGGAATTAAACCTAGATTATTTTAACTCTCTTTTTTTTTGAGAGCATAGTCATTTAGAAATCAAGACATGTAACTAGTTTCCAAAGCAACAGTAACTAAGAGAAACCAGTCATAGGTTTTGTTCTCTGTTTGACAACAGGGTTAATAAACAGAGGCATGAAATACTCCATCCAAATCCATAGCAGGACTGTCATAATTGATAACTGCCTATTTTACATTATGAAAAGAATTGGAAGAATATTGTTAGCATAAGATAACATAAAGAATATTGTGCAAAACACTTCTCAGTTGAAGCAGGTGTTAAAAAAGATAATGTACATTTTACTTTGCTGCAGATGTAAATGGTGAATTTGATGGTCATGATATTTTAACACTGACAGTAGTATCTTGGTAATGGAGTGCAAATATCTTTGTATTAACTAGCAGAGATTAGACAAGAGGAAAATTAAGAGCTGGAAGCAGATCTCCCAGGCATTGCCTAGGAGGAAGAGCTTTCACTGGAATTCAAGGGACTGATAAAGACAAACTTCTGCTGGAACCTGACAGGTATCTGTAGTATATATGCCGGTGTCTAAGAATCCATTCCCATTTTACAATTCAGAGCAGTGTGCTATATTCAACAAGCAGGGGTTTTATGCTTCTAACTGTTTGGTGAAACCCTTTCATTCTGAAGCAGTTTTTGCAGAAAATAAGGGCTGTGGTTAATTTTCCAAGGTCTGCTTTTCCATGCTCCATTTAATTTTTCTATGAAGTGTGAAAGCCAGGAACACAAAGTATTTTCTCTTGATCTCAAAATTTTATGCTTGGAAATGCAAGCAGGAGACCTGTGAGGTTCATTATCTTCTGATCTCCATCATCTTCTTGGATTGGTCTCCTGGTGCACTGTTGCCAGGAACTCCAGTGATACTCCTGTTTAGCAACAGGCAGATCATCTGATATAGGATAAACAGAGAAACTGGACCAGAAAGAGAATCAACAGTTACTTGCAAATTAAATAACAAAATAGTCTCTGAAAAGCTTTCACAGAATACCTAAGTGCAGGTCTCTGTGTACAGGTATTAGTACTTAGGGCCACGAGGATGATCAGCGGGCTGGAGCACCTCTCGTATGGAGGCAGACTGAGAGAGTTGAAGTTATTCAGTCTGGAGAAGAGAAGGCTCCAAAGAGACCTTATTGTGGCCTTCCAGTATCTTAAGGGGCCTACAAGAAAGCTGGGGAGGGACTTTAAAGGATGTCAGGTAGTGATAGGACTAGGGGGAATGGAGCAAACCTAGAAGTGGGTAGATTCAGACTGGATATTAGGAAAAAGTTCTTCACCATGAGGCTGTGGTGAGACACTGGAAGAGGTTGCCCAGGGAGGTGGTAGAAGCCCCATCCCTGGAAGTTTTTAAAGATAGCCTGGATGGGCCTTTGGGCAGCCTGGTCTAGTGTGAGGTATCCCTGCCATGACAGGGGGGTTGGAACTGGATGATCCTTGAGGTCCTTTCCAACCCTCACAATTCTGTGATTCTGTGACTTGTTTTGAAAAATACAATTAGCTATACTTTACTCAACTAGTTTTAACTATCATCATTAGTTACTGCTACCCTATGTAGCCACTTAATGTACTGGGCACATAGCTATTAAAATGTATTATCTAAGGTGATGTAAACTTCTACACAGAGTACTTCAAAATCACAGAAACTAAAGGAACACTTTTCCCCAAATCACTTGGGAAATTTAATCTGCTACTGGGTCAAGCCATATAACTGTGCATTACAGATCTAGTTTCTTAGCAAAATACTAGCTGTGCAATTATTAATCAAACAAATTACTCTGTCCAGCACAAACCTACCAAAACTAACAGGCTTACCTGTGGCTTGTGCTAGCTTATAAAAGCTGCCTGGTCTTGAATGCCAGTATTAGCCCACAGGGCACTGCAATTGCAACATGCAGGATTTCATCAATAACTAAGGGTCTCTCAACAGGAGTCTCTCGAATGTCCCTCTTAGATCACAAGAATAATACTCCTATCTGCATCCCTTGCCTTTGCCTCCACTCTTACCAGCAGTTACCACATTAGCTCAGGGACTGACAGCAAGAGAAAAAAGTGGACAAATGTCCACAGCCCACCTTGCCCTAAGAAAAAGTGTCTAACTCTGCACCCCCATTTAAACAGCCCATCATTATGCTTTCTCATGTCCCAGGGATTTCACTTTGATACAAATGGAGATTCACACAGCTTCCCTGGGAAGTGGTGTTGCTATGTCTCTGTTGTGTGGGAGCTGGCTGGCCCTGAGGGCTCAGTTCACGAGCTCCTCTGAGACCTAAATCATGCAGAGGCCCTTTGAGCTGGGTTTGTGGACAATAATATTTGCCTCACCAGGTACATATTAGATGCAAAAGTCTATGGCTTTTGAGCCTGACACACCAGACCGAGGATTTCACAGAATCACAGAATGGTCTGGGTTGGAAAGGACCTCCAAAGGTCATCTAGTCCAACCCCCTCTGCAGTAAGCAGGAGCGTCCTCAACTAGATCAGGTTGCCAAGCCCTGTCAAACTTCATTTTTAATATCTCCAGGGGTGGGTCCCCAACCACCTCCCTGGGCAATCTGTTCCAATGTTCCTCTACCCTTACGGTAAAGAACCAAACATCCAATCTAAATCTGCTCTTCTCTATTTTGAAGCCATTGGCCCTCATCCTATCAATCCAGGCCTTTGTAAACAGTCTCTCTCCATCCTTCTTTAAAAGGTGTTGGTGTGGGGACAGGCACAAGTTACTGGCCTGCCCTGCCATTCAAGAAGAACTCAAAGCTTTAGGATGCTCCATCATGATGGAGTCTCCAAAACTTGTACTGAAAGCCAGATTTCATCTTCATGGACATCTTTAGTGATATGTGTAAGACTGATCTGTTCCAGGGGACTACATCAAGACACAGTCACTCTGGGAAAGTATATGATTGAACTTGCTCCAGAGTGCAAGTTAAGTTGAGGCACAACGATGTGAAGATGTAGCAAACTTGGATTCTCAGCAGGCTGGAGAAGTTCAGATTGATTTCAACAGCCAACACCCCTGTGCTTTTGGCCATGACTCTGTTAACACAGTCATATTTTTCCATGTCTTAATGGCCACTTCTTGCAAGAGGAAACCCCTTTAATGTACCAACGTGCTGTATGCCTGAAAAAGTGTGTTTAACATAACCAGAAAAAGTGCTATCACAGCTATGTGCACTTGTGGGACAAAATTAAAGGGAAATGGTTCCACTTAGAGGCCACAATAACTTTGTAATTGAAATGTTATCCACATAATCCTTTAAACAATGAGCCAAAAGCTAAAGACCTTATTTCAAGTACTGCTTATTATTTCCTTTGAAGCCTTATTCAAATCATGTTTAGAATAAAAAAAAATGAGCTGGTAGTTTAGACTTTTCCAACTGTTTGTACACAATTTTCTTTTTCAAATATAAGGAGAAAAGGAAACAATGGTTTCATGATGAGAACAAACTGAAACACAAGAACTTCTGTGGGAGACTGAAACAGCAGCAGGATTATAAGCAGAAAATACATGCATCCCACAGACTCTCTTTTCTTGCCTTTGAGGCCTCTCATTCAAGTACTGACCAGGACCACTGTGGCTTTGTTTATGGCATCTGACAAGCTCAAAGCCTCTGGCTGTAAGGCTGCATTAGGTACTTTTTAAAGCATTTTATGAAGCTCTGGGAACAATAAAACAGTATTAGGAATAAAAGTCAGCTCTTCTACATTTGCTCAGCATTCCATCTGTATTGTTAATGTAGAAGTTTGTGTAAATGGGTAAGCATGGACATCTGTGTATATATATATGTGTGTGTATGTATGTATATATATATATATATATATATATCATAGTATCATAGTAGCATTCAGGGTTGGAAGAGACCACAAGGATCATCTAGTTCCAACCCCCTGCCATGGGCAGGGACACCCCACACTAGATCAGGCTGGCCACAGCCTCATCCAGCCTGGGCTTAAACACCTCCAGGGACGGGGCCTCGACCACCTCCCTGGACAACCCATTCCAGGGTTTCACCACTCTCATGGTGAAGAAACTCCTCCTCACATCCAGCCTGAATCTCCCCACCTCCAGCTTCATTCCATTCCCCCTAGTCCTATCACTACCTGAGATCCTGAGAAGTCCTTCCCCAGCCTTCCTGTAGGCCCCCTTCAGATACTGGAAGGCCACAATTAGGTCACCTCGGAGCCTTCTCTTCTCCAGACTGAACAGCCCCAACTCCTTCAGTCTGTCCTCATAGGAGAGGTGCTCCAGCCCTCTGATCATCCTTGTGGCCCTTCTCTGGACATGTTCCAGCACCTCCACATCCCTCTTGTAATAGGAGCTCCAGAACTGGACACAGCACTCCAGGTGGGGTCTCACCAGAGCTGAGTAGAGGGGGAGGATCACCTCCCTTGCCCTGCTGGCCACACTTCTCCTGATGCAGCCCAGGATCTGATTGGCTTTGCGGGCTGCAAGTGCACACTGAGAGCTCATGTTGAGCTTCTTGTCCACCAGCACCCCCAAGTCTCTCTCCTTGGGGCTGCTTTCCAGCCAGTCACTGCCCAGCCTGGATTTGTGCCTGGGATTGCCTCGACCCAGATGAAGGACCCTGCACTTGCTGTTATTGAACTTCATGTATATAAACATTGAAATACTTAATTTAACTATCACACAATTGATAAGATCTGCTGTTTATTTTGGGGGACTCCAGAAAGTTTCAGAGGAACACGTGATGTGACACTTCTATCTTCTTGTTTTAGGGAACTGACATACCCTTTTTTTTTTTTAATTGGTATTTAAGAACTTTTGGGGGAAATTATAAGTATTTGTGGATGAGAATGGAGTTTTAAGGATTGTTTCAGCACCACTGGAGTCAGTAATTTCTCACTGACCTCAACATCTGAAGGACTAAAGTTCCAGGATTCAAACAGCTTACAGCTGTCATCTTGCCCTCTAGTGGTATTTCTTTAAAGACACCACTGGCTAAAAAAAACAACCAGATGGACAAGAGTATTTTATATCTATGAAAAATACACATTTGTTCATGTTGCAGCTAGAGAAACAAATAGGTATAAAAAAAGCCTAACTATTCTAATTTCCCCTAGAACCGCAGGCAAGATAAGGCTATTACAAAAGCTCTGAAAACTTCACAGGAAGGGGGTGCATCCAAGCCTTTTATGTGTCCCACGGGTTCATGGAGAATCACAGAATCACAGTATAACTAAGGCTGGAAGAGACCTGGAGGATCATCAAGTCCAACCTATCGACACATACCTCATGTCACAGTATCTAAACCATGTCACCAAGTGCCACGTCCAATCTCCTCTTGAACACCTCCAGGGATGGTGACTCCACCACCTCCCTGGGCAGCACATTCCAATGACGAATGACTCGCTTGGTGAAGAACTTTCTCCTCACCTCGAGTCTAAACCTCCCCTGGCACAGCTTGAGACTGTATCCTCTTGTTCTGGTGCTGGTTGCCTGGGAGAAGAGACCAACCCCTTCCTAGCTACAACCACCTTTCAGGTAGTTGTAGAGGGCAATGAGGTCACGCCTGAGCCTCCTCTTCTCCAGGCTAAACAATCCCAGCTCCCTCAGCCTCTCCTCATAGGGCTGTGCTCAAGGCCTCTCCCCAGCCTTGTTGCCCTTCTCTGGACACGTTCAAGTGTCTCAATGTCCTTCTTAAACTGAGGGGCCCAGAACTGGACACAGTACTCAAGGTGCAGCCTAACCAAAGCAGAGTACAGGGGCACAATGACTTCCCTGCTCCTGCTGGCCACACTATTCCTAATAATAATACTTAACCTCTCAAGAGTCAAACCCAGATTTCTCCACGGAATAGTTTATGGATAATTTTGTTCAGAAGACAATTCAAGATGTAACCTTCACCAATTTTCAGCACAGAAGAGGAAATCTGAGACTCTGGCTTTTATGCTTTGGCATTGTTAAGACTCTTGTTAGAGATACCTCACTGAAACCATAGGACAGGAAACAGATTCTGCTTCCCTGGCAAAGTAGAAGATACCCAATGTGGGGCTACATTTGTCCCAAAACTTTTCACTTCTAAATAGCACAATGAGAACTGCAATATTCATAACAGGAAAATGTACAAAGACAATTCATGCAATCACTGTTATGTCCTGGGAGGAAGTCACATTGGCTCTCATCCTAAGAATCATGGCCACTGGAAAGGCCTGCTTGCACATATGTCTAAAAGCACTAAAAAGAAGTAATTTTCAGTAAGGCTTGCCTTTGTATCATTGCAAAAGAGTTTCTCTTTCGCTCTGGAGAAGTTACCAGATCAATATCTTTCTAAATTTTCCACTGGGCCTAAACCTCAAGTCCTTAGCTGGTACTTAATCATTCTGTACTCTGGCAAACAACTTTTTGCTTTGAGCGTACAAGAGCAAAGTTACATGCCAGTAAGGACATTTATCACTTCACAAGGAATTCTGCTGTGCCATACTTTCTTTGTTCAAAGCAAAACAAAGGTTCAGGTTGGATGTTAGGAAGAAGTTCTATACAGAGAGAGTGTTTGCCCATTGGAATGGGCTGCCCAAGGAGGTGGTGGAGTCGCCGTCATTGAAGGTGTTCAGGAGGAGACTTGATGGGGTGCTTGGTGCCATGGGTTAGTTGTTTGGGTGGGTTGGATTGGTTGATGGGTTGGATGCGAAGAACTTGAAGGTCTCTTCCAAACTGGTTTGGTTTATTCTAAATAAAGGTTTATTCTAAAAGATCTTTACCAGAGATGATCATGAGCCACAAAAGCTTGATACATAGATAAAATTGATTTTAAACACATATTTTGGCTCATTCTGCTGTGGAGGTGGTCTCACTAAGAGTTCATAACCTGAAGAAATGCAAAGTAACTTTGAAGTATACTGTCTACACAGAGGCTTGGGTTCAGGTTCCCCTCCAGTTACTTGCTGTGAGGTCATAATTTACCTGAGTTGACAATTTACTTCCTTCTTAGTGACTCCATCACTTCAGGTAGTTGTAGAGAGCAAAAAAGTCACCCATGAGCCTCCTCTTCTCCAGGCTAAGCAACCCCAGCTCCCTCAGCCTCTCCTCACAGGGCTTGTGTTCCAAACCCCTCACCAACTTTGTTGCCCTTCTCTGGACACGCTCCAGCAAGTCAACCTCCTTCCTAACCTGAGGGGCCCAGAACTGGACACAGGACTCGAGGTGTGGCCTAACCAGTGCAGTGTACAGGGGCAGAATGACCTCCCTGCTCCTGCTGGCCACACTGTTCCTGATGCAGGCCAGGATGCCATTGGCTCTCTTGGCTGCCTGGGCACACTGCAGGCTCATGTTCAGCCTACCATCAACCAGCACCCCCAGGTGACTGGCCACCAGCTGAATGTGGCACCATTCACCATATATATATATATATAAGGTATATATTCACCATATATATATATATAAGGTATATAAGTATATATTATATATGATCTTTTTAATATATAAATGAACAATTTCTCCAGGTGTAAGACAATGGAATTGTGAGAAGGTTCAGGGCCAGAACATTTTCAAAGACCTGTCCAAATCTTACTCCTGCAATGCAGTTTGGACTAGCAGTAAAAGCAGAGAAAAATAGCCCCCAGCAGAAGCTCTTGACCCCCAGCACTCTAGCCACTGACTTGATCACAAAGTTCCCTGCTGGTACATTGACAGAACCTATGCAGCACCAGTAGTAACTATGCAGAGGCAGAAAGCTACCATGCAGGAATCAGCAGGCTCCAGATAATAAGTATTCTTGGACAAACAAGTGCAGACAAAATTTTATATTAACAAAGAGAATAAAGGAATGGGAGTGCTCTGCCTAACATGGGAGAGGCAAAAAGGAGATCTACAAAAGGCTGTGGCTATTCATGATTGATCTCAAAAGGCACTTTACTTACAGATGTGTCTTCTAAAGGCTCTTCAATGAGCTTAACTTCACTGGAAGTGCTTAACATTTTTTTACCTGCAGTGGTTCTGTAGTACCACCTCAATTTCGGTATGACCCTGACAAAGTTGCTGTGGTCAGATGGAGCTCAAAGCATCACAGGGAGTTCCATGGCTCTAGAGATGAAAGTCTACACAAAAAGCAAGCAATGGTCTTGCTTGGTTTGAGCCATAGGACAGAATGGGCAACAGAATTTCTTGCTTACTGCCTAGCCTCTAAAGCTGAGAAGTCATCACCAATCAGTGTCTCAAGGACTTTTCTTAGAGGAGATAGATTTAACCTTTGGCAAACTGAAGCCTTTAGGAACTTTTACTTCACTTTTGGGGCTGTGTTTCTAAAAGCAGCAGAAGCCACTACAGAGCACAGAAATATAGGACAAGTGATTACCATGTTGCAGATCTGTGGAGAGCGGGTGGGAAATGTTCATCTGCATATGCTATAACAGTTCATTAAACACAGTAAGCTGCCTGCAAAATTTGCATAGTGGAAGGAGGGCGTTTAATTTTCCCCTCTGGCTGAGCAAGGGAGAGATCACTGAACCTATCTCAGCAGTCATCACATCAACAGGACTCTGTTCACTACAGGGGAAGTACCTGGTAGCACTTCAATGGGGCTAGATTTCTGCCTTGTGCTCATCAGCTGTCCTCAGGCTCTTAATTCTAGACATGAAAAAAAATATATTCCTAGACCAGAAGAAAATTCCATTTAAGATTTTATGTAGCAAATCTTCACTGCTGCATTGGCTCCATAGAAGTCAAACTTTTGTAGAGTCACATAAATGCAAGAGAAAACACCATAACAGGGACCTTCAGCATGGCTGTGAAAGAAATGTTTTAATTAAATTGCCAAGATGCTGGATTTCACTGTCACACAGTATCATACTGTAAAGCCTTGACATCTAGTTCAGGTGATCCTAGGTTATCAGACATTTAACTTTTAAACTATGTCTGGAAAGTCACCTACATCACTATTTCCACTAAGTTACTTCCTTCAAGAAAGCCATCAAGTCACCAAGAGCAGCTGTTTCAGAACCAGTTGGGCCAGCGGCAAAGAGAGAGATCTCAGAGCATGTAGCCCTAGGACAAGTGACAGAGGTTTTAAACTAGAGAAGGGCAGCTCTAGATTGGACATTAGGAAGATATTCTTTACTGTGAGGGTGGTGAAAAACTGGAACAGGTTACCCAAGGAGGTGGCAGAGGCTCCACTCCTGGTGACATTCAAGGTCAGGCTTGATAGGGCTCTGAGCAACCTGATCTAGTTTGGGGTGTCCCTGCTCACCGCAGGATGATGGTCCTTGACAGTCCCTTCCAACCTGATACATTCTATGATTCTATAATTCTCTTCCATGTATTTGCAGAATAGAATTATTTTAAAACAGAAATAATACTATGCCTTTGTACATCTTTTGACAGTAGTCACCCTGGATTTCATCAGAAATTACTCAGATTGAAAGGGATATGTTACTGCAATTGACTTCTATTTATATGCCCCCAAATACCATCCACTGTGGGTGGCGGGGGAACCTCCACCAACATGTTGATTTGTTCTGTTACTACATGTTCTTTGAGATTATCAACAGCCTGAAAAAATGAATCTACCATATGTCTATACTGAGCCATTCTACATTTATCTGAATGTACAATTCCTGTTTTAAAGAGCTCTGGATTTTACTCTCTTGAATCACGCTGAATGGGGAGACAGGACCCAGGTAAATCCAATGACCTACAGCCACACAGGACAATTATAATCATCTACCTGATGTTCTGCACCCACTTATAATTCTATCTAGTCAAAGCCTAATTAATTTTTGGTTGAAACAGGCTTATCTGTTTTAGGAAGATATCCACCATTTTAATCAGATGAAGAGAGCCTGAAAGTATGAGCATAAATTTTTTTCTAAAGAAGATGGAATCAAGCAGACCTCATAGAAAATTACACTAGGAAATGCTGAGGTAAATCAGAGTTTTGGCAGCAGTGCCCCAGGTTTGGTGTATATCCTGATACTGTGCAATATTGCTGGACCATTTCAAGTCCTCTCTGTACCCTCTTCTTTTCTCTCTCTCACAGTCACACAAAGACATAACATTTACTATAAAGGACATGATGACTACAAGGGAAGTGCGGCACACCGACTAGTGTGACACGTCAGCTCAGGGCAGTCAGACCAGCTGCCTGCAGGAATGGCTCTGGCCCATTCACTCATTTGTTGGAGAGCAGAATCCCTATAGTCAGGGCAAATACCTCTTCTGGCTTTAAATATTACATCAAAAACCAAACACAAATGTGTCTTTGTGATCAACAACAACAGGATACATCACATTATTACCTACCATCTAATAAGAGCTATAGTCAAATATGAGTTGACCAGAACTTAACACCACCTGGTGAGAAGTCTGGGCTGTGGAACTATTTCCCAGGCTCTGTTGCCATTCTTTGATGATAGGAATTGGGAATCTCCTTTTCCATTGTTTTTTTTTTCTCTCTTTCTTTTTATCCTATCCATCATTGCATGCTATGCAGAATTATTTTCTTCTATCTGTTGTTGTTTTGTGGTCCCTGCTGCTCGCTGTGGTGTTCAGAACTGCTTCTCTGCAGCCTATATTATCACAAGGCCATTTTCAAGGCATGTAGTAGTCTTCATTAAAGCATCAGCTTCTCTTTGGTTCCACACTCATGCAACTCCTTAGCTTCCCTTGATCCTAAAATGTGCTTTTATAACTACAATGTGCTGTAAAACCTTTCATTAATCACCTACAACAACAGACACATGAGTCATATGTTGCACTTAGCATGGGTTATGGAACAGCAACAGTTCAAGGGTGTAAGTTTTGCTTTCAGTATTAACCTTGCTCACCATACAAGAGTGAGCCAACTAGAAGACACAAATCAGTTTATACAAGCCCCACCAACAGAGCTCCTTCCCAGATGCTAAGGGAGCAGAGAAGCAATTCCCTTAGGGGATGCCAATGTGTACACCAAGCACAGAAGCTGCACTTTGAAGAGTAGGCAATGTCACCTGTAAGACAGAACACTTGTGGGAGGAGGACAACAAGTCCAAAGAGTTGGTCAGGCAGTTACAGGCTTAAACAAGTGAAAGCTGGGTGCAAGATTTTGGAGGGAAAAGTTAGATCTTCACACCTGGATTGACTGGAATGGAAGTAATTTTTGAAAGGAAGAGGGAGAGGAAGCATTTTGGCAGAGGTGGAAGATGTGAGAATGAAGGCTTTGGGCACGTCAAGGCATGTGTCCATATAAACTAACAGCAAGACAGGAGCAAGGTCAATCTAAGGAAACTCAGGAACTGCTAGTTTAGTGAAATGACCACAGGGCATGACTGAGTTTTAATCTTGGCTTAAATATTGATTCCATGTATTGTCTTGGGCAAGGAATTGGTTAGATGGGGTTAATTATATCTATCTATATATTTCAAAGGGCTGCTGCAAGGATTTATTAGTCATTGTTTGCAGATTTCTTTGAAGACAAAACCACAGAACTGTATAATTAAATTATTAGACATAAGGTTATATGACTTTCATGTTTTCCACAAAATGCATAAACTAATACCATAGCATCTACTTGCATTTCATTGTTAGGCATATTTGTAATCCTGGACAAGGATTTAACAGTGCCTAGAACATTCCTACAGAGTAGTTGTATGAATTAAATTCATTTTCTAAAGACTGCTTCCAACACTTAGCAATTCTAGCTGATGTTCCTCACAATAGCTGTGAAACTCCACTGGAAAGAAAGGAATTATTGATGTACACATGATAAGGACTGCAGTCTAGCACTGGATAGTGATAGGTATCAGGTATCAGGTAGTGATAAGACTAGGGGGAATGGAATGAAGCTGGATGTGGAGAGATTCAGGCTGGATGTGAGGAGGAGGTTCTTCACCATGAGAGTGGTGAAGCCCTGGAATGGGTTGTCCAGAAACGTGTCCAGAGAAGGGCCACAAGGATGATCAGAGGACTGGAGCACCTCTCCTATGAGGACAGACTGAAGGAGTTGGGGCTGTTCAGTCTGCAGAAGAGAAGGCTCCGAGGTGACCTCATTGTGGCCTTCCAGTATCTGAAGGGGGCCTACAGGAAGGCTGGGGAAGGACTTCTCAGGATCTCAGGTAGTGATAGGACTAGGGGGAATGGAATGAAGCTGGAGGTGGAGAGATTCAGGCTGGATGTGAGGAGGAGGCTCTTCACCATCAGAGTGGTGAAGCCCTGGAATGGGTTGTCCAGGGAGGTGGTCAAGGCCCCGTCCCTGGAGGTGTTTAAGACCAGGCTGGATGAGGCTCTGTCCAGCCTGATCTAGTGTGGGGTGTCCCTGCCCATGGCAGGGGGGTTGGAACTAGATGATCCTTGTGGTCCCTTCCAACCCTGAATGATACTATGATATGTGCAGGCTGGGGTGATGTGCTAGCCAATGTGCACACATTTCACTGTCTTCTCCAGGACAAGTCTAGGCCTGAATACAAGGGAAGAATAAGGGATCTGACCTGTAGGAAAGCAGAAAGTATCTATGGAAGGTTTCAGGAAAAGGAAGAACAACAGGCCACTGACACTGGAAGGATAGCTTGATGATAAAGAAGAGCTGACCTGCTAAACAACCTGAAGTGCCAGACAGAAGGACACTTGCCTCCATGCTGGAGAAGATCAACCTGATATGGGATGAAGATAACAATGGACAGCTGCATATCAAAGGAGAAAACTCAATTACCAGCAGTGGTGCAAGAATGTCAGGGAATTGCTTACCCTGATCGATTTTTCCTATATTAACTGCTTGTTCTGTACCAATAAACGATTCCTGCTTCACCAACAAGGGAGTCTGTGCATGCTTTTCAAAACTTACCTATCACCTGCTCAAAGGACAGCACACTGCTTCAGAAAGCAGGAATGTTTGCAGGCATGCTAAATCAAAAGACACTACACAATTTTATGTTGCCATCTCAGGCCAGATGGGCTAATACCTGTAACAGAATCATGTCCTTGAAGTTCACTGTCTCTTTCATTCTGCACACCTACTCACCTGAGTGTAACAGAAACTCCTCTGTGTTTTTTCACCATGATATATCACAGAGTAACTTTATACCTATGGCAGGAACAGTTACTGGTGGTAATGAAAAAATTGTCAGCATAAATTACTCTGAAACCATCATGGAAAGCTGCTGTGGAAAGTTTCCAGAGTAGACTTGTTATCAATTATTAGTGTTTTAAATGTATTTGATTTTTAAATGGAGCTCTCTTCATGTTTCTGAAAGGACCCATCAGTTTCACCACCACACAGTTGGCCTCTTTGTTGGTGTGCTTAGCACAAACATAATTAGAACAACACAGATGAATTTTTGTTTTCAATTGGTTGTTTTGCAAACAGCTTTTGTGCACTGATTTACTGAACTTGGTGGAGAGCAGGGAGTGAGAGGGAGTGTTAGATTCCTCCAGCATCCAATCATCCCACCTAATTGTTCACAGCTCCTAAGATCCATACCACCTCCTGCTAGGACCCATCTGCTGGTAAGAAATGGTGCCTAGGGCACTGTATTTCTCACTTGTAGTTCCTGAATAGAAACAGAATTTAGCAAAATGAAGTTAGCAAGATGACTAAACAGAAATAAAAGATGACTATGCATTTACCTATCACATGCAGAAAGCTTCCTCTACTCATATTATGTCAAACTAGCACACTGACCACAGAACTTAGAATGTGGTCCTTATGCAAGTCAGTCACATCTTGTGGAAGAAAGCCTAAACACCACAGCCAGGGAATGTGTGTTTCCTCCTTTTGTTAGTTATCTGTTTGGATTAATTCTTACCTCTACAGACTCTTTTGCTTTGTCCTTCCCATCTCTGACCTGACTCCTTCTCCTCATCAAGAGACTTATTGATGAGTTATTCTGGAGACAACTCACTCCCACAAAATCTTACCTGCTTTGACCTCCTCAAACAGTCATTATGCCTGCTGAGGCCAGGAGCAGGTATTTATCTTCCTGCAAGCAGTGACTGCTAAAGAGGCCTCTCCAGAGATGGCACTAAATGTTAAAAGAATCATTATCCCACGCTGAGGCAAACTGTTCTCTCTCACTTGATAAGGGACTGTTCACATGTTATCATGAACCCTATACAATTGCCTACATGCTTTGCCACATCTTACTCAAATATATCCATGCATTACTGGCTCTTGCTTTAGACTGGACTTGGCAGTAACTCATCACATGGAGTGCTGAGTTTGGTGTGACAGAACTCTGAAGTATGCTTTCAGGGACACTCTGAGACTTGTCAATATGTACTCTGCACTCCATAGAAATCTTTATAAGGAGCTTTTTCCTCAGGAGCATGGGGAAGAAGCCAGTCCTCCCCCTCCTCATCTGGACTGCTTAGTTACAAGCCTGTCTGCCTAACCCAGTGCATCAGAGACCCTCTTAGTCCACAGACTTCCTGGGTAAACAACTACAGCAAGTGAAGTGGATGTGGACTGAAGACCTGTTTTATGTTTTCTACTACTCCGTACTTGCACAGAGGTGAGAATAAATGGCTGTAAAAACCAGGAAGACCAAAATTCTCTACCTACTTGCATATCATGTGTAGTCTCTGCATCTTGCTCTCTACAACATCAGTACAAATACTGAACCTCTCTATGGAGGCTGAGAAGAAAAGAGGGGTGAATTGAAACCCTGATCTTATAGGATCAGAATGAGAGCTGCCCTGCATAGATGTAAACTGCCAAGAAAAATGTGAAGAATTGCCTCCACTACCTTGGTTTAGACACTCAGTCCCTCCAACAGCTGGCCTTGGATCCTCAGTCACCTCATCCATGCAGAGAGACACACACAACTAAACACATCTTATCTCTCAGTCAACCCCAGACCCTATAGTCTCCCTGCCATATGGGTGGGAACCCCACTTTCCCCTGCAGCCAGCTCCTTCGGTTGCCTCAGAGACACATGCGCACACCTCAACTACTTTGCAGGCAGGAGTGATCACACACTGACATATACCCTCACTTGCTCTCATTGCTAACACCACAGACAGGGCTTCTTGTCTTCTCATGGTTCCACTCCAGTTGCTGGCTGCCCAGACCTTCCTGGCTCCTCCTGCAGCCAGGAAAATCAAAACAGTTTAATAGGAAGACAGGACAGACTGTGCTGAGAAAGAGCAGGGCATGGCTAGACAAGCCTACTGAACATCCACTTGTTTATGTGGGACTGATCCCTTGCAGCCCCTTATCCCTCTGGTTTCCCAAGATTATTCTCCCCAAACCACCTCTATCCCTTTCCCTGCTTGTGGTTCCTCACCTAAACATCCTATGATAGAAGGCTGCCTGAACTCCCAGGTACTAACAGTCTCAGTCTGTGAGATGCTGCAGAGACACATTCCCATCTTGCAGAAACACATCCTGTATAACACAGCAGGTCTGGATCCTGACAAAACTCAGCAGGAAATGAAATCTTCTGCCCCTTACAGAATCCTCTGCCAGCACAGTGTCATCCTGACATCCCTGATGCTGTAACCATGTTCTCAGCTGCTCTAGAGCTTAGATCTTGCTTACATCTAACACACAGTGACAGCTTGCTTTGCACTCCTTGGTAACCATGTGGAGGGAAAAACGGTAAAGACAAGCATGAGAAACAAAAAACTTCAACAATATGAAACAGTACATCAGAGTTGTGACCCACCCATTCCCTAACTCCAATGCTCTAGTGTTGTTAAAATCTGTTTGTAAGAGCATTAGCTGCCATTACCTTGCTGCCAGCTTCCTCCATGGTGTTTTTGTTTCTATGTTGAAACATTTTCCTTTGAAATCCTTGCACTGCATAGAAGCCCCTTGCTGAACAAAGTCTAAACTCAGAATAACAACCCTTCTGCACTGAGGCTGTGTTCAGTTGGAACATTACTGACTAATCATCAATTCAGCACAACAATGCTTTAAGCTAAAAAAAACCAGAACTGCTTCAGAAATATCTATTGTTATACTTGGCATCATGTATTCCAGTATATATATATATGCACATGATGCTGTGATGTACAGTCTCTGAAGCTGTGCATTTTCCTGGAAAGATTGTATCCATGAGATGTGAGGTATACATATTTCAGGAGGTTTTCCAACCTTAGTATCATAGTATCATAGTATCAGTCAGGGTTGGAAGGGACCACAAGGATCATCTAGTTCCAACCCCCCTGCCATGGGCAGGGACACCCCACACTAGATCAGGCTGGCCACAGCCTCATCCAGCCTGGGCTTAAACACCTCCAGGGATGGGGCCTCGACCACCTCCCTGGACAACCCATTCCAGGGCTTCACCACTCTCATGGTGAAGAACCTCCTCCTCACATCCAGCCTGAATCTTCCCACCTCCAGCTTCATTCCATTCCCCCTAGTCCTATCACTACCTGAGATCCTGAGAAGTCCTTCCCCAGCCTTCCTGTAGGCCTCCTTCAGACACTGGAAGGCCACAATTAGGTCACCTCGGAGCCTTCTCTTCTGCAGACTGAACAGCCCCAACTCCTTCAGTCTGTCCTCATAGGAGAGGTGCTCCAGCCCTCTGATCATCCTCGTGGCCCTTCTCTGGACACGCTCCAGCACCTCCACATCCCTCTTGTAATAGGGGCTCCAGAACTGGACACAGTACTCCAGGTGAGGTCTCACCAGAGCTGAGTAGAGGGGAAGGATCACCTCCCTTGACCTGCTGGCCACACTTCTCCTGATGCAGCCCAGGATCTGATTGGCTTTGCGGGCTGCAAGTGCACATTGAGAGCTCATGTTGAGCTTCCCGTCCATGGCCTTCTTGGCCACCTGGGCACACTGTTGGCTCATGTTCAGTCTACTATCAACCAGTACCCCCAGGTCCCTTTCTGCCTGGCTGCTCTCCAGCCACTCTGACCTCAGCCTGTAGCACTGCATGGGGTTGTAGTGGCCAATGTGTAGAACCCGGCACTTGGATGTGTTCCATCTCAAGCCATTGGACTCTGCCCATCTGTCCAGCCTATCGAGGTCCCTCTGCAGAGATCTCCTACCCTCCAACAGATCAACACCGGTTGCTGTTACTATTGAAGTGACACCACTCATTTAATCTAAGCAATCACAGCTCTTAGGCTGAAATTGGGAAGCAGTATTATGCACCAGTAAAAAGAAATAGATGAGACTCTGTAAATGTCAGAGTTTTCCAATATATCATATTGCATTTCTAACACAATGCTACCGCTCCCTAGGAATGGACTAGAAAGCGGATTCAAATCACCGTGGGTTTGTACATGAACAAAATAAATGCTGGGTATATTCTTTGAAAAAGAATCACAACATCTTCTTGCCAAAAAATAGCAACACTCTAAAAAATTATTTCCTCTGTAGCACAGCCCCTTTTCCATGTGCAGAACAGATCACCTCCTGTTTAAATACCACAATCGTGACTATGAAGTACCAGAGTCAGCCAATACTAAAAACACTTATGTGCTGTGTATGTTCACAATAAAGAGCAAAAATGTGAAAGCACTTGCAAAAACAGATTGTTCACATTAGCTTCAGAGCAGCAGAGCCTTGCACAATGAGAGTCTTATCCGGATGCTGTGCTTCAGTCTGCAGTGGCCTGTTTTTCTAGGAGATGCACCTGCCTCATCACTTACCTGACATACAAAAAGGTAGACCCTTTTTTGAGAGGCATATAAACAGCCTAATGCATCATGTCAATGACATCAGGAAGGGCAATGAATATTATTTACATTCTAATGACCTTCTTTCAGGTGCATTTAATTCTCTATTTCTCTCTCTCTCTTTTTTAGTTTCAATTTACAAAACAGACAAACAGGTGAGGCAGGTGATAATAGGGCTTTACCTCATGTGTGGCTTACTGCAGTCCATATCCTACTGTGGAACATCACCCACGGCGAAGCACAGGAATCTCTGCAAATGGGGAGAAGGATAAAGATGTGGAATGCTCATTCATGCTCTGCATCAAATGACATGCTGAAAGAAAAGCAGAGGAACCTGCCTCAAACACCAAAAGGGTGTTGTAAAAAAAGCTATGAGAAATTGCCTATAGCTCAGAAATCCAAATTTGGCTCTACTGGTGATAGAGAGCAGCCTTAGGCCCCTGTACACTGCACTGGTTAGGCCACACCTCGAGTCCTGTGTCCAGTTCTGGGCCCCTCAGTTTAGGAAGGAGGTTGACTTGCTGGAACGAGTCCAGAGAAGGGCAACAAAGTTGGTGAGGGGTTTGGAACACAAGCCCTATGAGGAGAGGCTGAGGGAGCTGGGCTTGCTTAGCCTGGAGAGGAGGAGACTCAGGGGTGACCTTATTGCTCTCTACAACTACCTGAAGGGAGGTTGTAGACAGGCAGAGGTTGGTCTCTTCTCCCAGGCACCCAGTACCAGAACAAGAGGACACAGTCTCAGGCTGCACCAGGGGAGGTTTAGGTTGGATGTTAGGAAGAAGTTCTATACAGAGAGAGTGATTGCCCATTGGAATGGGCTGCCCGGGGAGGTGGTGGAGTCGCCGTCACTGGAGGTGTTCAGGAGGAGACTTGATGGGGTGCTTGGTGCCATGGGTTAGCTGTTTGGGTGGGTTGGGTTGGTTGATGGGTTGGATGCGATGATCTTGAAGGTCTCTTCCAACCTGGGGTTTTATTATTATTATTATTATTATTATTATTATTATTAAACTTTTCTTTGCATTCTGTCTGTAAAATAGAATATAATATGAGTATTTTTAGTGAGAAGGGAGCTACAATGATCATGTAGTCCAACTGCCTGACCAATTCAGGGCTGACCAAAAGTTAAAAGCATGTTATTAAGGGCATTAAAATGAAGACATTAGTATCTTCTTCCCTCTGCACATTTTCTTAGCTATTCATTGTGCAAATTCCTTGTAGCCAACATTTTTTGTCTCTCTCTTCACATGCTTATACTGAAAGTTCAGCATAATGAAGCCCTAATACTGACTGATGCTTTCTGTTGTCATTGTAATACCAATATTTAAAAATCAGCTAACTTCTGTTTACAGTTCCAGCATTGACTGACTCTGAAAGAAATGCTGCTGTTTCATTTAATGTCTGTGAGATTCAACTTAGTGACTTAGTAAATAATTAAGAGTAGCATTGGTGAATCATTCTGGATACAGTAATGCTTAACTAAAATGTACAGAATACCTTTAGCCCCAGCATGCAAGTCTCCAGAACATTAGCAGCAGCCATCTATCTAGCACAAGTTGAGTAAAATACATTTAAACCCTCCCACTATATTGGGCAATTACAAAGGATCACAGGATGTTAGGGGTTGGAAGGGACCTCCGGACATCATCGAGTCCAACCCCCCTGCCAGAGCAGGACCATTGCATCTAGCACAGGTCACATGGGAACACATCCAGATGGGTCTTAAAAAGTCTCCAGAGAAGGAGACTCCACAGCCTCTCTGGGGAGCCTGTTCTAGAGCTTTGTGACTCTCAAAGTGAAAAAGTTCTTCCTCATGTTGAGTGAAACCTCCTGTGCTGTAGTTTATATCCATTACCCCTTGTCCTATCACGGGGTGCAACTGAGCAGAGCCTGTCCCCCCCCTCTTGACACTCAGCCCTCAGATATTTGTGAACACTTATTACATCCCCCCTCAGTCTTCTTCTCCAGACTAAAAAGCCCCAGGGCTCTCAGCCTCTCCTCATAGGGCGCATGCTCCAGGCCCTTAATCACCCTCATAGCCCTCCACTGGACTCTCTTGAGTAGATCCCTGTCCCTCTTGTACTGGGCAACCCAACTGGACTCAATATTCCAGGTGAGATCTCACCAGGGCAGAGTACAGGAGGAGGAGGAGAACCTCCCTCAAACTGCTAGACACACTCCTCCATCCTGATGCCTTCAGGATGGTTTCAATATTCAGTGGCATACATGCTTTTGCCTGTGACTATAAATGGAGGGAGTGCTTAGGAATGGCATTTCACCATCCCTCTTGCTATTCAATTAAATATGGCTGAAACATTAAGTGGTTTTCACCAAGGGAAAAGCGGGAATGGCTTTTGACAGCGTTAATCAATAATGCAATAGCACAGTGGCTGATAATGAAAAGACAGCAGTTACTGATGCTCAGTGTTGTGCTCTCTAAGACACTGCTCTTCTCTCACATGAGATACTGTGGAGTGAAGGTAACCCTTCCACACCATAGCTAGGTAAGCATGCATTTCAACAGAGGGCATTTCTCAGAACCTGCATTAGGAATAGTGTGGCCAGCAGGAGCAGGGAGGTCATTGTGCCCCTGTACTCTGCATTGTTTAGGCCACACCTTGAGTACTGTGTCCAGTTCTGGGCCCCTCAGTTTAAGAAGGATGTTGACTTGCTGGGACATGTCCAGAGAAGGGCAACAAAGCTGGTGAGGGGTTTGCAGCACAAGCCCTATGAGGAGAGGCTGAGGGAGCTGGGTTTGTTTAGCCTGGAGAAGAGGAGGCTCAGGGGTGACCTCATTGCCCTCTACAACTACCTGAAGGGTGGTTGTAGCCAGGAAGGGGTTGGTCTCTTCTCCCAGGCAACCAGCACCAGAACAAGGGGACACAGTCTCAAGCTGCGCCAGGGGAGGTTTAGACTCGAGGTGAGGAGGAAGTTCTTCACCAAGCGAGTCGTTCGTCATTGGAACGGGCTGCCCAGGGAGGTGGTGGAGTCACCATCCCTGGAGGTGTTCAAGAGGAGATTGGACGTGGCACTTGGTGCCATGGTCTAGTCATGGGGTCTGTGTTGATAGGTTGGACTCAATGATCCTCGAGGTCCTTTCCAACCTTAGTTATACTGTGATACTGTGATACTGTGATTTCCCTCCCAACTACCAGAGCACCAGAGCTGCAAAACCAGCTTGCACTTTCAGTCATTAGATGTATCCATCCAAATAGCCCAGCAATTGCAGGGCATGAGTTTATTTGTGCCATTCATCATTCCAGAGTGGCAATTAGGCCTTGGACACATGATCACAAGAACAAGTTTTGCCTCAAATTAAAAGAAAAAAACCAAACAAACCAAAAAAACCTGAGCACAATGCAACTTCTTGATGTGAAGTAGATCTGCCTAAAAAAAAAAAGAGTCTTTCCCATGGGGATACCTCTTCAAACAAGGAATCAATCTCACCATGACCCTGGGTTTTTTTGTTTACACAGGTGTTCCCCAATTTAGACCAACAGAGCAAACAGTAAGTGAAATAAAAGGCTTTCTTCTGCTGCCAATTGTTCTCCTTATTAATCTCTGCAACTGCAATCCTTCCTTTCCCTCCAGATACCCTTGTGCTGGCTGCAGCCCAGAATCCAGGGTGCAGTGTACACGGTTATCTTCTTCACACCAAAGGCCTTAACACTGAGCCCAGTATTGGTGCCAACTGCCTGCCTGAGTGAGTCATGAGCTACCACAGCTGGGACATGGAAGCTCATGGAAGCTATTTCTTCTCCCCATAAGTGAACTGACCACAGTATCTGCACACTAACAGCTAAAGAGACTCACCAGCAGAAGGAATCTGAAGTGCTAGCAGAAACACTAACCAAAGGATGTGAAGAGAGTAGCTGAAAGTACCAAGTGAAAGAGCTAGCGTGTACTCTGGCGGTGAACAAGGATGCCAGCTGTGATTAACACAGAGATTCTGTGGGTTGTAAGAGAAAAATATCCAGCTGGAACTTGCAAATTCCTAGGTCAGAAAAAAATGCAAAATAGGCAGCCTTCTTCAAGGCTGTGAAGAAAGCATAGCATTTGCCATCCTCGTGCTACCTCTCTTTGTTGCTGTCGGTGCAATTCTCTTTACTAGGGCTTCAAGTTTTGACTTTCACAGCATAGCCTACTGATAACAAATCTCCTCCTCCTGGGCCTTTGGTCTTATGCCTTTTAATAGTTAAACCAGTTCTGAGCCTTGTAAAGTAAAAGCAGCTTTTCCTATTTATCTCCTTCTCCTGATGCTCATTTCTCATTGACATGTTTCTAACAAGAAGGATTTGGGCAATTCTTCTGGGCAGGACCAAATCCACAACACATTGGTTTAAAGGTCCTGGTGCCAAAAGACTGCTCTGTGGTACAGTGAATGACCTACTAACAAAATAATGATGCCATGTAAGTTACAAAGCATAATTATATTGATTTTTTTTTTCTTTTTTTAATGTGATCTACATTCCATCTGGCAGCAGGCAGTGTGTAATGTCACCTCTGAACAGAGCCCTGTGACCATGTGCTATTCCTTTTACATGGTGCAGAGCAAATGAAACAAGAAGTGAAATGGGGTCAAAGGGGTATCCCTGCAGAGCACTAAGATAAAGGACCTTATATTTAAAACAGGAAGAGGCAGTCATCTTAACACAGGCTAAAGATTAGGATCAGTGCATTCACAGGAAGATGAATTATCACAGTATCACAGTATAACTAAGGTTGGAAGAGACCTCGAGGATCATCGAGTCCAATCTGTCACCACAGACCCATGACTAGACCATGGCACCAAGTGCCACATCCAATCCCCTCTTGAACACCTCCAGGGATGGTGACTCCACCACCTCCCTGGGCAGCACATTCCAATGACGAACGACTCGCTCGGTGAAGAACTTTCTCCTCACCTCCAGCCTAAACCTCCCCTGGCGCGCTTGAGACTGTGTCCCCTTGTTCTGGTGCTGGTTGCCTGGGAGAAGAGACCAACCCCTTCCTGGCTACAACCACCTTTCAGGTAGTTGTAGAGGGCAATGAGGTCACCCCTGAGCCTCCTCTTCTCCAGGAAGTAGGGAATCTATCAGAACAAAATGCCTGCTTCATGAAAGCAATTTAGCAAATGCAATTTCATCTATGCCTGTAAGAGATGATGAACCTGACATGCTAGCAAGTGTCCGTTACTTGGAGCTTATCATTCATTTCATGTACAACAGAATTGCCTTAAGACTCTTTTTCGAGCAGCTGAGAATATGAAGCCATTTGCTTTGTAATTCTCTATCTGCAGGTACAGGAACCATGAGCAAGAGCATTTTTCCTCCAAACAGCTCATCACATCCCCTGAAATCATTATCTAAAAGGATAATGATACTGAACTTCTCCAGCTGTTTTCAGCACCTCCTGGCTAAGAACAAAACAAACACAAAAAGAGGGAAATGGAAGCCAATTTGTTTTCCTGCAAACAGAATCATGCAGTGTTATTTTTTTTTATGCTGAAGCATTAAGTGGGGATGTAGACATTATGACTGCTATCTCATTCTGCATATTTTAGCAAAAACTTGCTGGTATGAAAAAAAAATACACATTTTCTCCTATAAATGAGCTCATTGAGCAAAATTAGTTTGGGGGTAATGTTTCCCATGACAGCAGCAGTTGCTGTCCTAACACAAAACTTAGATCAGGTGTTACCTCTGAGTTTCTGAAGATAAATGAAAAGCATTTTAAGAATGCTCATGCTACAGATTTGTTTCTAATGTGCTGTGACTTATATTCGAGTTTACCAGCAATATTCAGACTATTAACCTTTTCTAATACTTTCCAATGGTTTCATTGCAAATCCCTGTCACCTGATGAAGTAGTATACATGCAACACATCTCAACTTAGACTGCAACTAGTCATGCATGAGGGGAGAAAGATCATTCTCAATGTGCACTTGCAGCCCGCAAAGCCAATCAGATCCTGGGCTGCATCAGGAGAAGTGTGGCCAGCAGGTCGAGGGAGGTGATCCTCCCCCTCTACTCAGCTCTGGTGAGACCCCACCTGGAGTACTGCCTCCAGTTCTGGAGCCCCTATTACAAGAGGGATATGGAGGTGCTGGAACGTGTTCAGAGAAGGGCCACAAGGATGATCAGAGGGCTGGAGCACCTCTCCTATGAGGACAGACTGAAGGAGTTGGGGCTGTTCAGTCTGCAGAAGAGAAGGCTCTGAGGTGACCTCATTGTGGTCTTCCAGTATCTGAAGGGGGCCTACAGGAAGGCTGGGGAGGGACTTCTCAGGATCTCAGGTAGTGATAGGACTAGGGGGAATGGAATGAAGCTGGAGGTGGGGAGATTCAGGCTGGGTGTGAGGAGGAGGTTCTTCACCATGAGAGTGGTGAAGCCCTGGAATGGGTTGTCCAGGGAGGTGGTTGAGGCCCTGTCCCTGGAGGTGTTTAAGACCGGGCTGGATGAGGCTCTGTCCAGCCTGATCTAGTGTGGGGTGTCCCTGCCCATGGCAGGGGGGTTGGAACTAGATGATCCTTGTGGTCCCTTCCAACCCTGACTGATATTATGATACCATTCTACTCCTGGCCAGCTACGAGATAACATCTGTGTCTTTGGATTGCTGATAATGGACCCTAGAGTCTCGACAGACTCAGAAGTACAAAGCAGAGATGAAGGGATGCTTTTGTTTTTCCTGAACACATAAAAAGAAACAAATCATGTTTAGCCAGCTTGGGTGTATATAAACTGAAGATGAGTTAAAGAGCTAGTCTCTTTTTATAGAGTGACTTTCCCAGCATGTAGGTCAAAATCGTAGATATTTAAATCTTTAAGTCCCGGGAAGTATGAGAAAGGCTGTCAGAAGGATGAAGTAAATGGAATGCATGGGATTTGGGGGGATCTTAGTTCTCTTCTGGAGTATGTGTGGTCCAATTCTTCTTCTTCAGTATGTACCACTCTGTTATTCCCTACCTCAGATACTTTTTCATGAGCAGCAACCAGGGAATGCAATTCTTGCTGGGCAGGCTGACAGATCATAGAATCATTGAATCAATAAGGTTGGAAGAGATCTCGAGGATGTTACAAATTTTGGAGGTTCTTTACAAGAAATTTCTTAGAGCTCCATTTCCAACATTCAGGTGGTTATATCAGAGTTTCAGCTTACAAGGAAGCCTGAGAAGCTTACAAGGAAGCCTGAGAAGCACCTTTCTCCACCTGATCTGACAGAGACATGGCATGACACACCATGGCACAGTGGTACTGCTTGGGCCTCTCCTCTCACAGGAACTCCACAATGCCACTTTACCCTTCAGCATAGCTGTATCTGTAAAACCTGGCTACTAGTTACTGTATGTAAACTGCTTGCACATATGCCCTACAACTACCATTACAGGGTTTCCTCCCTGCCCTGGCAAACTGTAAGGAAGCAGGACATGAATAGTTCACTATATATTCTATAGAAAGCATTGCCAGAGCAATGTCTATGTATGGAAATTCAGTTGTAGAAATAAACTGATTTTAATTACAAGAGTAAATGTAATTAGCAAGTAAGCTATAAATGGAAACTGTAAGAGAAAAGAAAAGCCTTTATACAAGTGTTTTGTTTCTTCAGTTACTTGAAAGTTTAATGGGCACTATGTTCCTACTCAGTTATTTAGTGTATGCTCATACTCAGTCCTTTAGTGTGTCCTCACAGGCAGCTCTGCAGCAACTGAATGGAAGGAATGGGCAAAGGGCAACTGCTGCCAGTTTCTGATTCTAAAACCAACGTTGTCCATGCAACTATAGTCACCAGAAATAAAATTTGTCTGGTCTAATGTAAGTGTGAACCAGTGGACTAACTGCGTGTGAGTCAGACACTCCAGGCTCACTTTGTAACTACTGAAGAAACATAAACATCTTTAGTAGGAAACATCTCATCTTGTGGTAGAAAACCAATTATTTTTCTCTGTAAAGACCACAACGACAAGCTCAAACCTAAGACACTGAATTTCTACATCTAAAATTAAGACCCAAGAGATCTTGACCAGATACAGTGAACAAGTGCTCAAGGCAGATTGTTAATTTCATCTAAAATGCCGCTGGATTTCTGCACTGAAAGAGGATTTGCAATAGCAACCAGAAGCTAAGGTTTCCCTCTACCGGCCAAGGAGTTTAACTACAGTTCTAGACTGAATAGAATAGAATAGAATAGAATAGAATAGAATAGAATAGAATAGAATAGAATAGAATAGAATAGAATAGAATAGAATAGAATAGAATAGAATAGAATAGAATAGAATAGAATAGAATAGAACAGAACCGAACCAAACCGGGTTGGAAGAGACCTTCAAGATCATCGTGTCCAACCCATCAACCAACACCACCCAACCAACTAAACCATGCAACCAAGCACGCCATCAAGTCTCCTCCTGAACACCTCCAGCAATGGTGATTCCACCACCTCCCCAGGCAGCCCATTCCAATGGGCAATCACTCTCTCTGTGTAAAACTTCCTCCTGACCTCCAGCCTGAACTTCCCCTGGTGCAGCCTGAGACTGTGTCCTCTTGTTCTGGTACTGGCTGCCTGGGAGAAGAGACCAACATCAGCCTGTCTACAACCTCCCTTCAGGTAGTTGTAGAGAGCAATAAGGTCACCCCTGAGTCTCCTCTTCTCCAGGCTAAGCAGCCCCAGCTCCCTCAGCCTCTCCTCATAGGGCTTGTGCTCCAAACCCCTCACCAACTTTGTTGCCCTTCTCTGGACAGGCTCCAGCAAGTCAACAAAGCCGGCTTTTCTCAGCGCGTGGCAGCTTCAACAAAAACTCCCATGTTGTAACTTGCTACTTGCTACTGAGAGGGGAAAGGATGCCATTTTAGTTTAGTTTAGTTTAGTTTAGTTTAGTTTAGTTTAGTTTAGGTTTAGTTTAGTTTAGGTTTAGTTTATTTCATTTCATTTCGTTTCATTTTGAAGTGATGAGGGGATTAAATTAGTTTTCCAATTCCTAGGTAGAGGTTTATTTCATAAGCATCAAACAGAAGACTGAATCTTAATTAGGACTGTGAGAAGGGCAGAGCTGCCTGCCTTCAAGAAAAGCAGAGTGAGCCTAAGTAGCTGAATTCTCTTTTCAGAGTTCCTAACTGCTGCTAAGCACCTAGTTTGGCAAAGCCTGGGAACATGATTTCAGGAGCCAAGAGCTACACCTTACTCTTCCAGTTCTCCTTTGTAAAATGGGGGGGAAAGCTCCTGGTTTTTCAGGGACCCTTAAAACAGACAGATCAGAGAACCTCATCAGATCAAATACCGAAGTTATGTCATAATGCAAGTATGTTAAGATTTTATCCTGCATCCTACTATTCCAATGGGCTCCTATTCTTGGACTTTGAAAACGCCTTATAGGGAGGAATATGTAAATGTCAAACCACACACAAAAAAATCTTTATCCTTTTACAATTAGTTCCAATCCTGCTAAAGGTTAATGGCAGTTGTTAAGCTTTTTACAAGAGGAGCTTAAGAGGATGGGCATTATTATGCAATGCCCAATTCCAAAATACTTTTATGTTCTCAGACACCACATCATGTTGGACTTGATGATCTCTGAGGTCTTTTCCAACCTTGTTGATTCTATGATTCCATGATTCACAGTATCACAGTATCACCAAGGTTGGAAGAGACCTCGAGGATCATTGAGTCCAACCTGTCACCACAGACCTCATGACTAGACCACGGCACCAAGTGCCACGTCCAATCTCCTCTTGAATACCTCCAGGGACGGTGACTCTACCACCTCCCTGGGCAGCACATTCCAATGACAAACGACTCGCTCGGTGAAGAACTTCCTCCTCACCTCGAGTCTAAACCTCCCCTGGTGCAGCTTGAGACTGTGTCCCCTTGTTCTGGTGCTGATTGCCTGGGAGAAGAGACCAACCCCTTCCTGGCTACAACCACCCTTCAGGTAGTTGTAGAGGCCAATGAGGTCACCCCTGGGCCTCAGGTTGGACTCAAGGATCATAAAGGTCTCTTTCAACCTGGTTAATTGTATTCTATTCTGTTCTAAAAGGGAGCTGGACTAGTACTGACAGGGATGATTTAAACCAAGCAGTATTTATATAGTAAAGTATATAGTAAAGCTTGTCCTTGTTGGTGACTTCAACCTCCCAGATATCTGCTGGGAACTTAATTCAGCAGGGAGGAGGCAGTCCAGAAGATTCCTGGAGCGAATGGAGGACTGCTTCCTGACACAGCTGTTAAGCGAGCCTACCAGGGGACAGGCTCTGCTTGACCTGCTGTTCTGCAATAGGGAAGGGCTGGTGGGAGATGTGATCGTGGGAGGCTGCCTAGGGTGCAGTGACCACGAGATAGTGAAGTTTTCATTATGCAGGGAGATTGGGAGGAGCACCAACAGAACCTCCACCTTGGACTTCCGAAGGGCGAACTTCAGCCTATTTAAAAAACTTGTCTGCAAAGTCCCCTGGGTACCAGCCCTCATGAACCAAGGGGTTCAGGAGGGTTGGACCTACTTCAAACAGGAGCTCTTGAAGGCACAGGAATTGGCGGTTCCCATGTGCCGGAAGGCAAGCCGGCGGGGAAGGCGACCGGCCTGGATGAGCAAGCAGCTCCTGGAGGATTTAAGGGGGAAGAGGAGGCTGTATCACCTTTGGAAGGAGGGGAAGGCTTCTCGAGGTATGTTCAAGGAAGCTGTTAGATTATGTAGGAATAAAATTAGGGAGGCTAAGGCCCAGCTGGAACTGAAGCTGGCCACCTCAGTCAAAGATAATAAAAAGCATTTTTATAAATATATTAACAATAAGAAGAAGGGCAGGAAGAACCTGAACTCCCTAGTGGACCTGGAGGGGAACACAGTTACTGAGGATGAGGATAAAGCTGAGGTCCTGAACACCTTCTTTACCTCAATGTTTAACAGCAAGGCAGCAGGAGTTCAGGACGAGTGGTCTCCGGAGCTGGGCGTTGGGGTCGGGGAGCAGAGTAATACCCTGGAAATCCATGAGGAGTTAGTTCGGGACCTGCTGAGCCACTTGGATATCCACAAGTCCATGGGACCAGATGGGATCCATCCTAGGGTGCTGAGAGAGCTGGCGGATGTGCTAGCTAGGCCACTCTCCATCATTTTCCTCCAGTCCTGGCTCACTGGTGAGGTCCCAGATGACTGGAAACTGGCCAACGTGGTCCCCATCCACAAGAAGGGTCGGATGGAGGAACCTGGAAACTACAGGCCAGTCAGCCTGACCTCAGTGCCAGGGAAAGTGATGGAGCAGATTATCCTGGCAGCAATAACTGCGCACCTGAAGGATGGCCAAGGGCTCAGGTCCAGCCAACATGGATTCAGGAAGGGCAGATCCTGCCTCTCCAACCTGATCTCTTTCTATGATCAGGTGACCCGCCTGGTGGATGTGGGGAGGCCTGTGGATGTGGTCTACCTAGACTTCAGCAAGGCCTTTGACACCGTCCCCCACAGCAAACTGCTGACTAAGCTGTCAGCCTGTGGATTGGACCACTACACTCTGTGCTGGGTTAGGAACTGGCTGGAGGGCCGGGCCCAGAGAGTGGTCGTGAACGGTGCCACATCCAGCTGGAGGCCAGTCACCAGTGGTGTCCCCCAGGGATCAGTGCTGGGCCCTGTCCTCTTCAACATATTCGTTGATGATCTGGATGAAGGGGTAGAGTCAGTCATCAGCAAGTTTGCAGATGACACAAAGTTAGGGGCAGATGTTAGTCAGTTAGAGGGTAGAAAGGCTCTGCAGAGGGACCTCGACCGACTGGACAGATGGGCAGAGTCCAATGGGATGGCTTTCAACAAGTCCAAGTGCCGAGTGCTGCACTTTGGCTATGGCAATCCCATGCAGAGGTATAGGCTGGGGTCGGAGTGGCTGGAGAGCTCCCAGACAGAGAGGGACCTGGGTGTGCTGATCGACAGCCACCTGAATATGAGCCAGCAGTGTGCTCAGGTGGCCAGGAGGGCCAATAGCATTCTGGCCTGCATTAGGAATAGTGTGGCCAGCAGGAGCAGGGAGGTCATAGTGCCCCTGTACTCTGCTCTGGTTAGGCCGCACCTTGAGTACTGTGTCCAGTTCTGGGCTCCTCAGTTTAAGAAGGACATTGAGACACTTGAGCGTGTCCAGAGAAGGGCAACAAGGCTGGTGAGAGGCCTTGAACACAAGCCCTATGAGGAGAGGCTGAGGGAGCTGGGATTGTTTAGCCTGGAGAGGAGGAGGCTCAGGGGTGACCTTATTGCCCTCTACAACTACCTGAAGGGTGGTTGTAGCCAGGAGGGAGTTGGCCTCTTCTCCCAGGCAACCAGCACCAGAACAAGGGGACACAGTCTCAAGCTGCGCCAGGGGAGGTTCAGACTCGAGGTGAGGAGGAAGTTCTTCACCGAGCGAGTCATTCGGCATTGGAATGGGTTGCCCAGGGAGGTGGTTGAGTCATCGACCCTGGAGGCGTTCAAGGGGAGATTGGACGTGGCACTTGGTGCCATGGTCTAGTCATGGGGTCTGCGGTGTCAGGTTGGACTCGATGATCCTCGAGGTCCTTTCCAACCTAAGTGATACTGTGATACTGTGATACTGTGAAAACAAAAAGATGACAAAATGTGTTTACAATTCAAAGGCAGGCACACAGAAGTCAGGAAATGCAGAATTGAGATGTCCTAAGCAACATCAGGTTGGCCTCATTTATATCTGCATCTTTTCCTAGATCACCTGCATTGTCTTTTTATCTAATAGGATCCCACCAGTTAAGGAGAACAAAGGAAAAGAACCTCACCTGTGCTGAGTGATTTAGTGTTCTTTAAAACTGGGAGTAGACAACTTTGAATGTTGCCTTCAACACCTGACTGTACCTTCCAGTTATTAAAAAGAATGCATCCTCAGTATCTCAGTGCATGAAGATCTATGAAATGGAAAGAGCAAAGTTCTGGAATTCAAGATGACAATGATGATGATTTTAAAGATCTGAAAGTTAATTTTCCCCCATTTTTTTTTTTTCCCAACTGACATGAGAGCTTTCTCCTACACAGTGCTTCAGCAAATCTAATCTGACCATACACAGATCTAATACTATTTTACACTTCTTATGAAGCCCACTTTGTACACATTTCATGAAGCCCATCACAATCACTGTATTCACTAACAGGCTGGAAAACTTCACAGAGGTTGCATTTTCTCAGTGTCATCCAACAACTGATAAGAAGGAGAATTCTCTATTCTAAGCTTCAAGCTATTTTCCTGTTTACTAAAGGTCATGAACTTAAAATATTTATTTTATCTATTTTTAACCTAGACTTTGTGTAACATTTCATTTCACAATATGCTGGACTAGAAATGGCCCACTCTTTATATTTACACTTTGAAAGAGTATTTCCCACACGGTGTTACACCTGAAGAGGCTGGCATTCAGTGTAATAAATAGCCAACACTGCAAAAAAACTAAGAAAGAAGACAATTTATTCTCATGTGACTTGGTAAAGATTATTTGAGTGGTGGTGCTGAAACAACAGTGACCTCGTGCTTTGAGAAGCTTGTTAGGATGTTGAAAGAGGTCACAGGTATCACCAGCAGGCAGATCTAATGTTAAATACCATTAGAGGGATGGATTTGTGACCTTACTGCAACACAGAGGGTGCCTGTCTGTACAGCATGGTGCAGTATCTTTCTCAATGCCTGTTGCATACCAACAATTATGCTAGCTCCCACAGGCAAAGACAGTCAAGACACCAGGATTAATTTTGTAGCTCAGCTTGGTTCTATCACTGAATGTCTGGATTTAATTTCACTATGACATCTGGATGTCATCTATCTGGAGTTCTGTAAAGCCCTTGACACAGCCCCCCACAACCTCCTTCTCCCTAAACTGAAGCAATATGGCTTTGATGAGTAGATTGTTCAGTAGATAAGGAATTGCTTGGATGGTTGCATTGAAAAGATAGTGGTCGATGGCTCAAGGTCCAGATGGAGAACAGTGACTAGTGGTGTCTCGCAGTGGCCTGTACTGGGACCAGTGATGTTCAGTATCTTCATCAATAATACAAACAGGGAGATGAAGTGCACCCTCAGCAGGTTTGCTGATACCAAGCTGAGCAGTGTGGTTGACATAACTGAGGGATGGGATGCCATCCAGAGGGACCGAGACAGGTTGCAGAAGTGGGCTCAGGTGTACCTCATGAGGTTCAACAAAGCCAAGTGGAAGGTCCTGCACCTGGGTCAGGATGATCTTTGGTACCAGTAGAGGCTGGGAGATGATGAGATCAAGAGCAACCCTGCAGAAAAGGACTTGTGTGTACTGGTGGAGGACAAGCTGCACACGAGCCAGTAATGTGCACTTGCAGCTCCAAAGGCCAATTGCATCCTGGCTGCATCAAAAGAAGTGTGGCCAGCACACTGAGATGCAATTCTGCCACTCTGCTCTGGTGACACGTCACCTGGAGTACTGTGTCCTGCTCTGGATTCCCCAACACAGGAGGGACATGGACCTGCTGGAGCAGGTCTAGAGGGAGTCATGAAGACGATCAGAGGGCTAGACCACCACTCCTACAAAGCTAGACAGCTGGCATTGTTCAGCCTGGAGACAGCTCCAGCATTTCAGTATCTGAAGGGGACCTACTTAGAAAGCTGGGGAGGAACACTTTACAGGGGCATGTAGCAATAGGACAAGGGGCAATAGTTTTAAACTAGAGGGTAGCTTTAAATCGGACTTGACGAATTCTTTACAAGGAGGGTAGTGAAATAGTGCAATGGCTTGTCTGGAGAGGTGGTGAAGGCCCACCCCTGGACACATTCAAGGTCAAACTACACCGTTCCTGAGCAACCTAACTAGTTTGGCATGTCCTAGCTTACTGCAGGGGGGGGTGACGTTTGACAGTGCCTTCCAACACAATGCATTCTACAATTCTCTGATTTCTTCTTGTGTGTCAATCCTGCTTCCTACATTCCTGAACACCATCTACCTGTGACACCATTTAATTCAGTAGATTTTGTACATTCCTTTCTCACAGGACTCTAAGGAAACTGTGTGCATGATTTAGACTGACCAGATTTAGACTGGCACCCAGTACCAGAACAAGAGGACACAGTCTCAGGCTGCGCCAGGGGAGGTTCAGGTTGGATGTTAGGAAGAAGTTCTATACAGAAAGAGTGATTGCCCATTGGAATGGGCTGCCCAGGGAGGTGGTGGAGTCACTGTCATTGGAGGTGTTCAGAAGGAGACTTGATGGGGTGCTTGGTGCCATGGGTTAGCTGTTTGGGTGGGTTGGATTGGTTAATGGGTTGGACACGATGATCTTGAAGGTCTCTTCCAACCTGGTTTGGTTTATTCTATTCTAATAAAGGACAGTTTATTCTATGGAAGAGAGCAATCATCAGGATCACTTCAGGAACATAATGGGCCACCTTGATGTAAAGGGAAGGATGCTGAGGCACAGGCAGTCATAAAAATGAAAAAGCATTAACCCTTCAGTAAAATCCTTCTTTACCATCCCCACATTTACAGATTAGGTCAAAAGGAGGTTCCTGTAAGCACAGAATTCAAACTTCTCTGTAAGAACCACTATGTGCCTGACACTGCACATCTTTTTAGTTGTTTTGCTGGGATTGCAGAGCTTGAACATTACATTTCTCTACAGCAGAACTCCACCCGAAGGCCAGAGCCCTGGGCCGAAGCAGGTGGCTTGGTGTCACGCCCATTACAGCATGGGATCCGAGCACTACAAACCCGACAGCCTTCCCCCCGCCTCGTCTGCCCCTAGTCTTGCCACCTACCATTTCCCAGAGAGAACACCTCTGCCTGGGACTTCAGTAATCAGCGCTGTGGGGCTGGCCCCGAGCACCCATGGCACGGCACAGCGCTGCTGCGCGGCTCTCGGAGCCGAGCCGGCGGGGCAGGGGACAGGGGACAAGGGACAGCAGCCAGGCCGCCCTGCCTCCCTGCCGCCGCCCTCGCACCGCAGCCCGACAGAAACCAAAGTCAGGAGATGGGGCTCGCGTGGTAGCGAGAGAAACTGCACCCACACAGCGCGGCCCTGAAAGCCGAGCCTTAGGCTAAGAAAGGAAACAGCCCTCCCACACCCCGCCAAACGCTCCCACCCCAGCCGAACGACCCCACAGGGGCCCACAGGGTCGTTGGAGAGCAGACTGATGAGAGCGCGCCTTCAGCTGCAGCCCCAGCCCCATGGGCTCCTGCGGACGGCGCCATGTGCCGCGCGGGGGGCACTGTGACTCCCCCCGCGCTGGGCGATGGCTACTTGGTACAGCCCGCTCACTTCTCCCGGCCGCCTCCTGTCCCCTCTGCGCGTGCGCAGCCGCGCAGGTCCGTGGGGCGCGGTCCCGCGGCGGCGCTGTGCGTCCGGCTTACGTCATTGGCCTGCGCCGGGATTGGCGCCGCCAGTCTTGCCGCCGCGGTCATTGCTTTCCCTGTCCCTGTCCCTTTCCCTGTCTCCTGGGAGTAGATACCGGCGCTGGTGGGAGGCGAAGTGTAGGGGCCGTCGCCATGACCTCCGCTTTGGAGAATTACATCAACCGTATCCTTCCGGCAGGCGGGAATGTGCTGGGGCAGCGGGAATGGGCGGCGGGAACGGGCCTTCGCTCTCCTTCGCGCCCGCGGGCATGAGGGCAGGCCGGGTGCGGGTGCGAATAGGGTCCTCTGTGGCTTCCAGTGCCGCTGACTTGATCCTTCCTTGAGCTGTGATGAGGAACGAGATCCACAGCGTGCTTGATGGCCCCCTAAAGGACTCTTGATGTGTTTAAATACCAGCTTTATGTTGTTTGCTCAAATACTGAGAGTGTTCCTGGAACCCTTTTCTTGCATTTAAAAAAGCATTATTATTCCTAATAGCTTAAGGGCATTTTCAATTCACAAACAGCAGCAAGGTACTAATTGAAAATCATTGGGGATGGTGGATGTGTGATCGAATTGGGATAGTCAGGCTTTAAGAATGAGAGGATGTAGTATGCCAGACTCGGGATCCCTGCTGCTAAGCTGTTTTAAAGGACTTGGCCTGAAGTGTTTATAGACATGTTATGTTATTTCAGTTTTGAGGTAGAGCAGGGAAAAGAAGTGTCTCCAGGTCTTGAGTCTGCTTTTAATGGTGTTTGTGTTTGTGCATCACTCTCCGTGGTTGGGTAAAGTGAAACTGTAAAACAGATTGTCATAAAAGATGTTGTCAAATGTTACTGTCAACTGTGCAGCTTTAAAAAAAACACCAAAACCAAAACAAGGGATACTAATAGACTTTTCTGGCTCTTCATGGCTCTTACAACTTCAGAAACTGTTAATGATTGTATTTGGGATCTCTTCAAACGTTTCCTTAATGACCCGTCAGGTACTGTTGCAGTCATTACTTCTGATGGAAGGATGATTGTGGTGAGACTTGTGCTTTTTCAGATTATTCCTTCACATAGACTTTCCATCAGAGCAATAAGTGATGCCATGGGAGGATACTGCCAGTTACATGTTCACAACTTTACCAGCTTTCTTTTAAACTTTGCCAACACTATGTTGTAGTGAAAGATTCAAACCACTTCCTGGTTCTTGCCTGTCAGCTTCACCCTTTGATAGACCTGTGCATAACAACCCTCTGACTTTCTGTCAAACTCCTCTGTAGAAGCACTGTTGAGTAATTTGGTTTCTATGTGCTCTTTGTTGAGTAATCTCTTCAACTTTCATGCTAAAACCATTTCATAGTATCATAGTATCAGTCAGGGTTGGAAGGGACCACAAGGATCATCTAGTTCCAACCCCCCTGCCATGGGCAGGGACACCCCACACTAGATCAGCCTGGCCAGAGCCTCATCCAACCTGGGCTTAAACACCTCCAGGGATTGGGCCTCAACCACCTCCCTGGACAACCCATTCCAGGGCTTCACCACTCTCATGGGGAAGAACCTCCTCCTCACATCCAGCCTGAATCTCCCCACCTCCAGCTTCATTCCATTCCCCCTAGTTCTATCACTACCTGAGATCCTGAGAAGTCCTTCCCCAGCCTTCCTGTAGGCCCCCTTCAGATACTGGAAGGCCACAATTAGGTCACCTGGGAGCCTTCTCTTCTGCAGACTGAACAGCCCCAACTCCTTCAGTCTGTCCTCATAGGAGAGGAGCTCCAGCCCTCTGATCATCCTTGTGGCCCTTCTCTGGACACCTTCCAGCACCTCCACATCCCTCTTGTAATAGGGGCTCCAGAACTGGACACAGTACTCCAGGTGGGGTCTCACCAGAGCTGAGTAGAGGGGGAGAATATGAAGAGGGAGTTTGATATGGCTGTAGAAAAACATTATGTGGGAATTGCTGAAGAACTATTGTGTGATTCAGTTTAAGCTTGACAAACTAATTGGTAAACTATTCCATGTTAGACTGTATAATGTAGTTCTTCTGTGGGTTTTTTTTTTCTTGTTTTATCCTCCAGTCTTTTCTGCTTTGAGTTTAACTTAATAGTAAAATTCATGCATGAGGATTTTTTTTCTTCCTGCATGTACTTACTTAGCTTTGTGCCTCCTCTGAAAAGACAAAACAGTACTTTTAGTGGGAAAATATTAGTTGCCCCAGATCTTGCAGTCAGTCTGACAAACTTTATGTTGTGGTACAAGATATTCCCTGCCAAGAATATTTGACTGGAACTTTGGTATACATAGACTCATGGATGTCCTCTTGTTCTGGTGCTGGTTGCCTGGGAGAAGAGACCAGCCCCCACCTGGCTACAGCCTCCCTTCAGGTAGTTGTAGGCAGCAATAAGGTCTCCCCTGAGCCTCCTCTTCTCCAGGCTAAGCAACCCCAGCTCCCTCAGCCTCTCCTCGGAGGGCTTGTGCTCCAAACCCCTCCCCAGCTTTGTTGCCCTTCTCTGGACATGTTCAGGTGTCTCAATGTTCCTCTTAAACTGAGGAGCCCAGAACTGGACACAGGACTCGAGGTGTGGCCTAACCAGTGCAGTGTACAGGGGCAGAATGACCTCCCTGCTCCTGCTGGCCACACTGTTCCTGATACAGGCCAGGACGCCATTAGCCTTCTGGAAACTTCCATACAAGGGAGACTAAAATAGTGCAGAAATAGTAAAATTAGTTGTCTAGAGAGCCATCACTGACTTAAAAAGAGACTTTACACTTCTTTAAATGCTGAAGATTAATACTTGGTATGAATGCCCAGTAGTAAGCAGATACTGTTCTTAAATTGACTGTTGTTTTTAGAGTTTAATTCTCCACTTTTTTAAGTGGAGACCAAAATGGAACATCTATTTCTAGTACCTCAGGTTTGCTGCTGTGTTTAAGATACCTGTGAGAGCAAAGATGATAAATGTTTAAAGTAATTGGAGAGCTTCATTTTTGTGTATTTTTTCAGGGAACACTCAAAGGTTTTGATCAGACCATCAACTTGATTCTGGATGAAAGCCACGAACGAGTGTTCAGTTCTTCACAAGGAGTTGAACAAGTAGTGCTGGGATTATACATTGTAAGAGGTGATAATGTGTAAGTATAGCATATTTCTGTCTAACAATTCAGTGTGTGTGTATGTATGTGGCTGTCAATGGCTCCATGTCCCAGTGGAGGCCAGTGACAAGCGGAGTCCCTCAGAGATCAGTCCTGGGACCTGTCTTGTTCAACATCTTTGTGGGTGACATGGACAGTGGCATTGAGTGCACCCTCAGCAAGTTTGCTGATGACACCAAGCTGTGTGGTGCAGCAGACACGCTGGAGGGAAGGGAGGCCATCCAGAGGGACCTTGACAGGCTGGAGAGGTGGGCACAAGCCAACCTCATGAGGTTCAACAAGACCAAGTGCAGGGTCCTGCAGCTGGGTCGAGGCAATCCCAGGCACAAATCCAGGCTGGGCAGTGACTGACTGGAAAGCAGCCCTAAGGAGAGAGACTTGGGGGTGCTGGTGGACAAGAAGCTCAACATGAGCTCTCAATGTGCTCTTGCAGCCCGCAAAGCCAATCAGATCCTGGGCTGCATCAGGAGAAGTGTGGCCAGCAGGTCAAGGGAGGTGATCCTCCCCCTCTACTCAACCCTGGTGAGACCCCACCTGGAGTACTGTGTCCAGTTCTGGAGCCCCTATTACAAGAGGGATGTGGAGGTGCTGGAAGGTGTCCAGAGAAGGGCCACAAGGATGATCAGAGGGCTGGAGCTCCTCTCCTATGAGGACAGACTGAAGGAGTTGGGGCTGTTCAGTCTGCAGAAGAGAAGGCTCCCAGGTGACCTAATTGTGGCCTTCCAGTATCTGAAGGGGGCCTACAGGAAGGCTGGGGAAGGACTTCTCAGGATCTCAGGTAGTGATAGGACTAGGGGGAATGGAATGAAGCTGGAGGTGGGGAGATTCAGGCTGGATGTGAGGAGGAGGTTCTTCCCCATGAGAGTGGTGAAGCCCTGGAATGGGTTGTCCAGGGAGGTGGTCGAGGCCCCGTCCCTGGAGGTGTTTAAGCCCAGGCTGGATGAGGCTGTGGCCAGCCTGATCTAGTGTGGGGTGTCCCTGCCCATGGCAGGGGGGTTGGAACTAGATGATCCTTGTGGTCCCTTCCAGCTCTGAATGATACTATGATACTATGTATATATCTATAATGCATCTTGATAGCTCCAGCCATCTTGTATCTTTGTGGGGGTAGCACTGATGCTACTGTCAAAGTTGAGGCATTTTAAGTAGGAATTATCTTTCTCTTGCAGAGATGATTGTGCTCTCTTGTTAAGAGAGTTAGTGTGAATTTACTGAGGTGTAAATTGACCAGCTCATGTTCTGATAGAAATCTAGGACAGATCAGCATAAAGTTCATCATTTTCTTTTCTTGATCTTAGGCATTCTGTAGATAATCTTTATTCCAGTCTGTGAAAGGCAGGGTCTGTCAATGGATTAAAACATAGAAGAATGAACAAACGGTGGGGCAGAACTTGTATGCAGAAATTCAGCAGTCAGCTATACAAGGTTGGCTTTTAACAGGATTTAAGTAAAGTGTTCACAGGGGAAATTTTGTAAGGTGTGAAATGCACAAAGGTTCTGGCTTGACAGTGTAACAACTGATGTAGCTACAGTTCAAAACAAAAGGCAAGCAAAGCCATGGAACTTCCTTTAGACTCTACTTAGAGCTATCAAAATTGGATGTTCAAAGGCTAGAGCTCTACAGTTTAAAGAAAGAGAGGGAGTCTGTGTTCACTAGCACACTAAATTTTGTGGCTTTCCAGCTTTGCATCAGGACCTTCCAACAAATGATGAGGTGTTTTCTGTTGCAGTGCCGTCATCGGCGAGATTGACGAGGAGACGGATTCAGCTCTTGATCTGGGGAATATTCGAGCAGAGCCTTTGAACTCAGTTGTGCACTGAAGAGGTGGCAATGCACAGGGACTTTGTAAATCTTTGGTTGTACAGCCCTATTTAACAACGTGGAGGATTTTTACAAACTGTCTTTCCTTTGGTTGGTCACCAGTTTTTTATTCTGACTCTGTTGTAGCTTTGCATGTAAATTAAAGTTTCTACGTTTTACTAAAGATGCTCCCCTTGAATTTCCTCTGGGGTTTCATGCTGCGTAATTCCACTGTAGAATACACACTGGGAAGGGCAGGGTCAGCAATGGTCCTGATACTCTCTGTGTGTGTATACAATGTGCTTTTGAAATAAGATCTGATTGGAGCACAAGCCCTGTGAGGAGAGGCTGAGGGAGCTGGGGTTGCTTAGCCTGGAGAAGAGGAGACTCAGGGGTGACCTTATTGCTGTCTGCAACTCCCTGAAGAGAGGTTGTAGACAGGTGGGGGTTGGTCTCTTCTCCTAGGCTACCAGCACCAGAACAAGAGGACACAGTCTCAAGCTGCACCAGGGGAGGTTTAGGCTGGAGGTTAAGAAGAAGTTCTTCACAGAGAGAGAGATTGGCCATTGGAATGGGCTGCCCGGGGAGGTGGTGGAGTCACCATCACTGGAGGTGTTTAAGAAGAGACTGGATGGGGTGCTTGGTGCCATGGGTTAGTTGATAAGATGGTGTTGGGTGATAGGTTGGACTCGATCTCAAAGGTCTTTTCGAACCTGCTTTATTCTAAAGATATTTTTCCTCTGTGACATCTTACTCTCAATTCATTGTTCATCATTGGAATGTGCTGCCCAGGGCGGTGGTGGAGTCACCATCCCTGGAGGCGTTCAAGAGGAGATTGGATGTGGCACTTGGTGCCGTGGTTAGTCCTGAGGTCTGTGTTGACAGGTTGGACTCGATGATCCTCGAGGTCTCTTCCAACCTTGGTGATACTGTGATTCTGTGATTCAATTCCTGTAGTTTCCAGCCTGTTTTCTCAGACAGTTCTTGGTGAAGCATGGGAGGCCCAGCAAGCCTTTTTTTGCCATTGTCCATCTTGTGACCTAGTGAACAAAAATAAGTAGAGCTGAATTTTTGAGAGGAAAACTTAACCATCTCAGATCAATGAGGTATGAAAGAGCAGTGCACATCCTTGTGTGCTAAGCAGGGATGTGCCAGTTGGTGTGTGACAGTTGGCTGCCATTTCCCACTGACTATAGAGATGTAGAAAAGCAAACATCTCCTAGGAGATGAGGAGGAGTATTGTCTGGAAAAAACTCCTGCTTTGTCTTTGCTGAAGGGAAAAGTACTCTCAGTAAGAGGGGAGAAGGAGAAAGTAAAAAAAGGGTGATGCCCTTTTCAGACTTGAAGGTGTTCCTGATGAGTTCTGACCATTGTGGCTGGTTCCTCAAGGTAGGACAAGAACTCCACTGAGACAGGAAAAAGGGGGTTTAGGCCACAGTATTGTTGGAAACTCTCTTTTCCTGCAAGGAGCCTAGATTAAAGATCTAATAAATAATAGATGATGTTCAGTAAAATCCCATGAGTCCTTGCAGGGCAACAAACCAATTGTACAGAAAAGAACAGGGCAGAAAGAGGTGATGCTAAGGACAAAAGGAAGTAACGCTGAATGGGAGGTAATCGTCATATTCCATTAGGTTTCCTGCATTGCCCTAGGTTGGTCACTTCCTCCTTTTGTTTCTTTAATAAAGATCCTGGAGTGAAAGGACAAGTATTGGAAAAGGATGCCTCCAGTGAAATGACTGAACTGGCTTAGAAAGAGGTTAATTAAATTCATTTGATCTGCATGAAGCAATGCAGAAGCCATCTTCCGTGGTTCAGGGGCAACTTCACTAACTGCAATCCATGTGAAGTGCTTCCATGTCTACTTCATGTACTTGCAGTCAAAGTTGTTCAATGATTACATAGCTTACAGGCAGGTTACTAGACTTGAAAAAACATTTTGAGTACCTATTCTGGCAGTAATTTCTGTACAATTCAGTCCTTGTTATCATCTACCTAGCCTGTTATCTGTAGTCCCTGGGGTTAGTGTTCCTCATTTTATAAGTGGCTGAGAGATAGAATAGAATTAACCAGGTTGGAAGAAACCTTTGAGATCATCAAGTCCAACTTATCATCCAACACTATCTAATCAACTAAACCATGGCACCAAGCACCCCATCAAGCCTCTTCCTAAACACCTCCAGTGATGGTGACTCCACCACCTCCCTGGGCAGCCCAATCCAATGGCCAATCACTCTTTTCTATGAAGAACTTCTTCCTAACATCTAGCCTAAAATGATGTATGAAACACCTGAAAATGATGTATTAAACACCTGGGGGTGTTTAAGAGCAGGCTGGATGAGGCTCTGTCCAGCCTGATCTAGTGTGGGGTGTCCCTGCCCATGGCAGGGGGGTTGGAACTAGATGATCCTTGTGGTCCCTTCCAACCCTGAATGAGACTGAAACTATGAAACTGTGTTACAGCTGAAAATAAAAGCATGGGAGGTTTATGTGGTAGATCTATCTCATGGCCATCACCATGCCAGGTTTGTATGCTTGTGTAGGTGCTTTGTATCTGTGGTACCTCCTCTTAGTCTCTACTGCATGAAGCCCCAATCTGCTAAGAATTGATTCTGCACGTGAATACAGAAGTGATCGTGAATGCCAGCTTGTGTTCTGCATGTGCTGGTGAAACAGCATTTAATTTGTTCCACAGTCACTGTGACAAATACTAAGCCATGAGCTGTTGCTCCCTTAGGAATTAAGTGACAAAAAAACCACAAAGGCATGTCTCAAGACAGCAGAAGTCTCAAGTTGAAGAGGCTTGGAAACTATGGATATATTGAGTCATGCCAGTGGAACCTCACGATGGTTTGTGCTTCCTGGTTACATTTGACCTATGGTACATTTTGGCACCTGTGTATGCAGCTCTACTAATTTTTACAATCTGTGTTCTTATTTCTGCTTTCTAGTGAGGGAAACTGCACTTTATTGGTTAGAGTCATGAAAATAAAGTGTGGATTTTTCATTTTTTTAAGAGGAAGTTCCTTGGTCACAGTCAAGTTGCAGAAGAGTTGGGTCATCAGTCAGTTTTAGCTTCCCTTTTGATAAAGGCATACTTAATGGACCAGGTATTCACAGTCAAAAAGTCCATGAAATCCAGATGTGCCAGATGTAGTATCTGTGCACACCTAGCCTTGAGGTGAAGGAGGGAAAACTTGTACCAGGCTTAGGTTAAAGACATAGAACAGCAGATAGTAAAGAGCAAGACATTTATCCTGTAAATCTTTCTCCTCATAGCCCCTTCCAAGGTACTATCATAGAATCAATAAGGTTGGAAGAGATCATCAAGAAGATCATCAAGTCCAGCCTGTCACCCAAGACCTCATGACTACTAAACCATGGCACCAAGTGCCACGTCCAATCTCCTCTTGAACACCTCCAGGGACAGTGACTCCACCACCTCACTGGGCAGCACATTCCAATGGCTAATGACTCTCTCCTCACCTCGAGCCTGAACTTCCCCTGGTGCAGCTTGAGACACTGTCTTCTTGTTCTGGTGCTGATTGCCTGGGAGAAGGGACCAATCCCCTCCTGGCTACAAACCCCCTTCAGGTAGTTGTAGACAGCAATAAGATCTCCCCTGAGCCTCCTATTCTCCATGCTAAGCAACCCCAGCTCCCTCACGTTCTCCTCGTAGGGCTTATGCTCGAGGCCTCTCACCAGCCTTGTTGCCCTTCTGGATGTTCTGTCTTGGGTCCTTTTGGGGACCTTTTTCTGGCAATGATGGCAGAAATGCTGACATTTCTTCCACCAGCAGCATTTTCCCTGAAAATAAAAACATCAAAATCAAAAGCTGCACTGATGAGAAGCTGCAAACACAATAGCATTCAGACATCTGCCAAGAGCTGCTTGCTAGCGCTGAAAGCCTGACCTTATCTAAGCGGTAATATCTTCCTTCCTGAAGTCTTGCAACAGGTTCCAGGAACTCTGGAACTTGTGCTGAACAACGTGCTGCTGCTGTTCATCACTGGCAGTGCCACAGAACGCCAAGAAATTTCACTCAGTGCTGAACTTCCTGCCTCTGGTACTTGGCACTTTTAGACAGAAGGTGTCTGTTACTCAGGGGAGCACACAGGCGTGTGCATCTGCTGGCTTTGCACACTGAAACATCTTTAATGGCTGGCCTGCCAGCTTTTTGTTTGACACTTCAGATTGAGCTTATCTTTCATTTAGTGTTGATTTTTTTCCAGCTTACAGTGCTCTGCATACAAACTGGAGTGGACATTCTACAGGTAGAGAAATCTATCCAAAAAAACCAAGCAGCAAGCAGGATAGAAACCTGTTGATTGTGGCTAAAGGTAGGTTTGCTATAGAATAGTTCTCTTTAACACAGATTCAATTCCTGTGCACATCATTCACATGAGAAATTCTGAGAACTTGTGAGAAAACCTTCTTGACTGAGAAGTACTTAGAATAGAATTAACCAGTTTGGAAAAGACCCTCAAGATCGAGTCCAACCTATCACCCAACACCATCTAATCAACTAAACCATGGCACCAAGCACCCCATCCACTCTCTTCCTAAACACCTCCAGTGATGGTGACTCCACCACCTCCCCAGGCAGCCCATTCCAATGGGCAATCACTCTTTCTATGAAGAACTTCTTCGTAACCTCCAGCCTAAACCTCCCCTGGTGCAGCTTGAGACTGTGTCCTCTTGTTCTGGTGCTGGTGGCCTGGGAGAAGAGACCAGCCCCCACCTGGCTACAACCTCCCTTCAGGTAGTTGTAGACAGCAATAAGGTCTCCCCTGAGCCTCCTCCAGGCTAAGCAACCCCAGCTCCCTCAGCCTCTCCTCACAGGGCTTGTGCTCCAAACCCCTCACCAGCCTCATTGCCCTTCTCTGGACACGTTCAAGAGTCTCAATATCCTTCTTAAACTGAGGGGCCCAGAACTGGCCACAGTACTCATGGTGTGGCCTAACCCATGCTGAGTATAGGGGCACAATGACTTCCCTGCTCCTGCCAGCCACACTATTCCTGATACAGGCCAGGATGCCATTGTGTTCTCTTGTGCTGGCAGTGGCTAGGGAGAAAACAGGAGACTTTTGGTATTGCATTTACAGCAGATAGGGCCAAATAAGTCACTGTAAAACCAGTGCAGGTAAGTAGAGAGACTACCATCTACAAAGCTTAAAAAACTTCCAACATAACAATGAAAGGGCTTGGCACAAAAGGAAGAAACATCTTTTTCTGCACTTGCTTACCTGTCAACGTGTTTCTAAAGCTACTGTAATTCTTCCTTTGGATTTTTGTGCTTAAATCTTTGGGGATTCTCACTTGTATAACTTCAGACTTCAACTCTGCTTATGATGCAGATGGACACCTGTGTGCAGATGAACACCCTGATGTTTGTTCAATCTGGCCAGAGCTGCTGGTGGTGTACATCAAGGATCTGCAGTATTTGCACTGATGCAACATGCAGATGACCTAGTGTCCTCAGATACAGGAGACAGAAATGTCAACATTGTATTCAAAACAACACACACCAAAAAACTCCCTGCCTATTTATCATTTAAAACTCAGTTTATGCCATATCCAATGGATAAAAACAATTCTTGCTACCTGCTACCGAAATACCACTTCATCCATACCGTTTCATGTATATGGACTGGATCCATGGAGAGTTCTGTTTTGCTGGGAGTTGCAGTGCTGAACAGAAGCCAAGGCGGGAAGTGATTATGGCTAAGGAGCTGATGCTGATTGAAAATGTGTGATGCTGGGGAGGAAGTATCACACAATAGAACCTCAGTTTGTTTGGAACTAGATTTCAAAAGCAGGGCACATTGAGATGTAAACAGTCAATAGGAGCAGGGCCAGCCTTCCTCCTAACAATCAGCTCATTAGCAGCAGGAGCGTGCAGTGGTTTCCAGGATTAAGCTGCGAATGCAAAACCCGTGGCAGCGCGTGCTCAGCAGGGCTGGCTGGCAACAGCCTTCTTGCTGGGCTTCTGCTGCTGCTCGTCCGATTTCATCCTCGGTACTGGAGTCAGGTGTAAGTGCAGCTTAAATCTAGGAAGTACAAGTGCTGGAGGTCTTTGAAAATGCTGGATGAAGATTCTTTTGTGTAACCATAATGGGGTAGGGTTGCCCTCTGAAACTGCACTTCTAGTTTTCAAAGACCACTTCCCTGAAGAGTTGTCAGCTCACCATGTTACCTGTGCATCCGACTGCTGGACCTACAGCAAACCTGGGCTGTTAGCTGGCCTGGTGTGAAACCATATAGCAACTCATCCTAACTGGCACCCCTACTAAGAGGTGCCACACTAAGAGATTGTGATGAAGAAGTTATTAATTTATTAATGTGCCAGGGTCTAGTAGACATGAGGTCTTGCATGACAGGTTGGACTTGATGATCTTTGAGGTCTTCTTTTCCAACCTTATTGATTCTATGGTTCTATATGAAGTATGAATTCTAAAAAATATTATTAAAAATATTAGAATCATAGAATCAATCAACCAGGTAGGAAAAGACCTCAGAGATCATCAAGTCCAACCTACTACCTAATACCTAACACCTCCTGACAACTAAACCAAGGCTCCAAGTGCCACATCCAACCCCGATAATAATAATAACCGATTAGTCACTATTTTATCTACAGATTCCAGTGCACGAGTGTGAAATATATCCCATAATTAGTTTAGTATGTACAATTTGAACCCAATTAGAATATTTACGGAATTTCAATTAAAGGAACGAGGCGTGCAATTCCGCCGCTTGTCCACCAGGCGGCGACTCGACAATACGCTGGCGGCTTGAGAACTATGCGTCCCGGGGCTGACGCTGTGGCAGAGCTGCTAGCGGGCCCGCAGAGGGGGCTTCCCTGCGGATGGTGGCGGCGGGGGCAACCTTCTCCCTCCTGCGGCGGCCGGGAAGGGATGAATCGTAGAATCACAGAATCAGGGAGGGTTGAAAGGGACCACAAGGATCATCTAGTTCAAACCCCCCTGTTATGGGCAGGGACACCTCACACTAGATCAGGCTGGCCAGAGCCTCATCCAGCCAGGTCTTAAACACCTCCAGGGATGCGGCCTCAACCCATTCTAGGGCTTCACCACTCTCACGGTGAAGAGCACAAGACTTCCTCTCGGTGGCCAGGTTCCCTTAGCAGGGCTCAGGCGGGAAGCGGTCCCGACGGCTCCCGGTGGGCGGGCTCAGATGTTTCCGATCCCGTGCCGTGGCAGGCAGGGCTGGACCCGGTGGGGTCGGCCCTGGCGGCAATAGGCTTCGGGACCGGCGAGCATGGCGCCGGGGAAGTTGAGTTTACCCTGGGGTGTACAGGGCACGGAGCGGCGGAAGCGCCCCGCTCCTCTTCCCTCCCGCAAGAGCGGCGTCAGGCAGGCGTGCGGCTAGGCACTGGTCCTGCTTTCCGAGCTGATTGATACACAGGGCTCTGTAGCTCGCTGCCTGTTGCTCGTGGCTATAAGCACTTTCAGACTGCTGAAACTCGGCTAGTCCCTTCCCCGTCGATTGGGCAGTCTTAGCCTCGGGGGTCCAGTCCTCTCGAAAACAAGGGGAGCTCTTCTTCCGACCGGTGGGGCTGGCAATACAAAAGGAGGTATTTCCTAGGGCTTTCAGCGAGGGACCCTCCTTCGCTCTATGGGCAGGGAAACCAGTGAAAAGCAGAATCAAGAAGGAAAACAATCAAACAAATATGTGTACTAGATAACAATGTTTATTCAACACAAAGTGGAAACAGTATCTGGAATTAAATAGTGTATTAGCTTCACAAAAATGTATTCCTGTAAAAAGGAACAGTGCCACAGCAGCTTTCCTCACTCTGTTAAGTCAAGCCGTTGAATTAGTGGGAAACCCCCCACATCTATCCAGTCTTAATTCATTTCAGTACAACCATTCTTACTCTTCCAGAACTGGGACTCTCTTCTATAATCTTCTTAGATCACTAGTGCCTTTTGCAGGCAGGAAATGACATCTACAGATCTTCAGTAACAACAGCTGGCTCCCTGAAGTAAGTAACACTGTCTGTTTTATTGACACAAATGCCCCACAACGCTGGCTAACATCTGGGCTACTGCCACCATATCATCAACTGCTAGCAGCAAAAGGCTGTATCACAAGTTTCAGAAAGTACTGAGAAGACTGGAAGTTGATATGTTAACATTCCTTTTCCCCCCCTGCCATATGAAGTGCTCAGGTGTACCACAGGTGTGGATGTAGGAACTGGAAACATCTAAAGCTGCACCAATTTTTAGTACAAAAAATCAACATGAATACCAGAAGAAGCAGTGGGAACAAACTGAAAGACAGCAGGTTCCATCTGAACATCAGGAAATCCATTTTTACTGTGAAGGTGAATGAGCACTGGCACAGTTTGTCCACAGAGTTTGTGAAGTCTCCATCTTGGAGATATTAAAAGGCAACCATGGCCTGGGCAACTGGCTGTAGTGGTCTTCCTTGAGGCAAGGGGGCTACAGCAGATGACCTGCAGAGACCACGTCCAGCCTCACCTGTTCTGTGGTTTTGTGACACAAGACAAACATACCAAATAGAGCACAACTTTCTTGGCACTACTAGACACTCACAGCAAATTTAAACCTAAAATGCATGAAGTGACAGCAATGTAAAGTGCCCTATTCTCCAGTTTGAACCCTGGCAAAACTGCCACTTTATCAGCAGAAAGGTTCACTGCGTCAGGACTGAAGCAGCAGGCTCAAAAATAACACTGGAAACATTAAACCCCAGAACAAAACAGTGAAAAGAATAATCAGAAAGGGAATGCTTTTGCTAAAACACAGACCATGTATGGAACATCTACCTTCACAGGACATTCTGACAGGTCTGTCAACCTCCAGAATCAAGACTGATCCATCTGCTCGTCAGAAAACACAGCTAGGGACTGTACTGTGAGTGCAAACCAGAACAACTGTGTGTCAATAAACCAACAGGTAAGTGCAACGTCCCTGAGGTCCATTTTAAAGGCTTAGCATTTATGTGCAGACTGCAACAAACACATTTTCACATCTGACCCGTGGGAAGGGAAACCACAGATGCACCACGTAAACGAAATGATTTCCAGGGTCCTTTCCTAGAACTTCATCCCATCATGTAATTTTTGGTTAAAACATCACGGTACTCCTGCAGTGCCTTGCTGAGAGGATCCTGGTCAACAGGGAAATTCTGGGAAGATCCATCAGCACATAGCATGGGAGAAGCTCCAGCAGATCCAGTTTCAAGTTCAGCAGTGGCTAGGGAGAAACGAGAAGACTTCTGGTATTGCATTTACAGCAGATAGGGTGTCGTCGTTTGGGCTGGGTGCCCTCTGCTACAGGGGTGTTTCCTGTGTCCAGAAGTCCAGCCCAGTGGGTGGACACAGGAAGTTAGGTTATTTCCTACCATGATCCCTTGCACCACTATAAGTTTCACGGCAGGGTCTGGCACTTACTCTTTCCTTCCTCTCCGCCACCTGGTAACTGGGGGAGAGATCTCCCGGCCATGGGCCTGGTTAGGCCCAAGGCCACAGGGGGATGGGCAGTGTCAGATCTGGCCAGCTGAGACTAGCCTAGCAGTGGGGGAGGGGAAAGGAGGAGCCCTGGGGGTTTTGGGTGCACCCTCAGGTGGGGATGGGATCTCTCTGGGTCTGTTTTGGGGTCTCTCTTGTCACTGTGTTTCTAGTTCTCTGCACGCACTCACTGTTCTATTTAAACTTTCCCTCACTTTTGCAATCCGTTTGTCTGAGTCGTCATTTCTGTGTGTAGTGGGGAGGGGGGGTCTGCCCCAACCCATTACATAGGGCCAAATAAGTCACTGTAAAACCAGTACAGGTAAGTAGAGAGGCTACCATCTACAAAGCTTAAAACCTTCCCATATAACAGTGAAAGGGCTTGGAACAAAAGGAAGAAACATTTTTTCCCACACTTGCTTACCTGTCAACGTGTTTCTAAAGCTACTTCAATCCTTTCATTCCAGAGGCTACACACTGAACATCTTCAGGTAATCCACAAATGATTCCTGCGTACACCAGTGCTAAATTTAGCCCCCTGCAGATCTTTTCAACCTCAAGTGTCCATTTTTCTTAAACACTGTTTTGGAACACTGCTTCTAAAAACCAGCTTCTGCATTTGTTGTGACAAGCTGCTGTCAAAATGCAAACACCTTTGCAGTGCAGCTGATCAGGCCAGGACAAGTCTGCCAGCCTGGCACCTTATCTGAGGGGCACCTTTGTAACTTGCCCTGGCAAACCCCTCTCTTTCTTCCACAAAAGCATGCATTCAGTGAAAGAAATCCACTTTCACCATCTTTCTCCAGCCACCTTTGACAGACAAAGTCCCCAAATCAAACAGACTCTCTGATTCCTAGCAGATGTGCAGTTATGGTCAAATTGCAGGTAGATGCAATGCAACGGCTTTGTGTCCATTCAGACACATGCAAACAGCTATGAAGCTACAGCTGAATACTCTTTATATGATTAAAAGCACATGAGGAACAGAAGGAAATTCTCTCAGGGGCTGCTCTGAAGTAGCTAGCACCAGTCACTGCAAATTAGTAACTCTGGAGGAACAACTGCACACGTTGTATACAAGGTTTTGCAAGCATTCAACTCATCTTATGTTTGCCTTAACACTTTTCTTTAGGAAAAGATCACTCAGTAACCAATCTTTTGTCACTGGTTATAGCCTTCTTGCTTGTGCAAAAAAGGCTGTAACACCTAAGCTACAAATATATCCAATGGAAAAAAAGATGGCAAAAAGTCAAGATCTAACAGCAGAGACTGTGTGTGGTATGGCTTACAGGTGAATGCAATTGCTGTACATAGAAGGGGTAGCTGAAGCCTATAAAAATCTTATCTCAGGGCTTCTATGTTTGGTGTTTGTGCTTGAGGATTAACTTCACTGAAAGGTGACTTCAGCTTAAGCCAAGTGCATCTGTGTGGGTGCAATGGGTTAATGTCCTTTGCACTTAGTCTTTTTCAGGCAACTCCATAACATTCTACACAGTATTTTAGTAAGCAGGAAATCTTCACATACAATTTTAAACTGGAAAGCTAACAGAAAAAAACAACCACCCTGTGCTTAGCACATGAATGTGATAGCTTTCAAGCCATTCCAAGAGTTGGGAAGAGTCACCTTTTTCCTCAAAGGCACTGCCAACATAATGATACCTTACCCTGTTCAAGTTCTTTAGTGATTTTTTCATCCATTTCCTGTCGTACCTAGGATTATATAGAACACATGCAGTTAATATTTTAACAGCTTCATTATGGGGATAGTCAAACCTATGAAGCATTCTTAAAACCACAACACACACACAACATGACAAAAACTATTACCCCAAAGAGAGAAATCTTGGTTTGGGGTATAATTTTTAACATAGAGAAACTCGGTCAGCCAGGCTGTAGCATTCTCACTGCTGAGCAACATGAACTGTAGAATAGAATAGAATAGACCAGACCAGACCAGACCAGAAGAGACCTTCAAGATCATCGTGTCCAACCCATCATCCAACACCACCCAACCAACTAACCCATGGCACCAAGCACCCCAGCAAGTCTCCTCCTGAACACCTCAAGTGATGGTGACTCCAACACCTCCCTGGGCAGCCCATTCCAATGGGCAATCACTCTCTCTGTGTAGAACTTCCTCCTGACCTCCAGCCTGAACCTCCCCTGGCGCAGCCTGAGACTGTGTCCTCTTGTTCTGGTGCTGGCTGCCTGGGAGAAGAGACCAACCTCTTCCTGTCTACAACCTCCCTTCAGGTAGCTGTAGACAGCAATAAGGTCACCCCTGAGTCTCCTCTCCTCCAGGCTAAGCAGCCCCAGCTCCCTCACCCTCTCCTCATAGGGCTTGTGTTCCAAACCCCTCACCAACTTTGTTGCCCTTCTCTGGACTCGTTCCAGCAAGTCAACCTCCTTCCTAAACTGAGGGGCCCAGAACTGGACACAGGACTCGAGGTGTGGCCTAACCAGTGCAGTGTACAGGGGCAGAATGACCTCCCTGCTCCTGCTGGCCACACTGTTCCTGATGCAGGCCAGGATGCCATTGGCCCTCCTGGCCGCCTGGGCACACTGCAGGCTCATGTTCAGCCTACCATCGACCAGTACCCCCAGGTCCCTCTCTGCCTGGCTGCTCTCCAGCCACTCTGACCCCAGCCTGTAGCTCTGCATGGGGTTGTTGTGGCCAATGTGCAGAACCCGGCACTTGGATGTGTTCAATCTCATGCCGTCGTACTCTGTCCATCTGTCCAGGGCCCTCTGCAGAGCCTCTCTACCCTCTAACAGATCAACTCCTGCCCCCAGCTTGATGTCATCTGCAAATTTACTGATAATGGACTCAATGCCCTTGTCCAGATCATCAATAAAGATATTGAACAGGATGGGGCCCAGCACTGATCCCTGGGGGACACCACCAGTGACTGGCTGCCAGCTGGATGTGGCATCATTTACTGGCACCATTTACCACCACTCTCTGGGCTCGGCCCTCAAGCCAGTTCCTAAGCCAGCACACTGGAAACTGCCCCAAATTACTGTAAACCCATTATTGTATTCAGAGGGACAGATGCAATTTTTCTCCTTTGTTACTTCCCAACTTAAAGCCTTATTTCCCAATTAATTCCTCTTCTTTTAGGGGCACATGTCAGGAATCTTGTATTTGTAGCTCCTCAGAGATACAGTATGGCTTCAAACACTATTAATGACATACTACATCCAGCTGAGGAAGCTTAAAACAGCAGTTCTAAGTGAAATAGCCACTTAGATGCATGCCCTCTAGCATAGTGTGGGGTGTCCCTGCCCATGGCAGGGGGGTTGGAACTAGATGATCCTTGTGGTCCCTTCCAACCCTGACAGATACTATGATACTATGATATGACATCCCCATTTATTTTTTCTCAAGGGCTCCTTTAACAGAAGATCAAGTTTTAAGACTTCCCTGAATCCACTGAACATTAAGTGACTTGAGGCTACAGACAGTGCCATTACAATTAGTCTCCGTTGTTCCCTGTGTGCAACTGCATTTACTAAGAGGAAGGATAAATTCACACAGGCAATTTTGGGTCCCAGAGACCAGCCTTCTGTTTCAACTGAGGGGAAGCAGGCATGCATGCTGAGATTTCCCTTTTCTTGTTTTTTGATAGAATGCAGTAGAAATGTTAAAACCTGGGTAAGTTCCCTGAAGATTTAGCAATAGTTTTCACTCACCTTCATTCAAGGAGGAAAACTTTAAAACTTACTACAGTATTTGAGAATTAGAAGCTAACACTGAGAAGACAAACTGTGTGTACTAAGAGCAAGCTCTCCTCAACTCCTCTTTTGACAAACTAAAAGTCTCCACAGGTTGTAAACAAGATCAGAGAGAACTATGGGGGACTAAGTTCTACGAACAAAACTGCACCAGGAAGGAGAAATTTAGGTGCATAAGAAAGCCCCCAAAGTAACAAACAAAACCCCTCCTGACTTAGGTAACTGGAGACTGGGGAAACATCATATGGAATTGTTCTTCAGCCCCCTTGAGTGTGCTCAAGGCTGACTGGTTATTTTGTGACTCTTTCTATACTTCCCAAGTGAGGCCTCAAGAATCAGAACCAGAATCTAGAAGCATTCCCCAGCACAGAAACCCATTGCTAGATGGCAGGCATATGCTCTGAAAAAGAATTGTAGGGATGCTATGGAAGTCAAGACACTGAAGGATTAGAGTGTTGCCATTCTTGGCTCTAATGAGCGCTTGGAATCAGCTCCAATGTTCTCCACAAGCACATTTTGTGCATCCTTCTTCACAAGACATTGATGCAGCCTACACTGTGTTTTGAAATATGTACCTGCATGTAACAACCACCAGATAAAATCAATGAGCCTTTTAACACACTTCATTTCTGTAATAAATTTAAGGGAAGCATACAAGGGAAGAAGGTATCTATCCCAATATTGACAGGACTTGGAGATGCTGTGGTGGGTTAAGGCCTTTTTCTGAAAACAAAAGAACAAAGCAGGGTGGAGGGCTTACAGGTACTTTACCCTCCCTGCCCGGCGTTTCCCCTGGGAAAGCTGAGTCTGTTCCACTCCCCCCTCCCTGCCCAGCTAGGGTAGAAAAAGCAGGACATCATAGCTGTTGGATCTCCTTTTTGGCTCCTGCCTCTGCTGGATGAGAGCTACTGCAGCTGCCCTCCTGCTCCTCAGCCACGTGGCCGGACCTGATCCTTTTCCCTGCTGCCTCTGCACCTCCTCGGAGAAAGACTGGTTTTGTATTATTCTTTTCTGTTCCCCTCCCATCCATTCTTGTTCCTTGCCCTTGTGAACCCTTTTTTTTTCCCCTGTTATTGTCACATATATAATTTATAAGAAAAATTATTCACCTCTCTACTTCCAAGCTGACTCCAGATTGTTGTTTAGTGGATTTGCTCCTTACCCCTTTTTTTTCCCTCTCCCTGTTTGGGGGGGGGGGGTGGAATGGGGAAGAGATTCTCAGCCTTTTCCCCATTTGAGCTTTTCACTCTCAGTTAAGGCTCAAACCACTACAGATGCCCAGAGAGTTCCAATTTCTTCTAAAAAAAAATTAAATGGGAAATGGCTACTTGAAAAATGTTGCTGTTACTCAGTTCAGTAGTACTGAGCACTCCACACTTTTCTTCCCTTCTCTGCCTTTTTTTTCTCACTTCTTCCTCCTCAAACAAGGCACAACTGTTAGCCTTTTTCTTTGAAACTAGGATAGCTTTTTTTTTCCCCTGCAAGTGGGATAGTTTTCCTCCTTTGCCTTTTTCTTCTTGCTTCCATTTCTCTGTCTTTTCTTCACTTGCTCCTTGTTCACCATTCTGTGAGGTATGTGCTGTCACACTGACTGCTAATTACAGGGCAGGCTTTGACCAGAGGCATGGCAGAGGCTGCAGCATTGCTGCACAATTAGAAAGCTATGAAGACTTCCTGAGGACAAGTTCGTGTTACCTTCTCATGTAACAACATTTAGCAATAACTACAAAACAAATGCCTCCTAGGCATAGTATACATCCTGTATTGAAGCATAAAGAGAGAAGTTACACCACTCTCTTCATATCATCCCATTTTTGAAGTATCCCTTTGTTGATATTTAGGTACTAAGACAATATCCAGTGAAGAAACTGCTAAGATAAAGATACAAAGGAAAAGGTATCTCAAACAAAGATGTCTGATGAGATTTTGCACTCATCTAAAGTCAGCTGGCTTAATTAGGTCACACATAGTACACATTCAAATGTAATTAAGAGGTTAGCTGTGAGCTTTCCATACTACTGTATTCTTTTAACCACAGTTTATCTTGTAAAACAGTGTAGTCACACAGTTACTGATTTACATTTCATTACTTTCCGTCTTTGAGCACTCCTGAACATTTGTACAGCCCTGATGACCGAAAGTCTTCACCTGTACCACATGTAGCAATTGTTCTGGCACATCAGACCACATGGCTTGGGACTGTAAAGAGATTCTAACTTTAGGCCAAATATCACAACCTTGCCTACAGATACTCTTTGGTAGTACTTGAGAACAGTATTCCAAGGTGCTTACCTTAGTCATGAAAGCTTCAACACTCTTTCTTGATGAAAATGCAATCCTGGCTGGATTTAGGAAGCTTCCTCCTAGGCTCAGACTTCTGTTCAGTGCCAAATTGTTGCTGAAATGTCCCAGTTCAGTTGAATACAGAACTGGACCTCCAGCCAGATCTCCACCACTAAAGCTGTTTGCGATTAAAGACTTCCTTCTGTGGCGCTCCTGGAGGAGTTTGGCATTGGCTTCTACTAGTTTCTCATTAGCTCTGAAATATTTGGAAGCACAGTAAGAATTATCCTTTGTACTAACAGTTTCACGAAGTTATTCTCCAGGTCTTTGGCTGTTATTCACCTTCTGCAAGTGGAAGGGATTAAGAGCATCCAAAACAAGAACATAACTTGTTCATATTAATGCCGCGATTTAGTGGCGTTACTGCTGGAATGCTAAAGAGAAATGATAAACCTTTATTTGGAATAGAATAAACCAAACCAGGTTGGAAGAGACCTTCAAGATCATCGTGTCCAACACATCAACCAATCCAACCCACTCAAACAGCTAACCCATGGCACCAAGCACCCCATCAAGTCTCCTCCTGAACACCTCCAATGACGGTGACTCCACCATCTTCCCAGGCAGCCCATTCCAATGGGCAATCACTCTCTCTGTATAGAACTTCTTCCTAACATCCAACCTGAACGTCCCCTGGATGACAGTTTGAATGAAGGGAAAGAGTCTTACGGTTCTTCCATCACAAATATGATAACTTACTGATAATGCTGACCAGATGTAGAAGAGGGATTTTAAGTAGGAAGACGCGTGAGGGAAAAGGAGCATCACCTTATCACTCCAAAAACCCCATGGACTTACCTTTCTAGTTTATTTGCTAGGCGTCCTCTAATTTTCACTTCCCCCAGATACAGCTCTTTGTACTTCTCCACTTCTGCCTGCGTGGATTCTTTTTGAAAAACACTGTCTTGTTGGGTACTTTTTATCTTGTCCAATTCACGTTCCAAATCTTTAATTGTCTGTTTTAGCTTGCTTTTCACTGAAGCATGCTGACTGGCTCTGATTTGTTCCATTTGCTCCTGAGAGGCTGCCTGTGTCTGAAGCAGATAATGCACTTTCAACAGTAGCAAAGATAAAGAGAACTCTCCCCACCAGTCAATTGCATGTACCCAGTTTCAAGAGCCCAGCTTTATTCAGTGAAGCAACTGTGCCTCCTCACTACCATCAGCAATCAAGGCCAAACCCTAGAATTAAACCCTGGTACATTAAGTAACTGTTTTCATTCAGAAAGAATTCCCCCTCTTAGCACTGTCATTCAGCAAAGCTACTCATGAAGGCACACTATATGAGACAGGGCTTACAGAAAAGGATTCCTCAAAGAAATTATGAGGAGTTGGGGCTGTTCAGTCTGGAGAAGAGAAGGCTCCGAGGTGACCTCATTGTGGCCTTCCAGTATCTGAAGGGGGCTACAGGAAGGCTGGGGAAGGATTTCTCAGGATATCAGGTAGTGATAGGACTAGGGGGAATGGAATGAAGCTGGAGGTGGGGAGATTCAGGCTGGAGATGAGGAGGAGGTTCTTCCCCATGAGAGTGGTGAAGCCCTGGAATGGGTTGTCCAGGGAGGTGGTTGAGGCCCCATCCCTGGAGGTCTTTAAGACCAGGCTGGACGAGGCTCTGGCCAGCCTGATCTAGTGTGAGGTGTCCCTGCCCATGGCAGGGGGGTTGGAACTAGATGATCCTTGTGGTCCCTTCCAACCCTGACTGATACTATGATACTATTTCTCACCCCTCCCTCCTCCTTGAACCCCTGCAACTTCGGTGACTTATTTTCTGAGCACTTTCCCCTGTCCAGTGATAAAGCAGGATCTGTATGTCTGGCCATGACAACCCTAAGTTGTAATACCCATTCAAGGGTGAAGAGTGAGTACAAGACCAGGAGACAGCAATATTCCCCCACAAACTGCAAAATTGAAATCTACCTTGGGCAAGCTTTTGATTCAGGGATCTGCAGGCCCTCTTGGCCAGCTACACTCCCCCTTCTCCCTCCACCCTTCAGAAAAGATAGAAGTACAACCCTAACATGCAGAATCAGGCACCAAAAAACCACCAAACCCTAAAAAATGATCACCACCACCACAAATGACTGCAGACACGAGTGAGAATTCCACTTACCTGCAAAAACACATTGACTTCTTGTAGTTTTTTCCTTATTTCTTGGTCAGCTTGTTCGTCCACCGCTCTCTTGTATTGCTCTACTTGGCCCACGTTGATCTCCAACCGATATTTAAGGTCAGCCACCTCTTCTTTCAGCTGGCATTGGCTCTTCTCCAGTTTTTCTTGGTTCCCACGCATGGTGGACAACTCTTCTGCTAAGTCCTGATTTTGCACTACTAATTGCATGCATTTCTTAGATTTTATCTCCAGCTGCTGGGTAAGTTCACCAACCTGTAGACAGCAAAACAGATCAAGGGTGATCTAAAATTAGTGAATTCTGTGAAAAATCTGTAAACAGGCTGGCCATGGAGACTGTATTTGTCATTGTCATTTAACAGCTGAACCCATGACAGTTATCTGCTGACTCAGTGTGAGAGCCCAATGACTCCATTGTCTCAAAACAATGTGTGACATATCCGGTCTGAATAGACAGGGTGATGGCTTTGATGGCGCTTAAGGGCTCTCGAGGAGGACTGCTGGCCTGGCAGAGACAAAGACATAATTTCAGTGGAGCCGGCAATTCCCTCTCCTTATTTTTAAAACCACTGCAACAGCGCCACGAGAAGGCCGGTGACAGACATTGCGCTGCAGAAAACTGGAGCAGCCCTCTGATTTGGAGGAGAAATGGAGGAAACCAGCGCAGTATACACTCGAGTCCAACAGAAAACAGAAATTCTAGACGGTTAAAACCGCGCTTCTCCATCACTGGAAAAAACTCTTCCAAGAGAAACAAACATTCTATTAACTCCTCGACTGAAAATGAGCTATTGCAAAGGCAGCTGACTCGTTCTAAACTTCCTAAACATGAACATAGCTCTGAGACATGGCTGCTTCAAGCAACATATGTGAGTAGTGAGTGCAGAAACAGGTAAAGAGGTGACATGCTACTGAGCAGCCAGAGCCACCTCAAAAACGCTCCTGAGAAGGCTGTTTCTGAGTCCCGACAACAACAAGGGAAAGATGGGCTGAGACAGCTCCTAGTAAGCAGCAAGTTACAGAAGGTTTTCTGCATCGCCTCAACACATCATGCCCAGAAAGCACTAACACCATTTAGAAAGGCAAAAGTTGAACTGCTTCCTGCTCAACTCATGCCTAAGAGCTCAAGGGGTGATCTTTGGCAAAGCCAACTTCATGCAGTTGTTCCAAGTTATGACAGTGTTACTTCTCTCTCTTCCAGAGAATGAATTATCTGTCAGACTTCAAAGATGCTGCCACAGCTTCTAGCTGCAGACAGGCCAGCACTGGGCCTCATTGCTCTCACCCATGGATGAGACATCTTGGTAGGATTGCAGACCTGCCTCTTCCTATGGCCCAGCCAGGAGATCTGCATTCTTAGCTGACTCTGTTTACTGTCACTAGACCTGTTCTGCTCTTCTTGGTAAGGGCCTGTGAGACTGCTCTCTGGCCCTTCAGGTCATGGACTCTGACAGCCTTACTGCAACTCTTGGCTTGCCCCTCCTCAACAGGACAACTTGCCCTTGATGTGCCCTTGCAAGATCTGTTTTCCACATAACATTTTCATCTCTAGCCATCATAACTACATTACTCTAAGTTATGGTCATCTACTATTGCAACAGCAGAAGGAGCACCAAGAAAAGGTAAATCAATTCCAAAATAAAGCCAAGGGAATTTGTTTGTTTTTTTTCCTCATCAACAACATAGAAGGAAGTATAGGGAAAGAATAAGATATTTCAAAAGAAATACCCCATCACAAGAATCAAACAAACCAGTACTAACCTTTGCTTGTAATTCACCAACTTCATTGACCAATTCAGAAGACCTCTTTTTCATTTCTCCCTGCAAATTAAGCTGGGACTCCACCTCTCCCTCTTCATAGAGCCGTATCTTCTTCACAGCTCTAGTGAGAAGCCTCTTCAACCTACACAGCAAATGAGCCAAGAAAAGGAACCTGCAGCCTTTTTCCACATTGTCACGTAAGCAGCACAGACACAGCTTGCTTAACCTTTATCATACTTGAAGCTCCAGGAATTAGGAAAACCAGAATTCCTGTGCCACAAATCACATGAAGGGTGCACATTACCTTGTACCTTAAAAAGAGTACTGTGAGTACCCTTGAGTACTGTGCCCAGTTCTGGGCCCCTCAATTTAAGAAGGACATTGAGATGCTTGAACGTGTCCAGAGAAGGGCAACAAGGCCGGGGAGAGGCCTTGAACACAAGCCCTGTGAGGAGAGGCTGAGGGAGCTGGGATTGTTTAGCCTGGAGAAGAGGAGGCTCAGGGGTGACCTCATTGCCCTCTACAACTACCTGAGGGGTGGCTGTAGCCAGGAAGGGGCTGGTCTCTTCTCCCAGGCAACCAGCACCAGAACAAGGGGACACAGTCTCAAGCTGCGCCAGGGGAAGTTTAGGCTCAAGGTAAGGAGAAAGGTCTTCACTGAGAGAGTCATTAGTCATTGGAATGGGCTGCCCAGGGAGGTGGTGGAGTCACCATCCCTGGAGGTGTTCAAGAGGAGACTGGACGTGGCACTTGGTGCCATGGTCTAGTCATGGGTCTGTGGTGACAGGTTGGACTCTATGTTCCTTGAAGTCTCTTCCAACCTTGGCGATACTGTGATACTGTGAAGAGGTACAAGAGAGATTCCTTCCCCAAGAAAACTGTGGGGCAGCCTCAATCTACAACTCTTATGGCAACTGTTGAATACTATGGGCTCACGCATAGAAACACCTTGCAAGAACTAACGTGAGGCTTGTATTTGCTCACAAACAATCTCTAACATACACCAATTTTTTACACTGAAGTTCAATAAAGCTTGACTCCTACTCAGAGGTACCTCTTCATCATACTGCAAAGCCATACCTCTTACAGTTTTTCTGCAGTTCAGTGTTTCTTTTAATTTCTTGGTCCAAACGCAGCTCGACTGGATGCTTCAATTCTTCCAGCTCTTTCACTTTCTTTCTTTCATTCTCACACTTTCAAAACAGAAAAGATACAAGACATACAGAGCACAGGAACAATACCTCCACGCAGTATGGGCACGCAGCATTCCCCACAGAGAAGCTGCAGTATGTCTCTAAGTTCCACAGAATGCCAGGAGACAGAATTCCTGAGACCATTTAATCACTTTCAGGTTTCACATCAAACAGGGCAACACCTAACAACAGAAACAGATGCCCTCACTGAAGCGAGGGCTACCCTCTTCTAATGCTTCAAAGCAAAAAAGTGGAGAAGACCCTGGAGACCACTTTTGACAGTTTCTCTGTTCACAGCAAGCATTAAGTAAGTATGCACATCATGGGAGACCACAGGTCAGTTTGAAGGTCTCGTGAGACCTTTAATGAATAGCAGGCAGGAGATTGTAGAGGAATCTGATCTTTTGGAATTCTACAGTGCTCCTGCTAGCCTGAAAATACGGAGCAGCTTGTCCGTAAGTTACACTGGAAACATGAAGCATTTTAATCCTGCCCAGAAACCTGAGTCAGAAGATGACCAAAAGCAATCCAAGGAAAGAACTGGGGAACTGCAGCCTTGCTCTATGTGCTTGACTGATAGTAAATCACATGGTGAACTCTCTCCAACAGAACCACTCCAAATTTAACACAAAAATACCCAGCTAGCTTTTAACTGCTTGCTGGATGGCCCCCAAATGACAAGATACTCAGCACCTGAACAACATGGGTAACAGGAAAAGCTAGGCATGCAAGAACTTGAACAAAAAGGTGAATGCAGTTCTCCTGGGTATTGGCTAGGTGTCTGGAGAATTATCTGGGCTCACCTGTTCCAAGAGATCAGCCTTCTCCCTGTCAAGCTGAGCAACACGCTCTTTGAAGTGGGTTATTGACTTCAATTGCTCTTCCCACACACTATCCTTTGATATTGCCACATTCTGCTTTTGCATCTGCGAAAGCAACATCGGCAGAAGAAAAATCTAAGGTGACTGGACAGGCAGCACTGCAGTACAAAGTAGCCACTGAAATGGAGACAGGCCTAAGCTCTCCTCTCTCCATCCAAGTTCTGTGATCAAGGTTCAAGTAGAGCACAAAACACACCTCAGGAAACATTACAAAGAACAACTGAACCTGTTGGTGGAAAGAATAAACACTCTGGAAGTGACAAGATGAGGTTACAACTTCAGGGAATAAGACAACACAGACATGCACAAAATCACCCTACGCCTTGCTTCAGCACAAAGGGACAAAGATTTGCCTAACCAGATGCACTTGAGTAGAGCAGAACTTGTTGATTCAGGCCATATATAAAGAATGCAAACCAACCAGATGTTTTTAGTGGCATTCTGTAAGAAACACCACCCCATCTCCCCAAATCCAAACTAACAAACAAGTCTATTGGTCTACAGAAAGTTATTAAAACCTTATCAGAAAAGCTTATATTAAAAAAAATACTCAGGGTGCACAACTTTCTCAAATATCCTTACAGAATAGGTGAATCATTGAGTCTCAGGACAGAAACTAACATGGCCTCAAGAGCAAGCTCTGACAAAGCTGCAAAGAGGACACGGATCTCCCAAGTCCAGTCCCCTCTCTCAGCTTTCAACCACAGATCCGCCCCTTGCCCACAACATCCATCCTATCCATCATCTGCCATGGTTTAACTTCAGTAAGCAGCCAAGCACCACACAGCCACTTGCCCACTCGCCCCCAGTGGGATGGGGGAGAGAATTCAAACAAATTGTGCTGATGAACACATGTATCTTATACACCACAACACACAGACAAAAAAGAGCAGCATGGGAATGATGAAATGTGCAGCCTTTTCCCTTGAGGTTGCCTTGAACTGTGCCTAAACAGCCCACCTGGTATTTTCATCCACTACCTGCCCACAAAAAATTCAAGAGACTAAAACAGTCATTCATAGAAGCAACTCATGTACCTGCTGCTGGTGGTGGTACTCTACAACTGCCTGTGTTGTCTGGAAGCCAGTTATCAAGTCTTCCAAGCGGTTATGAACCTATGGAAGCATTAAAAGAAGCAAGACAATACATTTGACTTTCCAGACCAAAGTTTATGCTTGTTACCAAAAATAAATACCACATACACCTCTTTGTTCCTGTAGTATTTATAACCAGCATTAATAGCTCCAATTTGATACCACTGTAAAACTGCTAGCAATCATCATTGCTTCAGACAGAGAGAACAGCATGCAGGGTACAAAGAATCTCAACTGGCCAAGGCCAACGGTATCAGTGTGATAAGCAGGACTGGGGAAGTGATTGACCCCCTGTAATTCAGCACTGGTGAAGCTGCAGCTTGAGTATTGTGTTCAGTTTTGGGGCCTTCACTACAAGAAAAGTCATTGAGGTCCTGAAGCAGTTCTAGAGAATGGCAACAAAGATAGTGATGGGCCTGGAGAGCAGCTCTGATGAGGAGCAGCTGAGGGAAATGGGATTGTTTAATCTGAAGAAAAGGAGGCTGAGGGAAGATGTTATTGCTCACTACAACTACCCAAAAGGAGGCTGGAGCAAGGTGTCAGTCTCTTCTTTCTCATAACAAGTGACAGAATGAGAGGAAATGTTGTCAGGTTGTGTCAGAGGAAGCTTAAGGCTGGATATTAAAAGAAATGTCTTCACTTACCAGCCTCTGGACTTGACTACCCAGAGAGATGATTCAATCACCATCTCTGGAAATGTTTAAAAGATGCATCAATGTGGTGCTAAGGGACATATTTTAGCACCAGACTTGGTAGAGTTAGATAATGGTCAGACTCAATGATCTTAAAGGTCTTTTCCAACTGAAAGGATTCTATATTTCTATCTGATATGATGGGACTGAAGCAAACAATAGTTACACCGGCATATTAATGTCAGATCCTTATCTTTTAGAGCGTTAAGTATGACTTGCTATAGTAGCATGGGAAAACTCTAAAAACCAGAAAGCTGAGGAATGCTTTCCAAGCAGCCTCTATTCAGCAGAACTCAGGAACTGAGCTCCTACAGGTTCTCCAGGACAACTTCATCTTAAAAATTCCCTACAGAAGGAGGCCTGGGAGCTTACAGAAAGGGAAGTTTATGACCAGCTTACCGAGGCAGAGACTTGCAGGTCTCTCTGAAGCGCTTCAACCCTAGTGCTTTGTTGTTGGACTGTGGCTTCCAATTGAGCATTTTCAATTTCAAGGCTTAAAAAGAAATACAGGTCTTATTATGGAAATCCACCTGAGCACCAATTATCCAAGAACAGTGCGAAATAACATAACCCAATATGAAAACATCCTTCAAAGCCATGTATTAACTTGCCGTGATGCAACAAGGCTACGCTGCTGTTTTCACACAATCCCAGAAAGCAACAGATGCTTTCCTTCACTGTGTCTTCTCTTACCGCTGGACATGTTCTTCTAGTTGTTTTATAGTAGTATCAGTCCCAGAGGATGCCAAAAGAAGGTCCTGGAGTTTCTGGGAGGAAGCTATTAGTTCTCTTTCTTTATCATCCAAGGCAGTCTTCATGTCACGAACACAATGTTCAGACTGGAGGTGCTGCTCTTCCAACTCCTGCAACTGTAAAATCACAGTAAGAATCCACAGTAGACAGGTGAGCCTTTATAGGGAAAAGTCAGCTGCTGCTGAAGAATTCAGGTACTGTGGATTTCTGCACAGACCCTCTAGCCAAAGAAGTGTAATAATTTCAAGTACATCCAAACCTTCACTTCTACTAGCAGATTAACACAACCTGTGTTACTTCACCACTTTTACCCTGGCCTTTCCCATCCCTCTACCCATGTCCTGTAGCAGCAGCATTGCCCCTTCTACCCCTTTGGTGACTTGTGACATTTTTTGTATCCACCTCTTGCTTCTTTGGGAAAATATGAACTAAAAAGTTCATTCTTCTCCTGAAATGAATCCACAACTCCCTCATAAAAGAATTTACAATCCCTTCATAAGAAGATTAGGATGATTTCTATTTCAGAACTCCAAGGCCTCTATAATTCTGTTTAAGAACACTGCAAAGGTGGTCCCTGCCTCAAAATGGAGTTCGCAATTCACTTGTAAGAATGCTGCTTAAGGATGGCAAGTTACAGTAGGGGCAAAAAAGAGGAGGAAATGAAGAAATACAGATCAATAAATGAATGAATGCAGAGTAAGTGAGGAAGGATGGGGAGAGAAGAAAAATAGGCATCATTAAAAAAGTCCAAATGCAGCAGTCCAGTGTATCTACTGTTCTTCAGAAAGCAGACAACATGCTTGGCCAAACCAACTGCAGTAAGCTATAGACAGATGAGCTTATTTTTCAAAGCACCTTAGAAAGCAGAAACCTTTGTCCACTTAAGGACAGTCTCCTCATGTCACAGACCTGATCATGGACACTAGGTTGTAAATTCATTCACACATCACTAAATCTCAACTTTGGAAATTTCTTCTAGGGTTTTAGGACAACACTCATGCCTTCTTTCAACAGCCACCCTCATTTATTCACAGTTAAAGACATTAGGTACCTCAGTTTTAATCTTTTTCAGTTCCTTTTGTAAACATAGTTTGTCTTCCTCCAAGTCACTGCGGTAGCGTGTAGAAACTTCAAGTGAAGCTTCAGACATAGATTGCTTTTTAAGAGCATCTGCAAGCTCCTGCTGCAGCTGTCTGACTGTGCCCTAGTGAAATAGCCAAATGAGCATGAAGAAAATGGTAAGAACATGAACTATGCCTTTATTTTAACTTACCTGATCAACAATCACAACTGTCTGGATTGAACACAAAGCTATGAAGCTTTGCTTGCTACCAGCAGGAATCTGCACAGATGACTTCTCTTCATCTCTCTCAGCTAAACACCTCCAAATTATCAGCAGCTGTTCAAGGATGTTTCTATGTCTTAATACACACAAAAGGCTGAAACACTGCTCTTCTTGGAACAACACACAAGCACACAGTATAATAATGTATTTTTTTCTAACAAAAGCCAAAGAAATCTGCTGTGAAGTAAAAGTGACAGCTGAACTGCAGATATCGCTCTGATGACCAAGAGCAGGACTCTGCAAATCATTGAACGAATACGTGTATCTGAAACCTCTTTTGAGATATACCAATTCTATGTTGAATCACATCCTCTTGCAGTCTCCTTAGCAAATTCAGTTTAGAATAACAGCTGCCTCTATACTGGCAGATTAGATTTACAAAAATTGAGCTACTTCAGACACAACTAGTAACTTCAAAAGGAAGCTGTTACTGTGGCAGCAAGAATTCAAAGCGACTCACAGATTAAAATGATTGACAGCACTGCTGGAATTCTCTCCCCTACCCCACTAAAGTCACTGACAAATGAAGAACAAGGTGGTTACCCAACACATGTAGACATTTACCTCACTTAAAGAGTCTGCATTTGTTTTGAGGAAAGAAATGTAATTTTAAATCACTATTCAAATCACCAAGGGAGACAAACCTCATACCAGTGTCTAAATACTGAATGTGATTAGTTTCTGCTTTCCAGAAAGTAAAAGAGGAGTGAACAAAATGAGTAAGGCAGCTTTTAAATCAATGCTCTGCCTGGAATTGGTAGAATACTCTGCCAACAGAGAAGACCCTATCTACTCCAGTATCTGAAGGGGGCCTACAGGAAGGCTGGGAAGGGACTTCTCAGGATCTCAAGTAGTGATAGGACTAGGGGGAATGTAATAAAGCTGGAGGTGGGGAGATTCAGGTTGGATGTGAGGAGGAGGTTCTTCACCATGAGAGTGGTGAAGCCCTGGAATGGGTTGTCCAGGGAGGTGGTTGAGGCCCCGTCCCTGGGGGTGTTTAAGAGCAGGCTGGACGAGGCTGTGGCCAGCCTGATCGAGTGTGGGGTGTCCCTGCCCATGGCAGGGGGGTTGGAACTAGATGATCCTTGTGGTCCCTTCCAACCCTGACTGATACTATGATACTTCTAGAAACATATATAGTAATGCATTCTCCCCTTACCTACAGCTTTTTCAATTATCTACCTATTCCTCACTCCTACCCTCACCTTTATTCTCTTCTTAACAAAAATCATCTCAATGCAGAAATAGGAACAACACTTGGTTCAAGCATTTTTAAGCGACACAAAGTTATGCTAGTGCTCTGTACTGAAGCAAGTTTCACACTCACTGTTCTGTGTCAGTTTGCAGAAACCTGACAGTTTAACCGATTTTCTCCAGGTAATTAGTCTTTCACAGAGACACAAAGAAAGAATGCATTTAAATAAGGCTTCCCATTATAAAACAGAAAAGAGAAAACTTAAGTTAATGTCTGAAATTAATGACAAACAGGTAGGCCCCTTAGAATCCCCAAAACATCAGTTCACACCTGGACACTACCAATGCTCTTCAGTTTTAATAGGATCTTATGGAGAAGCTTGTTGTGGGTTTTTTTTTTTCCTTTTTTTTTCTTCTTTTTTTCCTGTGGGAACTTTATATAAAACTATTCCTTATCACATTGTCTGTATCTTTCTTTCTCAACACTTGCATATTGGATGGTTCTTCCTCTTATGCCACTCGTTCGCATAATCAACACATAAAACCCCCCCCATCGAGTACATAAACACACTCTACAAGGCATAAAATAGGGCAATGAAAAAAAGATGAAAAAAGTTGTAGAGAATAATCAAATCCCTGATAAAAGGTTAGACAGGGATGCCTTTTTTCTGCTCTCTGAGCAGCAATACCCTGTTTGCCAAGACTTTCCAAAAATCCAAGAGAAATACGACAGCCCAGAACGGATCAGCATTACTCGGTCCCACACACAGAATTTATACCTGATACAGTTTAGAGACAAAACCATTTCAGGAACTGCCAAATCTTAAAGTGCTCTAAATGCACACTTTACCTCTCTCTCTGCTTTGTCAGCTTCATATTTAGAGATTTGTTCTCTTAAATCGGTACACTTGGCATTTAATTCCTTGTTTCTCTCTTCCACAAGGTAAACTTGCTTTTCAGTATCAGCTCTGAGCTTGTTGAGGATATCATTAAACCGGTCCTGCACATCAGTCAGTTGTTTTTCTTTGACCATCCCCTTGGTCTGCATATCTTCCAGTTGCTGACGGAGCAACAGGTTTTCACTCTGGAGTTGGGCCAGCCGTTCCTGCATAGACTCCTGCTTTATGGTAAGTTTGCTGACTTGATCCTTCTCAAGCTGCCGAGCGTCAGCGCATTTCTTTGCCTGACACTGGGCTTGATTTAATTCTTTTTGTGTCATTTCTAAAAGCACCGTTTTTTCTCCCAGTGTTTGTTTCAACTGGTGCAGCTCATTTTCTAGGCTGTTAGCTTTGCTTTCAGCTTTGCTCAGTTGCTGAGACAGGCTCTTGTTGTCCCTTCGCACATCAGAGAGGTCATGATGGAGCTTGTCCTTCAGGCGAAGCCACTCGTCACGGTCCTTCTGAAATACTCGTTCGATGTCACTTTTTGATGACTGATGACGTTCAAGCTCTTGAACGGTAGAGTGCAGGCGGGCACGAAATGATTCGATTTCTATCTCTAGCCTGTCTTTGTTTTCTTTTGCCTGCTCAAGTTCAGAAGTTAGCACTGCAGATTCCGTCTTGACTAAGTTCAGCTGTCCATTGTACTGAAAAACCGTTTGTGTTAAGGTTTCCTTGTTCAGTTTAAGCTCTGTTTTGAGATCTTCGTTTTTTTCTTTCAGAGTCTCATTTTCCTCCAAATATTTCCCTTTTTCCTCCTGGTGCCTGAGTCTTACTTGATCAAGTTCTAGTCTTAGCATAGCAATCTCGTCTTGTAGCAAGTGATTTTTGTACAACAGATCCTTTTCTCTCTCACTGTCGGATTCCTGAACGACAGGGAACATGGATAAATAAATGGCCGGTTGGGAAACAAATCTCCAAAACCACTTCATCACCAAACTATGTTTTAACATTTCTAATACTGAAGCAGGTCTTTGAAGATGGGAGTGAAATTCCAGGTAATATATAAGCTACCCTATGAATTCTCTATGAATTCATGCACATGTACAACATATACACACGCTGGAAGCGTAACATACCCTACAAACCTAAATGAACATCGCAAACATACAATGGCTTTTTTTTCTCTTCTGTCCTTAAACCAGCAACCAATTAATAAAACAGTTTTAAATATTCAAGCATAAAAAGGCTTTTTAACTTACAGTGCTTTATTGTATGTGCACGCTTTTAAAAGAAGCTCTTTAAGCTTAATTAAGTCTTGTTACAAATCTGGTAAAAACTAAAGCTAGAAAGGGTATTTTCCTTCTTGTGCTACTTCTCATCTTTTATCAGTTGAGGTTCCTTAGCCTGGAGAAGAGGAGACTCAGGGGTGACCTTATTGCTGTCTACAACTACCTGAAGGGGGGTTGTAAGACAGGCAGAGGTTGGTCTCTTCTCCCAGGCAGCCAGTACCAGAACAAGAGGATGCAGTCCCAGGCTGTGCCAGGGGAGGTTTAGGCTGGAGGTCAGGAGGAAGTTTTACACAGAGAGAGTGATGTTCCTCTTAAACTGAGGGGCCCAGAACTGGACACAGGACTCAAGGTGTGGCCTGAACAGTGCTGAGTACAGGGGCAGAATGACTTCCCTGCTCCTGCTGGCCACACTATTCCTAATGCAGGCCAGGATGCCATTGGCCCTCTTGGCCACCTGGGCACACTGCAGGCTCATGTTTAGGCAGCTGTCGATCAGTACCCCCAGGTCCCTCTCTGTTTGTCAGCTCTCCATTCATAGCTCCTTCACTAAACATTAGTCTGTGGAGGTGGAAAAGAAACTTACTTGAGGTAAGAAACTTTGATAAGGGAGTTTTTTTGAAAAAAAAGAAGTAATGGGAACACAAAGTGAGCATCAAACACTTTTCTTGCTGGTCACCCTCGACATAAGCAGCTAGGTGTTTCACTACTAGAAACCTTAAAAAGTGATGATAAAATGTCTATGAAATGAAAAATAACAAATAGCTTAAGCAACAGGGTAAATAGTGTCTTTTATTAGCTTCCAAACTGCACTGCACATGCAATACAGGACTGATGCTGCTTCCCAGAACTTTTAAATATGTAAGGGAAAAGACAAGTCAAGTTACATTTGTAAACTGTAAATAATCTATAAGCATGCATGAAAAACAATGTAAGATTTATCATAACTTTAGAACAAACCTGGTAAAATATAACTAATTCTATATTAAAAAACCAATCTACTTACCTCTGAATTATTTCTTATAGTTCTTCTTGTCTCTTCTAGTTCCTTCTGTCTCCAAAGGTGGTTATTCAAAATTCCTTCCTGCAGGGCTCTGGCATTCTTTTCCTGAGAGAGCTGCCTCTGTGTTTCATCACGCTCTTCTTCAACCTACAGTAACACAATTGGATTACTTGCACTTGAGAAAAATCAGCGCTAGCAGTGTCTTCCCATTCTCCTCTATATTCTTTCAGGTATTTTTGCTTCCCAACTGTTATGATAACCCATCTAACGAGTTTCAGTTTTATTCTGAAAACTTGAAGAGTAAACATAGAGTACTTTGTAGTCATTTAGAAAAATAACTCAGAGAGGTTTTGTCTGAAATATAAATGAAACCTACATTTTGAAAAGAAAAAAAAAATCACAAATAAACAAAAAGAACTTACAAAAAACAACCAAACAACAACAAAAATAAACCAAAACCAGAACAAAAATTACCAACAAAAAACCCCAGACCACTTGCAAACCAACTGTTCCCAACTGTACTCAAAATTCAGCAAGTTATCCATCGCCTCTTTCATGAGCAAAGTACCTCCTATAAGGCATATTGGAATACTGTAACAAAAAGAATCAAAAAATAGGATGACAAGTGTATGATACCTCTTTCAAATTATTTTTCAGTGTTATTAATTCCATTTCTAAATTCCTTGAGCGTAACTCAAGTTGTTCTCTCTTTTCCACCTCTTTACAATATTGATCTTCTTTCCTTCTGAGTTTTTCTCTCATTCTCTCATATAGTGTTTCTACTGTGAGCCTTTTTTCCTCCTCTTCTTGCAAAGTCAGTCTAGGATTTAACAGAATATTTGAGAAACTAAAGCAGTGATATAAAAAACAGATATCCAACATTATAGGCTTGCAGTGACATAATAAAATTACTGAATCTTTCAGGTTTCATTTTTTTATTGCACTTTTTACTTTTTAAAGAATTCCACTATCCATGACACCAGTGGTACAAGAAACAAAAAGCTACTGAGTGATTTATCATTTACTTTTAAGTCTACACAGGTAAATACACAGTATTATGCACATTTCTTTAATTCTTTAAAAGAAAAGAAACATCCATCTTCATATCACAGACACGTCATTCAAAAGGAGTTTGTTTTGTTAAATCAAAGCATCATAAACTTTTACTATGATTACTATACATTTTCTTAATATTCTGAACATGGTCTAAATGCTCAGAATATTAAGAGAAGGACCTGGGGGGTACTGGTCAATGGTAGGCTGAACAGGAGCCTGCAGTGTGCCCAGGCAGCCAAGAGGGTCAATGGCATCCTGGCCTGTATCAGGAATAGTGTGGCCAGCAGAATGGCTTTAAGTGTAAAGTTGACACCAAGTTGAGAATTCATTTAGACTGAAAAAATTAATTATTTGTAATTGGTAGATATTTGATAATTTTGAAAAACTGAGTATCATAGTATCAGTCAAAATGATCATTAGAATTCTGACCTACCTCTTTCCTGTGCTGAGATACATGGTGTTCAATACAGATGCAAAATGCTTGATTTTGAGATTAATTGAAACTAATGAAAACCTTGTTGGGGTAAAACCTGAAGGGAGTACATTTCAAATTGGGACTGGCTTCCTCATAATTCCTTTCCACACACCAGAAGGCACAAATTCTGAAAGCTTACTTCCCCCAGCCTATCCTCACAGGGTGAGTGCTCCTGCTCTCTGACCAGCATGATAGCCATCTATTGAAATCACATTTATCAACTAAGATCTCTCTTGTATTGAAGGCCAAAAATTTGACCCAGTGCTCTACACAGATTCACAAGTGCTGAATAGGGGTGAACAATCACTCCCTTCTATCTCCTGACTCTGCTGCTCTTATTGTAGCCCAGAATGCCATTTGCCTTCTCAGCTGCAAATCTGACACTGGCTCATGTTGAACTTGGTCTCTGTGAAGACAACCAATGCCTTCTCAGCAAGTTGCCCAGCCAGACCATCCCATCACAAGGAGATCTTCCCAAGTGCAAGGCTTTGCATGTGTCCCTGCTGAATTTCACATGGTGTTTTCTGGCCCCTCTTGTCTGAAGTGATGTGGACAGTGACTGAAAAACCTCACATCACCCAGGTTTCTCTTAGCAGCATAGGGAAAAAGGCATACCCAAATCTGACCTTTCAAAAAAATCCAAATGAGGAAGGAAACAAATACTCTAAGCTCCATTCTGAGTAGCGCTCTGTGGCCTTACCAGAATTCCCTTTATACACCATTGGAAGCTACAAAGACAAAACAACAGCAAAAAATCCCAACCAACAACAAAAACCCCAAACCCAAACAAACAAAAAAACCCCAAGCAAAAAAAATAATCAACCCATCTTATTTTCCTATTTTCTCAGACACACTCTAGATCTCATTAATGAAAAAAAAAGAGAAAGAAAGTTAAAAACACATCCAAAGGACTTACATGACTCTAACATCTGGGCATTCTTCCCTGTGACATTATGTCCTTTATAGCATACCTTGCCCATGGGATTAAAAAAAACCTCAAGCTAGAATCTTCTCATCCTATTGCCTGTACCACCAGCATCTTCTGGAATACAACCACTGACGAGATAACACTTTATCAGAATGCAAGGCTACATACTTAATGCTTTGGAGATCATTTTTCCTTTTCATTTCTAGCTGTGCCAAGGTCTCTTTCACTGTTAACTGCGATGACTCTTTTTCACTTTCCAATTTCTTGACTTCTCTGCAGACAGTTACATACAAATTTCTCTCACGTTCTATTATCCCTTCATATTCGAGAAGAATGTCTTGAATTTGTGAAACAGCAGAACCTATTTTGAGATTGAAAGAAAAACCCACAACAAAGCTGCACACATGCACAAACACATTCAAATGTATACATTATTTAATGCTTTGCTGTATTCTCTGTATTGGGAGAGGTTTTGGTAGAGAGAAAACTGCAGGCAGTGTGGAGGTCTCTGTGAGAAGAGGCCAGGGGCTGCCCCTTGATAGACCACAGTGAGTTCCAATGGACCTACTACAGGGCACAGCTGAGCCTCTCAGCCATGCTGGTAGCATGTCAGAAAAAATGTAATTAGGAAAGGTCAAAAACCCACCACACAGAGACAGAAGGAAAAGAATGTGAAAAACAGCCCTGTGAACAAGCAGGTCAGCTGGAGGAGGGGGAGGAGATGCTCCAGGCACTAAAGCAGAGATTGCGCTGCAGTCCCTATGGTGGGGCAGGTATTTTCCTGCAGCTCCTGGAAAGGACCACACTGGAGCACGTATCTGCAATGCAGCACTGTAGAAGATCCTGTGCCAGAGCAGTTGGCTGTTTTCTGAAGAACCTTTGGCCCATGGAGAGCCCAGGCTGAGGCAGATTTTCCTTTAAGAAACTCACACCGAAACAGGTGAAAAGTATGAAGAAAAAAGCAGCAGCAGAGGGAGACTGCTAGGTCTCTTTGTAAGAATCTGCTTCTCCAGCTCTGACTAGATAGGGAACCAATAATAAAGTGAGGTATGTTTGCTGAAAAGACAGCCAGACATCTAAGGATAGGTGAGATCATTTCACATCTTTGGAGGGGGATCTTTAAATTACAAAGAAATATTAGATCAAAATATAAGACTAAAATACCTAGGAGTGCATACAACAAAATGTTTTTAAAGAGGAACTTGTAACAGCTGAGGGCAAAGTAACTTGAAAACATACCTGAGTGATCCACACCAAGCTGTTCTAATAGCAACATAGCCTTTTTGTAGGTTGAAGTTGGTGATTTGATGTCCTCTGAAGTCGCGTCAGATGAGTGTGTTAAATCGAGGTCAGAGACATCCATTTGCATGCTGGCCTACAAACAATACAGTATTTGCTGTATACAACTACATAGTACTACAGATCATTACAAACAAATCAATGACTTCTCCTCTCATTCACAGCCTACACATTAAGCTGCATAAACAGCAATCTGTGCATCTGGTTGATCACTAGGTGAACTGCTGTGCTTGTCTAAGTGATTACAAGCTGACACAGACTATTAGGAAACTAGTTTTACAGTACCTTCTTCTTTTCACTCCTTGTTTTTGCTGCAGGTCTGGAAAACAGAAACATGTTTCAGTACCTGAATGCTGACATTGCATTATGAACAATAGCTAAAATTGCTCTGAAAACTTAATTTCAGAAGGGAGTTAAACTAAAATGTAAGGATTTTGTTAGGTGTCCTTGAAGATTGAAAAAAACTAAAATGCAAGTGTAGTATTATGTAAGGCTATTTTATCCACAAGATATGAAGCAAACAATTAAAATAACTGTTCTCTGCATTTCACTCAAAGTAACACATTTTACAGCTACAGACAGCTAGGTATAGAGTTATGTGCATTCTGTGTTTAGCACTAGAGGTTGAGCTCCTTTTGTATTGAGAATCCTTCTCTGACAGGTAAAAGAACCATGTGTTTCGATCCTCTAGTGTACTGGATCTAGCTAGGATGGAGGTAATTTTCTGGGTAACAGTGCACACAGTGCTGCATGTCAGATTTCTGACCAAAGCAGTGCTGGTAACAGGCCAATATTTTCAGTTGCTGAACAGTGCTTGCACAATGCCAACACCTTCTGTTTCTCGTTTTGCATGCCACACAAGTAAAATTGGAGTGAGAAAGTTAAGAGGGGACACAGCTGAGGAGAAGAAAAAACCAAAAATGCAGGGAAAATAATAGATGCCTGCAGTTAAAGAGTCTCTCCTCTCTATTTTAAAAAATATAAACCAGATGTGTTTCACATGTGCACACACTCACATAACTATTCAGAATTTGTGAACATTTGACCTTACAATTAACTTGATTAGTATGCTCAAAGCACTCTAGGCAGAAAAGATGTGTTACAACACAAAGGGTGTCAGGTAACAGGTGAGCAAGAAGTGAAAGAACAGAAATCTTAGAATCAACAAGGTTGGAAGAGACCTCAAAGATCAAGTCCAATCTGTCACCCAACACCTCATGACTACTAGACCATGGCACCAAGTGCCACGTCCAATCCCCTCTTGAACACCTCCAGGGATGGCGACTCTACCACCTCCCTGGGCAGCCCATTCCAATGGCTAACAACTCTCTCTGTGAAGAACTTTCTCCTCACCTCAAGCCTAAACTTTCCATGGCACACCTTGAGAGAGTGTCCTCGTGTTCTGGTGCTGGTTGCCTGGGAGAAGAGACCAACTACCTCCTGGCTACAACCACCCTTCAGATAGTTGCAGACAGCAATAAGGTCTCCCCTGAGCCTCCTTTTCTCCAGGCTAAACAATCCCAGCTCCCTCAGCCTCTCCTCATAGGCCTCTGCCCAGCCTCATTGCCCTTCTCTGGACACGTTCAAGAGTCTCAATGTCCTTCTTAAATTGAGGGGCCCAGAACTGGACACAGGACTCAAGGTGTGGCCTGAACAGTGCTGAGTACAGGGGCAGAATGTCTTCCCTGCTCCTGCTGGCCACACTATTCCTAATGCAGGCCAGGATGCCATAGGCCTTCTTGGCCACCTGGGCACACTGCTGGCTCATATTCATCTGGCTGTCAATCAGTACCCCCAGGTCCCTTTCTGTTTGGCAGCTTTCCAGCCACTTTCACTCTTGTCACATGAAAGAACCAGAATCATAATATGAATCACTGTATGACCTTTCAGGTCCATTTTTATCATTAAGTTTTACCATTCCCTGTATTCAGTACCTTCCCTCATTTTGTGAAGTTTCACTGGAAATGCTATCATCCAGTACTTGAACACTTCCAGTGGGAATACTTTTCATGTGCTGATTAGCCTTCTGCTTTGAAGTCTTTCTTCTATTTTTCTTCGCAGCATTGGCATTCTGGGCAAATGTACTACATGAAACAGAAGAAAAGAGTAAAAATCACCAATTCAGTAGCTCGACAGAAAATACTTCTATGAAACAGACAGACTTGAAATGACATGCAGAACCAACCCACATGAAAAACATTTATGACAACATACAGACCTGATCCCAAAGATCATGGAAGATACCCTTCTCCTATTTGGCTAATATGGAACATATCCTACATCCCCATTAGAGGGAGTATCTAAAGCAGGATTCCTTGGAAGGACATACAGGAAAAAACTCCTGCTTTGAGTTACACAAAAATATCTGTGCCTTCTTCAAACTTCTAGTATCATCTTTTCCTAACAAAGAGGATCTAAACTTAATGAAAAGGAAAACAAGAACTGCATGGAGGTCATTGAAATCAACTGGAAAAGGAAGAATGCAAAGTAACCAACAAATTACTTTTCTGGATGGCCATTTCCTACAGAAATAATTGGGTTTGCCAGTCTTTGTCTCTGCTTTTGAAGACATGTTTTGTCTTAGTATTGACAGTGAAATTCACAGGAATTTGATTTCTATTTTTCTTTCTTTTTTACTTTTAGAAGTGGGCAATAAGTTTGAAGCTCTTTTACAGGCTTTGTTTCAGTTACAATTTTTCTTTTCCTTTTAAATGCTTGAGGAGCAGTAGACTATACACTACAGCTTTCAGCATCGAGGAAAATACTCCAACTACTACAATACTAAAACTGTAAGAGATACTTAATTAGTACTATAAGAAAGAATTAGAGATGATTTCCTTAGTTTACCTTTTCTTTGGCATTTTCAACAGTGTTGATTTCTCTTCAGATGAAAGGGGGGTTTTGTCTTTTTCTTCCATAGCGTTTCCATTCTCCATTTTCGAATGGCCATTCTTCCTTACAGTAAGCTTTTGCTTAACTTGCTGATTAGTAACATTCCCTGGAGGTGGTGTATGCAATTTATCAAGATCTTCCTGTTTTGGCTCCTCCTGTGTTTGGAAACAGCCTTGTTTGCTTTTTTCTTTCTTGACCTACAAAAATAAAATTAAGATGAATAGATTTTTTTAGTGTTTCTAGAAGAAACACCACATTCAAGACTGACTCACTGAAGGTTCACCTCTGGAATACCATAAAATAAATCATTTGGTTTAATTCACACAGAGAAGCATTTGCACAAAATTACACTACAAAGTATATTAAGTCATTGCAAGTGCTTTGAATTCACACAATTAAAGACATAACAAAACCAGGAGTGTATATTAAAACATGAACAAGACAGTGAAATGATGGACAGAGCTAGGACTGCACAACACTACTTGTAAAAACACAGCAAACATAAATCATAATCGAAAGAAAAAATATCAAGTGAGTGTGCTTTTGTGACCTGGGCAAAAAGAAGAAAGAAAAGAAAAGAAATTAAAAACCACAACAGTTTCACAGCAAACAGGCATTTTAGTGACAGGCAATGAAGACAGGCCATGCAGGAATCACAGCAAATGACTAGATTAGTTAAGACCCTGTTCAGAAGCTATTTTCATTCTTGGATTCAGGACCAAAACTGATGTAATTGTGTGCACTTCTTTTTATAGCAATGAAGTGATAAATACTTACACTGGAACTGAGTGCCATCTATTGTTAAACTGGGAAAATAATATGTTCTGTGTTAGTAATGAATGTAGTTCCATTTTAACCCAAAGTTAATTTGAACAAAGCATCTTCTCTTAATGATGAATAGCTGAAGTGAACAGGACCATTGATACAGGAAAAGATTAAAGAACAAGGGGTAGCAGGTGAAGTTCTACCTCTTTTTGCAGCTGTACCTTCTCTTTCTCCAAAGCCAGGAATAGCATTTGCAACATTCCTACCTTACTCTTAAATCTTTCCATATCTTGTTTTAGTTCTTCATCAAGATTGCTTTTCAGCATGCCACATGATTGCTGAGCATTTGCAAAAAGACTCTCCATTACATTTCCTCCTATTTTATTACTGTTGATAAGGCAGTCTCTGGGAGTATCATCATTAAATCCAGAGCATTTTCCAAGTTTCCTTTCTGTTACCAAAAGTGCATTTTCACCACTTGTAGAAACAGGTTGGGTTTTAAGAAGAGTATTAGAAATGCCATCCAAAATATTTGGGTTTAAGCTACATCCCAAGGAGTATTCAGGGCTTCCCTCTACATGTCTACAACTTCCATTTTTATTCTCTTCCATTTCAATAGCAGGCATTTTCTGTTCTTCTCCTTCTACTAGAGGCACCTTTATATTATCTGTATTGTTTGTGCCATCACTTTCATCTATACTCCAGGTATCTTCCATGTTTGTGTTTATGTTATTTTTGTCTTGAAGGACAGCAAAACTCGGAATTACTATTTCCATTTTGGGTACTTTTCTGTCGAGCACAAGTTCAGTATCTCCACATTCACCTTCACTTTCTAACTCATCACTTGGTTCTGTTGCATGAGATGTAGCAACATGAGAACTCTTCAATACTTCACTGAAGCCATATTCTGCCATTTCTTTCACAGGGGAAGTTTTGCCAGTTTCAGTGATTTCACCAAACAGCTGCTTCAGCTCTGCTGTAATGTTTTTAAAGTTTGTTTTCAATTCCTTTTTCTCATTTTCAACCCACATTTTTTCATATCTTTCTTCCCAATGATCTGGTCTTAACTGCTTGTCAGAACAGTGCAACTCCTCATGCTCCTCCCGATGTGAAATCTCTGCTTTGTCAGTGTGATTTCCATGTGCTGATTTTTCTATCAAGCTGGTAGTTTCTAGAATATATTTATCCTTAAGTAAGCAGGTACAGCCAGAAAGATTACCGAGAGAAAGGAAATTACAATTAATCTAGGTAATTTCTGTGGCAAACTAACCCTTATCATGTAACAGAAATAAGACATTTTGAAAGCAAGCTTTAGAATAAAAATAAACGTTCGCCGAATCGTGCTTTTCTTAAGAACAGAAGGATTTACTTTAGTGACAACAGTTTTCCTTGGATTAGAATTGGCTGGACATTAAGATTGCTTTTACCTTTTAGCCTGCCTACTTTCCTCTCACTGGTGATGGTCGCCACAAAGCAATTTATCTTTTCATGTTTTATTGTTTTAATACCATTCTTCATTACAATTACCTACATTTTCTCACCTTCTTTCCACCTTAATTCTCTACTGGCTGGTATTCTGCAGTGCCCTGCCTGCTAAGTTAATACAATGTCCATGAAAAACATAGAATCAGTAAGGTTGGAAAAGACCTCAAAGATCATCAAGTCCAACCTGTCACCCAACACCTCATGACTACTAAACCAAGGCACCAAGTGCCATGTCCAATCCCTTTTTGAACACCTCCAGGGATGGTGACTCCACCACCACCTGGGCAGCCCATTCTAATGGCTAACAACTCTCTCTGTGAAGAACTTCCTCCTCACCTCGAGCCTAAACTTTCCCTGGTGCAGCTTGAGACTGTGTCCTCTCATTCTGGTGCTGGTTGCCTGGGAGAAGAGACCAACCCCCACCTGGCTACAACCTCCCTTCAGGTAGTTGTAGACAGCAAGAAGGTCTCCCCTGAGCCTCCTCTTCTCCAGGCTAAACAACCCCAGCTCCCTCAGCCTCTCCTTACAGGGCTTGTGCTCAAGGCCTCTCACCAGCCTAGCTGCCAAACTTTTTACTGTCTGCCACACAGAGAATTTGCTAAATTAGGACTATTTCTTCACCCAAGGGTCAGAAATATTAAGTTACCCTTTCAAGCTCAAAATAATTTATTTATTTTTTTTAGGGACACCTGTCCATTCCATCTCTCATCCCAAAAATCAGCAACTCAAGCCTGTATGAAAACCATACCATGTCCCTGTCCAGTCACCATGCTCCTGACCTCATGCTGTTCCTCAGGACTTCTGACTGCCTAGATCTGTCACACTGCTTCCAATACACTCCCTCCCCATGTGCCTCCTTAGCTCATGCTGCCTTCTAAAGAGGGCCTGCTATCTTGGTGCTCCAGAGAACTAAGACCATTGCACTCCTCACTTTCTTTTTTCATTAGCCAGGCCCTTTTCTCCCTCTGTGAAAACTTCTCCTTCCAGAACAGGAAGGAGCACCTCAGCCAGCCACCTGTCTCAGACTCTCCATTCCCAAACTCACTGCCCAACTACTACCACTTTCCAATAGGTTTAGGTACTGTCCTCTGCCTGTTAAAAATTTAGCATGTCCCACAATCTCTCTCATACAAAGAGGAAGATCAGAAGATCAGGCCTATTTAAAATAAAACAGATCAGCATATGATAGACAAATCCCCCTCTTCACTTGAATGCACAATTTTCCATAGGAGGAACAGAGAAAAGAAAAGAAAAAAAAGATAAAGGCATTTGCACTGTTTCTCAGCAGTACACAAAAGCAAAAACCATCTGCAAATAAACCAGCGTTAACAGCAAGTATCCAACACCACCACAAAAGTTTTATCCTGTTGTAAAAAGATTGTATCCAACTTTACTTTGGACTATACTACAACCTTTATCTACAGGACTCTCCCCTCAGCACTATACACTTACTGGTAAGTTTTCTTTACCTTAGCATATAATACAACTTATCAATTTAGACTATTTCATTATACATACCTGCACCCCACAGTTTTCAATGGCATCCTTGACGTCCTCTTTCTCAGAGGATGACATATGGAAGCTAGTTCCTGAATGCTCATCTACAGTGAAAAAGACGTATTTTCATAATGAGCATGACTTAATACTACTTATTTACACCTGCAGTGCATTTTGAATCACCATACTGGAGAAAAATCTTAACACAAAGCAATACATCTTCTCAAATTTGAGATTTAAGATGCATTAGTGTGAATTCCTTTCCTGCACAGCATTATACTTTTTAATGTAGGTAATGTGAAAGAAAGAGGACTCCTCACCACCAAGGGTTTTTCATTTGTTGCACAGGAAGAGATTTCTAGGCAAAACACTGTAAGAACCCTAGACTGAAGCTTCTGGAGAGCCTACCCATTTGAAAAAAAGAGTATAATCAAAAATTCCCAGTGTTATTAAATCCCAGTATCTTTGCCAGTCATTGTGATTTGCATGCATTTTGATTAGTAGTTACCTGTGGAGAGGTTAGATGCACCTGGCTTTATGCCTATCAGAAATACACAGAAACCCCTATCCTTACAGAAGCTGCAAATGCCCTTTTCACTAGCTTGCACTGGAATATGGTTTTGAGTATTCTTCCCAGTTAGCTTTTACCTCTCCTCTCTCTTCTGCCTTCCATAATGACCTTTTGCAGCACGACTTAATTTTGGCCCCAAAAGAGATTCTATGAAGTCATTACGACGTGCCAGTAACAAAGCAAACAGAACGGGAAACTGAATTTCTCATTCACCATTTAACTGTGCAAGATACTGTACCTGTTTTCCAGATTTATGAACTACATTTGTGAGAGATGACATTCCACCCTTTCAGGTTTAGACATACTTGACCTGCAGGAATCATCACTCTTCATTGAAGCAATCCAAATTGTTTAAGCCCAAATCCAAACATAAAAGCCCCAAAGAATTTTTCACGTATACCTCTTACCATCTGATCTCCAAGTGAACACATGGGAAGAAACCAGCATGACAAATTAATAAAGACACATCAGAAAAAAAGCTGACATGAAATGAGCTACGAGTTTTTACTCTGTGTTTGTAGTATTATAACATAATGGTCCACTATGGGGCTGTATCTCACATTTACTGTATAAACCTACTGCTGCTTACCCCTTGCAAGTACATGACAGAGAAGAGAAAGAGAAGAGAGGAGGAGAGAGACATTTTTAGAATAGAATAGAATCATAGAATCAATAAGGTTGGAAAAGACCTCAAAGATCAAGTCCAACCTGTCACCCAAGACTTCATGCCTACTAGACCATGGCACCAAGTGCCATCAAGTCCAATCCCCTCTTGAATACCTCCAGGGATGGTGACTCTACCACCTCTCTGGCCAGCCCATTTCCATGACTAATGACTCTCTCAGTAAAGAACTTTCTCCTCACCTCAAGCCTAAACTTCCCCTGGCACAGCTTGAGACTGTGTCCTCTTGTTCTGGTGCTGGTTGCCTGGGAGAAGAGACCAACCTCTGCCTGTCTAGAACCTCCCTTCAGGTAGTTGTAGAGAGCAATAGAGTCTCCCCTGATCCTCCTCTTCTCCAGGCTAAAGAATCCCAGCTCCCTCAGCCTCTCCTCATAAGGCTTGTGCTCAAGGCCTCTCACCAGCCTCATTACCCTTCTCTGGACACATTCAAGTATCTCAATGTCTTTCTTAAATTGCGGGGCCCATAACTGGACACAGTACTGAAGGCGTGGCCAGTACATTTTGTCCCCTTAAAACAATGATGCCAAAGAACTTGAGACTATTTGTATTCTACATTTAGAAGTTGCAAGTTCACCTACTTGCCTATGTATCTCTTCACCTCTCCCTGGCTTATATTTTCAATAGCCAATTGTAGAACCTCTAAAATTCAAAAGTGGAATTGTTTATCATCACATTAACAAATGTGCAAATCAATAAACATTGGAACAAAGAAACTAAAAAACCATTACAGCTGCACCTCCTCTCTCCAACACATAGTGCACCAGGCAGCTTCTTCACTTTTAGCTTTGTTTCTAAAGAGGATTCCTGACAACATGCTGACACTGGCATTTCCTCCCACCTTGCCTCTCTTCCCCACTACCCTCCCTTATCTCTGAACCTTTTGGTCAGCTACCATGAAACAAGAAGGAAACCTCAGACAAAAGCATTGGCTGTATGCATAAAATAACTGCCAGAGATGTGGAGAAAACCCAGGCAAGTAATAATTCCTGCTAAGTACAGCTACAGCGTGAGCCCAAGAATTACCCTGTTGTACCTGCAGCTCCTGCACAGCTTAGCTTGCAGATTCCTAGCCTGGCATCAGACACAGCACACACTCAGAGAATCAGGAATATCAGGAAGTTTGGTGGTGTGGGGTTTTTTTTTAAAAGAAATTGGAAAGAAAGCAAACTTCAGGAGTGCCTGAAAAGGGGAGAGGACAACAGGTATGGTGGGGGAAGGGTATTTACAGTGTTGAATGGCAGACTGGAGGAAGGAGCATGCATATGCAGAGAGGCATATTTCAGTAGAGCTCCTGCTCCCAGAACACTTTGTTAGAACCATTAATTTAACATTAGGAAAAAAATTTCAAGTACAATGTTCATAAGATACTCTTATGAATACCTTCAATATCCTCTGCATCTTCTGGATCCAATTCCTGCAACAGATCTGAAAACAACAACAACAAGAAAAACCAAACAAACCAGATGCTTTGTTAAACATTCCTCCCCAGAACAACTACGAAGTTAAACCCAGAACCGTGTGAAGTGGTCATATCCTTACCCGATTCCTGCTGTCTTTTTTTAGGAGAGGTTTCATTCAATTCCAAAATAGGTTCAGGAGTCTTCAGCTATGAAAGACACAATCAAATGACCAAAAAAAAAAAAAAATAGTATCAAAATAACTACATTACTATTTGATGAGCAGAACAAGTAGTCAGTTTGACATGAACAAATGCTTACCTGTGAATTGTTTGGTTTCTCTGAAAGGCCTGGAGATGAAAAAAAGGTTTGGGAAGTGTTATTTTATTGAAGGTTTTTTTACTCCATTCAACACCAGCAGTTTCTACAATGAAGTATGAGTTGCAAGCATTATTTCACCACAGGTATGATACCTAACATTCTGTTTACCTCATCATATGGCATTTGTATTAGCATAGAAGAAATGGACAATGCACACTTCCCATTGTGCACTTTGTATTGAAAAAAATAACCCCCACAGAACTAGAACAATTCATGTCAAGCAGTCAGGTCATGCTTACTAACATGACAAGATTGAAATATTCACTCTTTTTGAGGAGTTGAACCCTGCTTTCTAAAGCCAAAGCTGGTCTGCTGTAACAAATGATCATAAAATAGTCAAACAGCAGTATGACTGTGACTATCCTACAAATGCTCCATGTTGAGGAGTGTTCTCCCTTGCATTGGTGGGATAGAAAAGACAGGGTGCTTGGTTTCATAGCTTAGTTGATTAGGTGGTGTTGGATGATAGGTTGGACATGATGATCTTGAAGGTCTCTTCCAACCTGGTTTATTCTATTCTACTCTACTCTACTCTATTCTATTCTACTCTATTCCACTCTACTCTATTCATGGGTGGAGACACAGAAATCCCATATACATGTCACTTGATGAGGTAAAAAAAAAAACCAAGCTAGTTCTCATCAGATTGTGCTGGCTTAGTTTGTAAGGTAAACAAGTCCAAAAAATGTTGATTGGTTGTAATCTGCATTTACAGCAGAGCTCCAAATACCTGTGTGTTTTTAAACTTTGGTCCAACATTAAATCATTTCCAAATCCACCTTTATTTCTCAAATTCTCTGCTTTAGGTGCCTTACAGTTTGAGTCCTCTCATGCAAGAGCACAAAATGTTACTAAGAATGTGTCTGTGGCAAGACTTTAACATATTTTTAGCAAAAAATTAGACAACAAACTGTATTTGATTTCAGCAAATTTGGTGCTCCAGAAGTATGGAAATAATCTTTTTATTACATAGAATATTACATAGAATAAACCAGGTTGCAAGAGACCTTCAAGATCATCACGTCCAACCCATCAACCAATCCAACCCACCCAAACAACTAACCCATGGCACCAAGCACCCTATCAAGTCTCCTCCTGAACACCTCCAATGACAGCGACTCCACCACCTCCCTGGGCAGCCCATTCCAATGGGCAATCACTCTTTCTGCATAGAACTTCTTCCTAACATCCAACCTAAACCTCCCCTGGCACAGCCTGAGACTGTGTCCTCTTGTTCTGGTACTGGCTGCCTGGGAGAAGAGACCAATGCCTGCCTGTCTACAACCTCCCTTCAGGTAGTTGCAGACAGCAATAAGGTCTCCCCTGAGCTTCCTCTTCTCCAGGCTAAGCAACCCCAGTTCCCTCAGTCTCTCCTCATAAGGCTTGTGTTCCAAGCCCCTCACCAACTTTGTTGCCCTTAATACCTTTAAGGTATGGTAATCACCTTTTAACCCCTTTTCACCATATTTTTAAAGACACCTTAGTAGAATCTCTTAAAGCAGACTTCCATGACAATTACTCAACAAGATTTACCAGCTCCCAGAAGTCTGTAAAGTTTCGCCTCCAGCTTAGCAAACTTGAATACCTGAAGACGACAGTGCAGTTTTATTGTAGCTATACTAAAAGCAGAACTAACAAGCCATTTCTTAAAAGACAAATCCTCAGGAAAGAAAGATAACTTCCTATGCTCAAGGCGCTCAAGACAGTCTCACAAACAGGCAGAAACCCTTAGCAAGGAAGCCTGATCTTTTAGTGAAGTTTTAGCTCCTAGGCAAAGCACAAGAAAGGTTTTGAAAGTTAAGCTGGGAAAAAACCCAGAACCAAACACACACACATACAAACCAAACCCAGCCAACCAAAAAAATGCAAAGCAGAAAACGCATCTTAGCTAGATTAAGCTAGACCACAGTTTTCTTCTGCTGCATTATCACCCAAGAACATTTAAATATTCAGGCAGGTCTGCCCTAAACCAGCTACACTTTTACCACTATGCAAAAAGAACTTGAATTAAAACAAACAAACCAACCAACCCAAAGAAATGCTACTAGACAAACATATAATCCACTACAAAGTTACCATTGTTGCATTCCCCTGCAATAATCCTTGCGTATATTCCATGTATGTCTGTAGTTGGGATAAACACACCGGATGCTGCTTTCCTCAGATTTCCAAAATCTGTCTGTGGAACCAAACAAAACCACATGTATGAGAATTGAGACAAATGCATTTTCAGCTCATTTCTATATAAAAAGCTCCTACTAAGCCAACTCACACAGCAAGGTATCATTAAACACCCCTGTGATGGGACCCTTGGACAGGATGCCTCAAGACACCGTATACTGAAAAACCAGAGCACGAGTGTTTTTGGCAAAATCCGTATCTCTCATCTAAGCTATTCTGTCATGTTGATAAACCTTGACAAACTGGACAGCCCCCCCCACAAAACATTAATGTGGTAACTGAAAATGTGGATTGTGACCCAATAACTGCAGGTCTGTGGTGATCCAAATTTTGTACTGAACTTGTATCTGTCGTTCAAGTTTGCGCTTCTGTTCCCTAGGCATGCATGCTGCAGGGGTGAGTGAACACTTCACTGCTCCAGTTGGATCTTAGTCCTACCCTCCCCACCTCTCCTAGGAACCCTTATGTTCTTCCTGGAAAGTACCTCAGAATCCCAGGGAGATTCAGAATCTTCCTCCTCCCCTGCTCCCTCTGCTGGAAGGGCACCTACAAATGAATAAGAAGCGAGACACTGAGCATTTATAGTTTGCTCTGTTTTCGATCCATCAGCCAAGCCCTGAATCCAAACAATGTGCAGTGGTTCCATTGTTAAGGACAAAGAAGAGCTATTCAAGAGAAACACCATCCAAAATATCCTCTCACTAACATCACTAAAATCACCAAGAAATAATGCTCTTTTTGTAGTGCTACCATGACAGACCACATTTGTCAGAGAGTCATCACCTTGAACTTTCCCAGAAGCTATACACATAAGCATTGACACTCCAAATATACAAAACCCATTTCTGTTTCAGGAGGTGCACATCCACATCTGTACTTGACCAGACAAACCTAAGGCTCAGTCTCACTGGTCAGACTAGACTACCTTAATTTCTGTGGATTAAGCTACTCCGTTAGGCAATACTGATCCAGGATTCACTTGTATGGAGACATGCACAGAAAGAAGGGGCAAAGGAGTGGGAGACCAGTGACAGCACCCACCCCAAGAAGAGGAAACTGCTGGTTCTGGCCTGGAGCCTTGACTGCTTACACTATGCCAAACACATGCTTACAGTAAAAAGCAAAAAGACACAAGAGCATCTATAAGGTGCAATACTTGAATACAGCAGGTTCTGCTAGGTCCCCATGCAGCACGTGCAGCAGCTGCACATGCTTTGGTAACATCTACCACACCAAGCAATTCTCTGGAGTTAAGACAGCGGAAATAGTGCCTTCATCTCCTGCTCTGAGACCTGAGGAGAATACTTAAGTGGCCAACTGACTGAGTTAATAATGCTTTCAAGCACACACAAGTGTGGCACTAGAGAGACCTGCATTTTAAAACTGAACAAGGCGGGGCACTGCAACAGAACAATTTTCTCATCTTGATTCAAATCTTTTCCAGGCTTCAGACAAGAGCAATCACAGTTTTCTCATCTGACAGTATGGGCCAGAAAAGGAAATACTACTGCCACACCCAAGACACTCTAGTCCTCCTTCTCTCTTTCATCTGTGCATTTTGTTCAGAGTTTAGGAAGAACAGAGCAACAAAAGCAAGAATGACACTTATTTCACATAGCATCATTTGGAACCCAACACCACCATTTTAGTCTTCAGGAACAAATGAAAAGGAACCAAAGCTAATTCCCACTAAGATTCACAGACATGGGAACAATTTGTTATCTCAGAAGTCAATCACCATTTTAGTTCCTTTACTGTACATAAATATTCATAGAGGAAGAACTGGGACCAGTATTTACTAACTTATCCCTCTCACCAGGGTTGTCTTTGGCAGCACTGTGGACTTGATGACTGTCATTACAAATTGAATTTTTCACACCCTCAACATCTGCAGTTTGTAGCTCCTCACTAGTTCCTTTCTCCTTCTGCTCCTCCTTTTCTTCCTGTTGAGGTGATTCTTCCTAAAAGAGATTGACCAAACCAGCTGTCAGGAACAGAATCAGGCATCACCTTTGCCATCCATTGACAACATGAAAAATACTTCTCTTGTTTAAGACAAAAGGGACACTTGGTTGAGCTTCTCTATGAAAAATCCATGAGCAGAAAGCAATGCCTAATATCCTAATATCTCACCCCTGGTTCTGCAAAGTCCGTGAGATGTACTTCCTTATGTCAGTCTAACTCTATCTTCATGCAAGTTACATCATTCCAGAACACATTCCTTCTTTTCCCCTACTTAGTTGCAAGGAAGATCCTGCTCTTGATTGTGTTCAAATTTGTTTCCTCACCTGCAGCCATCACACCATGAGTTTTACTAAATGGCAGTAAGTTTTCACAGGTGAAATCTGTACATGCAACTGAGATTCCAGAACAAGTCTATTGTCTGTTCCTTTTTTTTTTTCTGCAAAATAATTGCAACCAATAAAAAAAATTGAAGATACTGCCTGCTTTGGCTAGGAGTATGGCATCTTCTAACATCAAAAAGGATGAAGAAAAGACAGATGCAAAGAATAGGTATTAACAGAAAGAACATTTGCCATTTCTTTCCTGCCTATATGACAATTAGAGAACACCTTTGTGATTAAGTCACCCCTATATACTTACTTTGGTACTTGAGTGAAATGCTGCTCTTGAATTTTCTTCATGATTAATTAAGTGCAAGTTTTCACTTTGCTGTATCAGTGCTTCACAGACTTTGCCATCTACTGCTTCACATTGCTCTTCTTGAGTATGTGGATGACGAAGATACCGAAGAACTACAAAGTTTGGCTTTTGAATTCCAAGCCCTGAGATTTTTGCTGGTGACAGAGAATTGTTACCACTTTGAAAGCCATCACCAAAGCTTGACTTCTTATCCTGAAGACCACAACTATCTGAGAAAGGCTGAAGTATCTCTTTTTTCCTGTCTGTCACTTCAGAGCCTGCAAAACAAGAATCAGAATTTCTGTGAAACTTATCCTGAAACATGCTTTCCATGTTCCAGCTTTCTTGTGTATCTTGCAAGTTATTTCGATTTTGAAAGACAGCTTGTTTTGGTACTGACTTGCAAGTTACTTCATTATTCATTATCTTGGGAGACATGGCAGTTACATTTTCTTGCAACCCTTCATAACACCCAGTTATAAAAGATACAGGAGTATCCACAGATTCCTCCCCCTTTTCATCCAGTTCTTTATTTGTTTTATCATCATCACAAACATCTTCAGTTCCATACTGATCGTGCTCTTCATACTTAGGGTTCATAAAATACTCCAATCTTTGATTAATTTCCCCTTTAAGTTCCGTTTTCTCCCCCTGCTCTTCTTCCAGTATGTGATTAGACTGAGATTCTTCATCTTCCAGATCTGCCTCCTCCTTTTTATCTTGAGTAAGATCTTCATCCTCCTCCTCTTCTTCCTCTTCCTCTTCTTCTTCCTCCTCCTCCTCATCTCCATTGTCATTTTCATAATCTTCTTGCTCCTCCTCCTCCTCCTCCTCATCCTCCAATTCTTCTTCCTCCAGGTTGCTAGCATCTGAGACATCTTGATTCAGCAACTCTCCACATTCTTTGTTCAAGTTTGCATTCAGTGGGGCTTTTTGTTTGAGGCTTTTCTCTGGTGATGTTAGGCTTTCAACTATAGCAACATCACCACCATATTGAAGCACAAGAGAAGGAAAAACGCATGTGAACGATAGGAATTATGTACATAGCAACAGGCATGTTATCAGATTAAATGTACAAGAGAGGAGGCATTCAGGAATGTCTTGGAAAGGAGCCAGGTAAGGGATGGGTAGGATGGAAGGAGGACTTACCAGAGAATCATAAAACTGTTGAGGTTGGAAGAGACCTTTGAGATCATCACGCCCCACCACTTGCCTAAAGCTTGCAGTCCCACCACTACTACTAGGCCACTGCCCCTCAACCACATCCCTAAGCACCACATCCACGTGCTTTTAAATACTTCCAGGGATGGTGACTCCACCGCTCACCTGGGCATCCTGTTCCAATGCTTGATAATTCTTTCTGTGAAGAAATTTTTCCTAGTATCCAACCTGAATCTTCCTGGCACAACTTGAGGCTGTTTCCTCTTGTCCTATCACTTGTTGTAGGTAAGAAGACACAGACCCCCATCTTGCTCCAACCTCCTTTGAGGCAGTTGTAAAGGGCAATGAGGTCTCCCCTCAGCCTCCTCTTCTCCAGACTAAACAACTCCAGTTCCCTCAGCTGTTCCTCAGAAGATTTGCATTCAAGACCCTTCATCAGCTTAGTTGCTCTTCTTTGGACATGCTTCAAACCTCTCAGCATCCTTCTTGTAGTGAGGGGCCCAAAACTGAACACGGTACTCAAAGTAGGCCTCACCAGTGCTCAGTTGAGGGGGACAATCACCACAATTCTTTAGGCCCAACCATTGAGCCAGTTTTTCACCCAAAAAAGTGTATTGCCTGCCCAGGCCATGAGCAGACATTCTCTCCAGAAGGATGCTGTGGGAAACCATGTCAAAGGCCTTAGTAAATTCCAGGTAGGTAACATCGACAGCCTTTCTCTTGTCCACCAGGTGGGTCACCTTGTCACAGCAGGAGATCAAATTGGTTAAGTAAGACTCTCCCTTTATAAACCCATGTTGCCTGGGCCCCGATCATCTTGTTGTCCCATACATGTGACACATGATGTCATTCAAGATGACAGGCCTGAGGTTTCCTGGATTCTCCTTCTGGCCCTTCCTGTAGATGGGTGTCACATGTACTAACCTCCAGTCCACTGGGACCTTATCAGTTAGTCAGGACTAGCACACTGTCCCACAGGTATCAGCATGCCATTTCCAGCCTTCTCTCTTGCAAGCCCATTCCCCATCAACTCTAGTGTAAAGCCCTTCCAATGAGTCCCCATAGTTCTTGCCCCAGGATCCTCTTCCTCCTCTGAGATAGGCTTGACCAGGGACAAAGGTTCAGGAGGGAATTAGTATCATCGTATTAACAACACAACTTCATTTTTTCCCCAACAAACCCCCACTATTTAGCAAGTATACTTGTGTATAGCAGTATATCATGCAATCTTTTCCCAAAGGCTTACTGTTTCTCCTGAACCGCTGGGAAGCGTTCATTAACAGTGCCAAGTTTGGCTTCCGCAGCTTCTGTAAATACAGTTTTAAGGAATAAAGAAATTAAACAGGAACAATAAATCCTTGGTTCACAACAAATCTTTAACACAAAATATAATACCCAGGCTGTCGTTGAGAGTGCTCAGGGGCTAGCTCCATCCTCTAATTCCAGCTACACACACATCCCCCCTCACATTTGCAATTCCATGTTTCATCCCCAAAATACTGCACAGACACTCTTTTGCAAATTGTTTCCAAAACTATGTTTACATGTACAACAGCTTTAAAAATCTGGCTTTGAGATCAGTAATACTTAAGGAAAACTCAGCTATATTTAAAATTGCAGTTTCAGGATGCTTAGTGGCAAATGTGCACAACACAAGGAACTGTTAAGATCCCTAGACCTAATGCATAAATTGGTTCCTCCGAGCATACTTACCAGAATATTCCTGAATTTCAATATCATGCCAGAAAAAAAAGCATCATTTCTATTTACATCAGTGCAAGGAAAATGAAATCATGTTAAAAAACCCCATGCTTGCACCTCCAATATTACAGAGTGGGTTGAACTACCACGCTCAGGCTCCTCATCACTGCATAATCCCAGTGCAACAGAACATATGCTCCAGAAATGACTGCAGAAGTTGATAATTCTTCAGAACATTAGTAAAAAGAGTAATAAGCATTAGAGCTGACACAAAGAATAGTACCCAAACATTCAATAAAAGAGGAAAACATGCAGTGTGGGACCACATGCAAGCATGGAATGCCATCTCATAGGAAAAAAGATGACCCATTTGAGTAACTTATCCACTGAGTGCTCTTGAGAAACCTGAAGAGAGGAAAGGAGAACTAGGTGATGAAGGATTTCAGTGTATCTTGATTAAAAAATGCCTTTTTTCTTTACAGTTAGGACTGTATCACCAAATTCACAGGAAACAATTAGAATGTTCAGAGAACAGAATAGGCTATAGTAGCAACTTACAAACTGTTAGGGTCTGCAAATGTGACTCAGATGAACAAGAACAAATGAAATAATGTGGTTGCTTATCTCGTCACCTATTGCTCTTTTGCCCCAAACCATAAATCTACTGCATGCTCTGTCACAGCTACAGGTCTTTCTGGAAAAACTCACAGTAGAAGAAAGACTGACAGGCCAGAGACTGCTTCTAAGGAGAAAACAATATTGGCAAGAACTGTAGTTTCTTTCAACCCCAGAGAAAAATTTGCCTTCAAATCACTTGTTTTTACAGGATGCTTTTCCTGTAAGTGCACCATACCTTGGGGGTAAAATTAAGCTCTTCTTCATAAGAAGTATGGCAGCTGTCATCACTCCGCAGTTTCTCAGAGCTTCTTAGAAAGCAGAGCAAAAGTCAGGGTGATGCCTCTCAAATCATTCCTCAGGTAAATGTTAGGTGTTTTTAAAGTCTTACCTTATTGAGTCTTCTTCCGAAAGGTCATCGATTGCTGTTGAAACATTAATTGCCATACTGAAATTAGAGTCAGCACACTAAAATTAACCAGTACACAGAAATGTTTAACATGGACACTTCTGTAATAACAGAACGAGAGTTTGGATACCCAATTCACCAAGAAACAGCATGAGCAAATGCATTTCCAAAACAACTGCTTTTACAAGTAACACCCAATGGAAAAAACCAAACACACACACAAGCAAGCAAGAACAAACCAACCAACCAACAACAATAACAACAGTAGTAAGTAAAGGGAAATGCATGCCCAAGTACCCACATTACACACATGAACACACTTCACATGCAAGAGTTTTACTAATTCGGTGTAACAGCACATTTAACACTATGCTGCACACTACACTATCTATCTCTCTACCCAGTTACAGATTATTCTGGAAAAGGTAAAGAAAACCAAAAAGCATAATCACAACCTAAAGGTTATCCTCAGGTAAAAGAATTACCAGCAGTTTTCTATTCTATCCCTGAAAGGGTTTTCACCAGACCAAATGGTTATAATCAGGGCACAGTGTCCCAGCCAAACCCAGGACAAACACACTCCAAGCTTTCATCAATGTTACGAAGACAAGGATCGGAGGATACATCAGGTCAGAAGAGCGTTCAGAAAGTCTCTTACCTAACCACCTCCTCAGCTATGAGGTCAGATAAGGTTGCTTAGGCTTTATCCAGTCCAGTCTTGCACACTTCCAAGAAGGAAGGCTGCACAACCTCTCTGTTCTACTGTCCTGGTGAATATTCTCATGTCAAATTAGAAGCTCTCATTTCCTTTTATACCTCTTGTATCTCTGCCTCCTGTTATGCACTACTGAGCAGCACCCAGCTTTGTCTCCTCCTGATATGTACTAAAAGAAGCTGCTAGGTCCCCTTCAAAGTTGCCTCTTCTCTATACTAAGTTCAGTTTCCTCAGCCATTCCTGCTTTTGATAAGTCTGACAGGCTTCCACTGAATTTGCTCACTATTGAAAGACCAATCTCTCTTGCACTGGGGGCTCAAAATATGCCTAGGCAGCAGGATACAATCCAGTAAGTTCCATTAGGGCACCACCTTCCTCAACCACTTGGCTATGTGGCTCTTAATACAGCCCAGGACACTGTTAACCCTCACAGTTTTAGGGCACTCTGATGGCTCATTCTGCCATCTGAGCAAAGCAGCTCTCCATCTGGGCAGTCCCAGCATGCTTTTAAGGAAACTGTTATTCCTTTCCATGGGCAGGACTTAGCATTTGGCCTTGAATTTTGGGAGAAAGGTCTTACAGTCCATTTATGCAGCTTTTATGCAGTCCATTATGGCAGCACTGCCCTGCAACATATCTAGTGATTCCTCTGATTTGGGGGTATTTGAAAACCTGATGAGAGTGCACTCTAGCACATCACCAATGTGCTAAAGAAACTTGAATTCCAGGCATCCATCCCAATCACTGCTAAAACCTCTTAACCATCAACAACTAAGAGGGAATAAAAAGGCTCTTCAGTTCCAAGACAGAAGAGAACAAACAAACAAACATAACCTCCACATAGTAGCTATTTTGGTGTTCCTCAAGTTCTCAGCAACTAACTCTTCCTAACTATTATGACAAAATTAAGTTGCTTATAAATAGGTGACTTTATGGAAGGTCATCAACCTCATAATGACAATCAAACCAAGGTCTTGAAACCACAAGCATGAAAGGTGAAAGAAGAAGGCATTTCATGCCTGAAGACATCTCCTCTACTATCAGTAAACCACAAATTATCATAGAAATTTTGCCTGTACTAGAAAGGGTTTGTGTGTGAACTTTAATGAGGACATCTCCTGATAGGAACAGGGTTTTCAGGCAATGAAAGACAGTGCACATATTGACATGTTTTTAAAATATTAATTATTTTTACATACTACTGTTTTCTATTAAGTCAGTATCACCAGTATCATCTACCTGCTGACCTCCCAAGCTGACTTGAACCGAGTGTGTAGTGTGGAACAGTCAGTGATAGACTCTTGACAGGTGACTTTAGTGACATTTTCATTTAGCACAGTTATAATTAATCAAACCAGATGAGTGAATTATCAGAACTTTTGCTTTCAGCGTAAAGTAACTTTAAGCAGTGATCAAAATCTGGCTGCACTATCTTCAGAAGATGAGAAAGTTCATGAGCTAGCTTTCAGACAAACCTCAATGTTTACCATAGAAATGGGATCTAGAAAAGCAGTTGCCTGTTTCCACTTTAATCGAAGTCTACTTCCATTTTGGAGGAACAGGAAAGTGCCTTTTTTTTTAAAAAAAATTATTATTTACTATCACTAATGACACAAAACAAACAAAGGAACCATGCAAAACACGCCACAAGCCTGCTCTCAGTTTAATGACAAGAGAGTCCAGCATATATTGATTTGCCCACGCTGAACCAAATCACACACTGAAGTTATGCCACTGACCAGAACGTAGATGTGACAAGCAGTCAAGACAAACACCCTGTTCCCCCAAAGCTGTCTGTTGGGCAGGTCACAACTGCACCAAAACAGCAGGGGGTGTCATGCATATGTGTCTGTACATCTGCGCATTGTGGAACAAAGTTTTAGAATACAAATCACTATCCAACTGCTCTGCCCATCCCACTCAGCAAAACAAGTCCAACACCATCTAATCAACTAAACTATGGTACTAAGTGCTCATCCAGTCTCTTCTTAAACACTTCCAGGGATGGTGACTCCACCACCTCGCTGGGCAGCCCATTCCAATGGCCAATCACTCTTTCTATGAAGAATTGCTTCCTAGCATCCAGCCTAAACTTCCCCTGGTGCAGTTTGAGACTGTGTCCTCTTGTTGTGTCACGGCTTGTCTGGGAGAAGAGACCAATCCCCACCTGGCTACAATCACCCTTCAGGTAGTTGTACACAGCAATAAGGTCTCCCCTGAGTCTCCTCATCTCCAGGCTAAACAATCCCAGCTCTCTCAGCAGCTCCTCACAGGGCTAATGCTCCAAACCCCTCACCAGCCTTCTTGCCCTTGTCTGGACACGTTCTTTGTATTTTAAGTCAAAAATGGTGTGGTTCTGTTACCGGAGCTACCTGACACCAAACGTCTTCATGACAAGTCCACATATTTGTCTGAGCAAAAGGGAGTCTTACCTATATTAATTTTATCACATGGAAAATGATGTGGCAAAAGGGCTCATACCAAAAATACACACTTAAGGAGTTAAGGACAGACCTCAACATGGTTTATCATTCTTTCTGTATTTCTCACTTTTCTGGTGACACAGAACAATTTTTCCTGACCTTACGAGATGCAAATCACACTGAAGTATCTATTTGTTTTCCAAGGGGTCTAGAATGAAAAACTAAGAGTTTCTGCACGAGCTCAGGGAAACACTGAGGCAACAATACACTGTTTTGCAGTGCAGTAGCTAAAAAAAAAACAACACTGTGGCTGCAAACATACTAGAAATCCAAATCCTTGCCTTTAGAAAAACTGCATAGTTTGGTTTTGTGTTTTCCCAAAGAAATTCCAACATTCAATCTAAAAAGGCTGTCATTCACTGTGCTAGGATTAGAATATGTTCATTTGGAGGTTTTTGTAAACCTTTCTGTGATTAATATAAACTCCATGTTCTGACAACAAAGTAAACATTTAAATCAGCATGAGCCAGCTTTTTACATATGCTTACTTGCTCATTAGAGGAGAGTGTTTTGAAGAACATTAAACAAGTGAAAAAGCAGCAAAAGGAATAAGGACAACGTTGAAGATCCCAGAAAAATAGTACAGAAGACCAAAACAATAAAGAAAATGCCGAGGTGTGCGTTTCTCTGGTCTCTCAAAATCGCTGCAGCTTCTCCCCTAACAGAAACTTCAATGCCTTTCACTGCAGCGCATTGAAAGGGTCTCAAGTGATGAAGCCAGAGCCTACAGAACTAATGCTGATAAACGTTAACTACACACTGATCTCCCTTTCCTCAACATGCTGGGGACCTCTTTCAAGAGACTGACCACAAGAAGAAAAGGATTTGTACTGCTCAGAAGTAAAACAAGCTCTACTAGAAACAGACTTGGAACAGAGTATATTCTTTCTCCTCCCAAGTCCTTAACCATGTAACATTTTCACACTTAATGTGCCTCTTCCAATTAAGATAAGTAAAGATTTTCCATACTATTAAGAACTTACATTATTAGTATCATAAATTTCAAAGACCAGGGCAAATTATTTGGTTGGAGAGCCCATATTTCCCTGAGGGTACATCAGGTTTGGACTCACACAACACTATTATTATTCAAGATGCAGTTTTTAAACCAACCTAAGTCTGTAAGCCATTACAATGTGGTACCACAGCAACTACTTCCATGCACAGGAGGCAGTAACAGAGAGCGCTCTTTCAGTGAAAGCAACATTTTGCTGCTTAAACTAACTGTACCAAGCTCTTATGAAATTAACCCACACAAACAAAAATCTTCCTTCAATCTATCAACAAACTTTACAGATCTCAACTAGATCAAAGCAACTGTTTCCAACTCAAAGGAAAAAAAAAGGTTTGGCTCTAAATTAATTCCCATACCTGGGAAAAGACATTAGGGAAAAATATCCTGTGTTTTGCTCATATTTCTTGACAAGTTTAAAACAGGAGTAATGAACTGTGTTTGAATGCTCCTGCCCATTTGGGATAGAGTTCTGATACAACACCCTTTAAAAAACAGAATTAATAGGACCCCCCCACACACTGTAGGGCCTCAGATGTGAAAATACAAAACTATTTCATTTATATTGAAAATATTTGATTTCTAAGATGTCTGTAGGGCTATGTGAGCTCATAAGCATAGACTGGATGTTAAAAACCTCACTGAAAGAGTTAATTCTTTTATCACCAGACAATTTAGTTATTTTTCTGGATCACAAGGTAATATTAATTTGTTTCATTTTCTTCCAGAAAGTTACTGAAAGTGCAAGAAAAGCATTGCTTTTATTCTTAATCAAACTACATCAAAGAAAACACACTGTACGTAGACACTGCGTTGTGATTGTAATGGGTTGTCCAGGGAGGTGGTCGAGGCCTAGTCCCTGGAGGTGTTTAAGCCCAGGCTAGATGAGGCTCTGGCCAGCCTGATTTAGTGTGGGGTGTCCCTGCCCATGGCAGGGGGGTTGGAACTAGATGATCCTTGTGGTCCCTTCCAACCCTGACTGATACTATGATAAGTTACTTTACCAAGACAACTTTTCCTAACTATATCTTTATACCACCTACACAGAAACAATTTTAAATGATGCTGAGAAATAAGATGACTCAGTAAAAGGAGCTTAGTGCAGATGAAACTATTAATATTAAAACAAACCCATGGAATCTCAGTGATGTGTATCTTCCAGCTAACACATCTATGGCTTTCCTACTGCAAAGGAAAATACTCAATCTGAGCCTACTGCTTTTGCATTTGGATTTTCACAATCCAAATGGCCATCTACAGGTAAAACTACACTCCTGAAAATCACTCTTGCCTAGTTTCTTCCCTGTCCTCCTCTCTCTCTCTCTATGGGAAGGCCTATGCAGGTGGGCAATTTAGAATAGAATAGACCACACCAGACGAGACGAGACCTTCAAGATCATCGCGTCCAACCTATCATCCAACACCACCTAATCAACTAATCCATGCAACCAAGCACCCTGTCAAGTCTCCTCCTGAACCTCCAGTGATGGTGACTCTACCACCTCCCCAGGCAGCCCATTCCAATGGGCAATCACTCTCTCTGTGTAAAACTTCCTCCTGACCTCCAGCCTGAACCTCCCCTGGCACAGCCTGCGACTGTGTCCTCTTGTTCTGGAACTGGCTGCCTGGGAGAAGAGATCAACATCCGCCTGTCTACAACCTCCCTTCAGGTAGTTGTAGAGAGCAATAAGGTCACCCCTGAGTCTCCTCTTCTCCAGGCTAAGCAACCCCAGCTCCCTCAGCCTCTCCTCATAGGGCTTGTGTTCCAATCCCCTCACCAACTTCATTGCCTTTCTCTGGACACACTCCAGCAAGTCAACCTCCTTCCTAAACTGAGGGGCCCAGAACTGGACACAGTATTAGAGGTGTGGCCTAACCAGTGCAGTGAACATGAAGCGCACAAGTCCCAACTGCCTTCACAGCCTGACAAGCAGCATCTCCAACTAGCAATAAATAAGCACATTCACAAAACTTCTTGTGCTACTCTACTAAAGTCAGTGGTGGACACAAGTATTAACAAACCACCTAAAAGAAAAGGCCACAGTGATCATCTTTGTGAGCTCCTCTATGGTCAGAGATCTTACCTCTGTCCATAGCAGGTGCACCCAATGTTAAGCCAGCAGTTCCTGCCCGGAAAGGAGTGCTAAGTACACCTGCAGAAGCTCCTGCATTTTCCCAGTCTGTGTGTTCTGCCAGTTGTTCACTGAGACTGTATAAAAAAAAGAGAAGAAATATATTTGGTAAAAATAACCACACACTTGCAGAACAGAACAGTGAACAGCCTCTTTTTAACCATCCTATGTGTATTCATAGCCATGTGAATTCACACACTTGTACGTATTCACCAAGAGTAATACATACAGAACTTAATTCATGACTATTACATGCTTCAATATTTACTACTTCATTCCACAGATGCACATTCACAGCTAAGAAGTTATTAACACCTGCTTCTACCATTTTTTTCAGCTTCATTTTTAATCACACAACCACCACAGAGACAAAACACCTACAGGTACAAAGCTATGCACAAGGGGAGTATTAACTTCTTAAGATGTTAACAAAAGGGGTAACAGTTAGATCTCCTCTGAAACAAAAGGTTGGTAGTGGAAGTCAGTAAGGACAATGATGCTGGTCTAGCGAGAGTGTTTTCATGCACTTCAGTTTGCCAAGTTCCACCTCTGGACAGCTACGATACAGACACATTGAACAGATATGAACTTAGCAACAAAACTTGAAATCTAACAGAACTCTGAGGAAAAACTGTCCTCAACTCCCAAACTAACACTAGACACAGAAATTACACATAGCAGAGGCCATGGCTGAGCAAAGCCTCAAGACAGGCCCCAGCACGTCGCTAACCCTCAGTGCTGTTGTCGAGACCGTTCAAAAGCCACACCACTGACAACTCATTCTCAAGTTAAAAATGTACCTGGAATGCCCATGAATCCGAGCATAATCCTCAGCTGTCCATCCATGAGCATCTTTATCGGAAACGTCCGCGCCGTATCGCAGAAGAGCTTTTATTGAACTAGACGCCCCAGCAGAAGCGGCAACCATAAGTGGTGTTCTGAAACATCCAAAATATGCTATAAAGCAGCTCACTTTGCACAGACATAATTGTTTGCATTCCTACTTGCTCTCAGAAAAAGAAGTTTTCCCTGTGACTTAAGAACAAACCAAATGGCCGAACCCAGAGAGTGGTGGTGAATGGTGCCACATCCAGCTGGCAGCCAGTCAGTAATGGAGTCCCCCAGGGATCAGTGCTGGGCCCCATCCTCTTCAACATCTTTATTGATGATCTGGATGAGGGCATTGAGTCTATCATCAGTAAATTTGCTGATGACACCAAGCTGGGGACAGGAGTTGATCTGCTGGAGGGTAGAGAGGCTTTGCAGAGAGACCTCGACAGGCTGGACAGATGGGCAGAGTCCAACGGCATGAGATTTAACGCATCCAAGTGCCGGGTTCTGCACATTGGCCACAACAACCCCATGCAGTGCTACAGGCTGGGGTCAGAGTGGCTGGAGAGCAGCCAGGCAGAGAGGGACCTGGGGGTGCTGGTTGATGGTAGGATGAACATGAGCCTGCAGTGTGCCCAGGCAGCCAAGAGGGCCAATGGCATCCTGGCCTGCATTAAGAACAGTGTGGCCAGCAGGAGCAGGGAGGTCATTCTGCCCCTGTACACTGCACTGGTTAGGCCACACCTCGAGTACTGTGTCCAGTTCTGGGCCCCTCAGTTTAGGAAGGAGGTTGACTTGCTGGAACGAGTCCAGAGAAGGGCAACGAAGTTGGTGAGGGGCTTGGAACACAGCCCTATGAGGAGAGGCTGAGGGAGCTGGGGCTGCTTAGCCTAGAGAGGAGGAGACTCAGGGGTGACCTTATTGCTCTCTACAACTACCTGAAGGGGGGTTGTAAACAGGCAGAGGTTGGTCTCTTCTCCCAGGCAGCCAGCACCAGAACAAGAGGACACAGTCTCAGGCTGCGCCAGGGGAAGTTCAGGCTGGAGGTCAGGAGGAAGTTTTACACGGAGAGAGTGATTGCCCATTGGAATGGGCTGCCTGGGGAGGTGGTGGAGTCGCCGTCACTGGAGGTGTTCAGGAGGAGACTTGACAGGGTGCTTGGTTACATGGGTTAGTTGATTGGGTGGTGTTGGGTGATAGGTTGGACGTGATGACCTTGAAGGTCTTTTCCAACCTGGTTTATTCTATTCTATTCTATTCAAAGAACGCTTAATGAGAACAGCTTTTTAAGAGCCACAATAAAATGGGGAAGGGAGTCAAAACAATTAAGTGTTCAGCAGCCAGCCAAAGCTTCTACACAGACAACAGTTACAGGCAAACTGTAACTATACAGTAACTATACTGTCGCTATACAGGAGATGCTTTTTTGACTTGAAAATGCTGCTGAACTGCTGGCACATTTCCTGCCAGAGGTATGACAGCAGACAAGTACAGATCAGCTTTCACAATTCCCACTAAAATAGCTCCTGCATGGCTCCCTGTTTTTTCCAGAGCTTATTCTCTCATCCAACCTAAAGATGAATAAGGAGAGCCACGTAGAGTTTTGGCAAATCCCTCACCTTTTGCACTGATCTTGAGCATGCACATCAGCTCCTTTTCCAAGGAGAAAATCTACCATCTCTTCCTGATGTTCAGAGACAGCAAGAATAAGGGGAGTACATCCCTCCTGAAAGGGTAGATAAATCAAGTTAAGAATCAAAGTCAAAAACATCTTTAAGAGAAATATTAATACAACATTTTGAAACTAACTCCTTATTTACCTTATTCTGAGCATCAATACTGGCATCATGCTGAAGTAATAGCCCTGCTACAGATGTGTTAGCAGACATAACAGCCAGGTGCAGGGCAGTGTTGCCATCATCATCTGGCAGATTAGGGTCTGCACCATTCTCTAGCAGAATAGCCACACATTTTTCTTGCTGGCACTGTACTGCCTGGGAACAACACAGAAGAAAGGAAAAAAATCTAGTATTTACATCTCACTATTATGATTCCTCCAGTTTCCCAATGCTGAAAAATAAGAGCACCTACAAAGATTAACTAACAGATGTCTACTCCACACCAGGCATAATATGCACGTTTCCACACAGGTCCAGGTAAAGATTCCTGCAAAATACATCATTATAGTGCATAATCAATAAGCCCCACTTACAAGAACAGAACATATTTCACATACCTTCATGAGTGGCGATCTCTTGTCGCTGTCAAAAACATTCAGCTTACATTTGTTTTCTACTAGATATGCGACAACATCCCCATGGCCGTTTGCACAAGCAAGATGCAGAGGCGTCCTAAAATTAAATACACTAAATTAGCACAGACAGACAGCTAAAAAAAAAAAATCATTTCAGGCTGTGACAATGCCCTCCAGCAGGATACACATGGTACAGCAACACAGACCAAAGCTTGAAGACTATGGCAAGTAAACTTCTAAGTCCTTCTGTGATCATTCATGTGCCAGGACGAGACTGGTTTTACAGCAAGAATATTACTGTTTTGCTTCACTTTGAGAATTTCTGTTTTTTCTCTAGCTTGCTTACTACTGCAGCAAAAACACTAACACACTTGCACCAAAGGCCCTCTGATGGCACGCAGCAAAACACAATGCTGTATTCCGGAATACAAGAAAGTAGTATTTGAGCTTCTTGACATGCATAACTACCACAATCATAGAAACTCTTAACTGAAGGAGGGAATACTGTATTTCCATATCACCAGCACAAGAAAATGAAATTTTTCTCCTGCAAGTTAAAGCCTGACAGAAAGAAAAGTGCTCCTTCAATCACAGAACATCTTAGGCTTGATGTTAGTTAACCAGCTTGCTTGTACCCAAAGATACAATCACCCAGAAAGCATTGCATGTATTTCCCTCTAAATCACTGGCACAAAGCAGTGGATGCTTCACTCTGTGCAGTAGAAAAAGTGTGGGCTGCTCTGCAGCCTACCCATCCCAACAGAGCAGGAGACAAGCTAGAAAACAGTTCAGACCTTCCTCCCTTGAAGATTATGCAATAAAAATCCTGCAGTCCCTCAAAAACCAAGGGGAATGCTAACACTAGTTTTGAACTGCATCTCCTCAGTGTGCAGGAAGCTCAACTAATCTTGCAATTCTTTTGGTTCCTTGTTGAGAGATGGAAACAGAATGGTTCCCTGGCTAGGTAGAGGAGAGGCAGAGGTACACAAATGCGGTGTAATAAAGACAGTAATTTGTAATGCTTATACTTCTTGTCACAGGGCAGGTGATGAGCCTCCTCCATAACAACAAGGATGAGAACAAGAAAAACACACAAAACCTCAAAGAACTTGTAATGTGGTGCTACAGATAGGGATCAGACTGAAGTATCAACAGAAGAGCCCCTCAAGAGGGTCTAACACCACTTTTTGAGAAATTCCAATGGAAGTATACAGCACATTTCATCTTTGAAGAAATGACTGACTGAGATTATCTGAAAGCTAACCAGAACTGGTTATGAAGGAATCCATGATCATCTAAAAGCTGCTACTACCAAGACTCAGGAAACATGGTAAACCTGATGAAGACACTATCAGCTCTGCAAACAGAAAAGCCTTCAGAAAACCTGTGAATCCACTACTGCCCTCCTCAACCAAGTCTCTCAGTCTGACAACAGAAGAGAAATGTCTCTGCTCAGAGCAAGGCCTGCTGAGCTCCACAGGGAACAGGCTGGCAGACAACATCAGAGCATTCAGAGTTGCCTGTCCCTGTAAGAACCAAAGCTGTTCTGCCACTCGGCCCTGGGGACCCTACCTAGACTCTGCTCATTCTGGTGCTGTAATCCCAAACTGATCCCATGGGATAGGAAAGAACTGCTGATGCCTGAGCAGCCACAAAACAACCCCACTGGGAGAGCACAGGGAAACAGCAGGTTGTGGGCATGAGCTTGCAACAGTACTTGAGCAGACCATCCAGCAGCTACAAGCTAAGCAAGGTAAAGCCCTAGAGTTCACTCTGACAGACAGCTGACAGCGTAAATCTCTTACTGATCAGCTCTGACCCAGCTAGCATGACAAGCCAGCACTGGGTGTACCGTTTCCAACTCTGTGCTGAGTATTGTCTGTCACTCACATATGCCAGCTACTAACTGATGCTGTTCCAGCTTTGGACATCCCACAGGCTAGAGGATCTGCTTTAGGAAAGGAGTCTGTAGATGTGGTATTTGCCACATCCTTGTTCCAAGACTTTTGCTTTTGGAAATCCCAAGGCACAGAGCTGAGACATACACATGAACAATGCACGCATTTTAGCCATTGCTTCCCACGTTTCCTATTCTTCACTTCTATTTCCAATTACGTCAACTCTTCTAGTTCCTGGTGGACACGATGAAGCCCTAAAACACAGGTGCATCTGGTGGTCACTCGTGTCACACATCACACCCACAGCTCTAAGGCGGCATAGATGGGCCTGCAACCATCATGGCCAAGCAGACTGTTCACTGAATCCCTCTCATGTAAGCTCTTCACCACTAGACATGGTCATGCCAAAACCATCACAGTCCTCTTCTGAATTACCTTGTCTCTTGAAATTTTTCTTATAGTGTGTGTTACTTTATTTGCCCAATTACAACACTGATAATAACACGACACACAGAGGAGGCCTTCCCCAAATGAAGCAAACACAGCTTTCTAGGCAAGATGAACTCAAAAATGCACAAACTAACCAAGGTCCACTAAGAACTGGAGACTGATAGAGAAGGTAGTAGGAGAAAAAAAGAGAAACATTCAGCAGCTATGTCCATAAATGCTATTTGGCACCTCGACTCAAGCAACTGGAGAATACACAAGACACACTGAATATACCATAAAGTGCATCCTTCATCTCCAGCTGCATAAACAACTATTAACTGACAACAGACACACAATGCACATTACTAAAGTGCACATTTATCATGCTCTTCCTTCGTGGGTTTAGGTGTTCTCAGGGCAATAAGCTAACTGGCTGGCATTAGTCCAGTCTCCAGAATAGACAGCCTAAGAAGCTGAGCTACAGCTACTCTGATAAATCCAGCACCTCTTCAGAATATCATGAACGTTTCGACTTTGAGTCTTCTCAGAAAGGGCATTAAAGGGTTGACACATACATGACCCAAGAACTGGTGCTGATTAACCCCTTATGCTTACAAGGGAACACTAGGCACTATGCTGTGGCCCAGAGCTTCTCCTGAAGATACAATTGCCAAATTCTTTCAACGCTTGACTCAAAACCCCACACAACACCACCCGCCAGGAGCAGCAGCTTCTCTTGCAAGTTACTGCCCAGCTCAAACAGCTAGGTAACTGTCACCTAAAAACCAGTGTTGCTTTGGATGCCAGAAGCACATCAAGTAACTGCACATGCAGCATCAATATAGGACATGTTTATTTTGAGCTAACAACTCTTTCCAGACTGCAGTGCTTACCTTTCCTTAAGTCACTTCTAGCTAAGGCAGTGCAGCTTTCTCGGCTCAACGAAACAACCTGCACGCTGAGCCCTCAGAAATGCCCAGAGACGCCTGTGACTGCACTTTGACTTCAGTGTGGCCATGAGGCTCCTTCTACAACCCCCCTTTGCTTCCAGTTCCTTCCCATTCCTGCGTTCCCAAGTAAAGACATACGACTCCGGGAACGAATGCACTGAGGAGGCCAGGACAAAAAACGGGTGACAAGCCCGATGCGCACCATGCGGAGCCAGCCCTCCCGCTCCTCGCAACGATGTCTGCCCCCACCGCCGCTGCGCTGCCGGGAGCTGCCGCTGCACCCGGGGCTGCCGCGACCCCCCACCTCCCTTCCTTGCCCGCCTGGCGCTGCTCCCCTCCTTACCGCTCGGCCTTGTCGCGCCCGTCGACGCCGTATTTCTTCAGCCCCCGCCGCACCTGGGCCAAGTCGCCGCTGGCGGCCGCACGGTGCAGCTTGCCTAGGTCCTTCAGCTGCAGCTGGTAGGCACCAGTGGGGCTGGGCTGGGAGGCGCTGCCGGGCGGCAGCTGCTCCTTCTTCTTCTTTCCGAACCCGAAGATCTTCTTCATCCTGCGGCTGGGACGCAGGCACGGTCCCGCCTGAAGGGAGCTACGGCAAGAGGCAGCCGGCGGGCTGCCCCGGGCAGGAACAGGGCAGTGAAATCCTCGTCAGCGGCCTCGGACGGTACAGCTGCAGCGGAACGATCTGCTGGCAACCCGAGAGCAGAAGCCGGTTTCCCCGGTAACGGCGGCAGCCCCGGGCGCCTCAGGCCCCGCACGGCCGTTACTCTCGCGCAGGCGCCGTAGAACGGCGATGTCTCGCTCCGCCCTCGCGCATGCGCGGGCTCGGAGCGGTTGGGGCTGGTGGCGGCGCCGTTGGTTCCCGCTGTCAGCTTCTTTGCTGCCCTAGTGAGTGTGTATGAGGTCTGTCACACCGCGAGCGACGTCGCCTACTACCCCTCGGGTCCGTGCCAGGAGGCACCTGGGGGCGGCTGCGCCGAGTGCGGTGCGGGCAGTGACAGGGCTGGCGCGGACCGGGGAGGACTCTGCACCCCACAGCGCGCCTGGGGATCGCCGCTGGGGGAAGTTTAGGCTTGAGGTGAGGAGAAAGTTCTTCACAGAGAGAGTGACTGGCCATTGAAATGTGCTGCCCAGGGAGGTGGTGGAGTCACCATCCCTGGAGGTGTTCGAAAAGGGGTTGGATGTGGCACTTGAAGCCAGGGTCTAGTAGGCATGAGGTGTTGGGTGACAGGTTGGACTTGATGATCTTTGAGGTCTTTTCCAACCTTATTGATTCTATGATTGTATGAAATACAGGCTGGCTTGAGAGCAGCCTCAAGGAGAATGACTTAGCGGTGTCAGTTGTCAAAAAAAGCCTGCAGCCTGTGCTCGCAGCCCAGAAGGCCAGCTTGGCTGGGTGGGAAATGACATTCACTCTTCTAAGAATTTTGCTGAGGGACAAAGTCTGTGGAGTGAAGAAGTTCAATTACAGTGCTGGGTGCATGCCTTAACAGCCCACACGCACACCTTCCCTTCCCCTGCTGGGAGAGTCTATAGCCTGTTGTAGTTACATAGCCCCTTCCCATAGCAACCCCATGCAGAGCTACAGGCTGGGGTCACAGTGGCTGGAGAGCAGCCAGGCAGAGAGGGACCTGGGGGTGCTGGTTGATGGTAGGATGAACATGAGCCTGCAGTGTGCCCAGGCAGCCAGGAGGGCCAACGGCATCCTGGCCTGCATCAGGAACAGTGTGGCCAGCAGGAGCAGGGAGGTCATTCTGCCCCTGTACACTGCACTGGTTAGGCCACACCTCGAGTCCTGTGTCCAGTTCTGGGCCCCTCAGTTTAGGAAGGAGGTTGACTTGCTGGAACGAGTCCAGAGAAGAGCAACAAAGTTGGTGAGGGGTTTGGAACACAAGCCCTATGAGGAGAGGCTGAGGGAGCTGGGATTGCTCAGCCTGAAGAGGAGACTCAGGGGTGACCTTATTGCTGTCTACAACTACCTGAAGGGAGGTTATAGACAGGCAGATGTTGGTCTCTTCTCCCAGGCAGCCAGCACCAGAACAAGAGGACACAGTCTCAGGCTGTGCCAGAGGAGGTTTAGGTTGGATGTTAGGAAGAAGTTCTATACAGAAAGAGTGATTGCCCATTGGAATGGGCTGCCCGGGGAGGTGGTGGAGTCGCCGTCATTGGAGGTGTTCAGGAGGAGACTTGATGGGGTGCTTGGTGCCATGGGTTAGCTGTTTGGGTGGGTTGGATTGGTTGATGGGTTGGACGCGATGATCTTGAAGGTCTCTTCCAACCTGGTTTGGTTTATTCTAAAGTAAAGGTTTTATTCCTGCACAACAGCCTGATGGGTTCCACGAGCAAGGAGCCCCAGCCTCGCAACACAAACTCCTGCTGCTGCAGCCTTGGTCCCCACCACTGCATGTCTGGTGGTGGTCTTTTCGGTGGTTGATGGATGAAGGTTAGTTGTCTTCCTCAGGGTTGAACTTTTGAACTCAAGTGCCCCACACATGCACACTGCACCCATTGCTAGGGAGCCGTACCTTACCTGGCCACAAAATGCCCTTGGTTCCGACTCGGGGGGCAGAAGGTTACATTCTTCCCTCTCGCTTATACCCTAATTTTATATCCATAAGTTTTTAGCTAAAGCCAAATTACTTCCCTTATCTCTGCCTACTACAATCTACCCTTTTCCTTTATTCTTCCTTATTTTGCTGCAGCAGCACAAGTATCATATTTCCATTTCAGAACTTTTGTAGTAGAGGCCTTGACAGCTTGGTTACAAATAGACCTACTTGGGGAATAATGCAGGGTAAAACCATTAACAGTAACATAAACCCAGCAATTATTAACAGAATACCTTTCAAACCATCGAGATTCCACCATTTTCCATATCAAAGTAGAATCCCCCTCCAAGTTTTGGACTGGCACATGGACTTCCCAGATCCATCTGTTAGGTTGAGACACTGTGAGACTGACTTTTTACATTAACAGCATGGGCCTGGAGTCTCTCAGGGATGTCTGCTGTGGTCACATTGTCCCACATCCTGTCCTTTACAAGCACAGTGCATGTGAAATATTTTTACCATACCTTACACTGGTAAGGACTGCTTGACCCTCCAGGTTTTCTCAGGGAGACCACCCTTGACATGGACCACAGCAGATGTCATCCCCCTCAAATACCCACTAGTGAGCTCCACATTCAAAAGGCCTGGTACCAGCTTCAGGTATCCGGTAGTTGTAACGCTTCACTTCAAGCTGAGGTCCGCAGCTGTCGTCAGGGTGCCACAGGCAGTACCACCCTTCGTTTTGATCTGGTTCCTGATCCTCTGAAACTCTTCCCTTGCCTATACCTGTTAACACAAACGTACGAGGCTTCTTCCGGAGGGTTAGTTTTAAAGGTTCCTCTTGGGTTTCCACTATCCACTCCTCTGGGGGCCTTACTGGGCCCTTAATCCTAGCCACATATGTCCATCCTTTTGTGCAAACTGCTGTTTCTGTAGTCAACAGGGTCTGGAAAGGTCCCTCCCATATTGGTTTTAACAAATCCTCTTTCTGTATGTTCACTATAACCCGCTCTCCAGGCTGAATTTTATGCAAGCTAAAATCCAACGTCAGTGTTTGAGGTAGCCTACCCTTTTTCCTCAGGCCTTGTAGGGTTTTTGAAATAGTCTGGAGAGGTGTTCAAACAAGGGTTGCATGTGGCTCTTGAAGCCATGGTTTAGTTAGTCATGAGGTGCTGGGTGATAGGTTGGACTTGATGATCTCTGAAGTATTTTCTAACCTTATTGATTCTATGATTCTATGGTTCTATTTGCTTATGTGCAATTCTTCCACTTCGGGGCAGTCTTCCCCTTTTAACTTGTCCATCTAGAGTACTCCAAACATCATTTCCTATGGAGACAACCCTAAATCTCCTCCAGGAGCAGTCCAGAGTCTCAACAGGGCAAGGGGCAAACATATTGTCCAGGGGAGACTTGTTTCAATCATCAATTTAGTTATTGCCTATTTTTAAGTCTGATTCATCCTCTTAACCGTCCCAGAACTTCAGGGGTGCCATGGGGTATGCAGGTCCCAGTCTATTCCCAGTGCCTTTGCCACACTTTGCATTACCCTAAGGGCAAAATGTTTTCCCCTGTCTGAGTCAATCCTTTCACACAGCCCATATTGGGGGATTATATGTTCCACTAATACCGTGGCAACACTGCTGGCTGTGGCTCATATGGTGGGGATTGCTTCCACCCAGTGAGTTAGGTTATCCACAGTCACCAGAAGGTATTTCCACCTTTGTGCTGGTGGCAGCTCAGTAAAATCTACCCAAATGGCCTGAAAAGGCTGTAAAGGCAGAGGTCTTTCTCCAGGAATCATTTTCCTCATAACTTTTTTATTTACCTTCTGGCATATCATGCAGTGATCCACCAACTGCTTTGCCAAAGCATATATGCCAATACACCCATAAAGTTTCACAAACTGATCACACAAGTCTTGTGTTCCCCAGCATGTGCTCTGGTGGAGTTGTGAAAGCACTTCTCAGGAAACTGCCTTGTTTAACAGTTGTCTCCCATCTGACAGTACCCACTCCCCACTGCTGGCTGCAATCTGCATGGATAAACAGCCTCTCCATAAGGGAGCACTGTTGCACTGCAGCTTTTGTAGTCGAGACAGCCTATGGTCCCTCACATGCAGTATTGGCTTGGAAGGTCTTCAAAAGTCTTAATGGTTGGTCTGAAGACTTGAGGGATTAGACAGCTCCTAAGTGTGATTGAGGCCAAAAAAAAGGTTGGGCAAAATAAGAGTCTGGGGAGCCAGACTCAGAGGTGCCCAATAATAGGACAAGGGGCAATGGGTACAAGCTGGAGCATAGAAGGTTCCATGTGAGCATAAAGGGAAACAGTCACTGTGAGGGTGACAAAACACTGGAACAGGTTGCCCAGAGAGGTTGTGGAGTCTCCTCCTTCCTGGACACATTTCTCTGTGACCTACCCTAGGTGATGCTGCTCTGGCAGGGGGTTTGAACTAGTTGATCTTTTGAGGTCCTTTACAATCCATAATGTTCTGTGATTCTGTGGCAGCTGTCACCATCTCTGCTGTTTAATCATATCCTTACCACTGAGGCTCCCCTTTCTGTACTAATAAGGAATCCATTAAAACCAGTGGGAACCAGGTGATACAATCAAGGTCCTGACAAAGTGATGAGCTAAGGAATGGCCATGTAATAAAAGGAGAATTCAAGGATTTAAACTAAAGAGCATCAGAAAGACCCTCCAGGATATTATGGAGCATGCACAAAGGGGAGAGAAACTATATAAATCATTCCTGGGAATTAATGAGCAAAAAATGACCTTTTCCAAGGAATGTTGTTACTAAAAAAATTTGGATTCAAGCTCTCTTAAGACCAGTTTGTCAGTGAGGCAGGGCCTAGTTGGAGGCCTGGAGCTCATGGTGCTTCCCAGGGCTCAGGACTAGGTCCAGTTTTGTTCAACAGCTTTATCAATGATCTGCATAAAGGGACATTGTGGACCCTCAATGTGGACCCACCTCAGCCACCATTGGTGCCAAACTGGGAGGAGTGCAGACACCCCATAAGGCTGTGCTGCCATTGAGTCAGACCTGGCCAGGCTGGAGAGCTGGGGAGAGGAACCTCATGAAGTCTAACCAGGGCAAGCAGAGGGTCCTGTACAACCGGAACAATTCCCTGAACCAGTGCGGGGCAAGGGGGAAGCAGTTCTGTGGAGAAGGATCTGGGAGAGCTGGTGCACAACAGGGTCACCATGAGTGATGTGTCCTCATGGCCAAGAAGGCAAATGGTGTCCTGGAGGGGTGAGGAGTGTAGCAGGTTAAAAGAGGTTCTTCTGCCCTCCTACTCTGCCCCAGGGTGGCCACATCTGGAGCTCTGGGTCCAGTTCTGGGCTCCCCAGTTCAGGAGAGACTGTTGGAGAGGGTCCAGTGGAGGCTGGGATTTTGCTGAGGGACCTGGGGCATTTCTGTGAGAAACAAAGGCTGAGAGTCCTGGGGCTGTTGAGCCTGGAGAATAGCAGCCTGAGAGGGAATCTTATCATTGTTCAGCAAGATCTAAAGGGTGGGGCACAAGAGGACAGGGCCAGACTCTTGTCAGTGGTGGCCAGGGACAGGACAAGGGGCAACAGGCACCATCTGGAACCCAGAAGGTTCTATTAGGAGCAGCTTGTTGGCTGTGAGGGTGATGGAGCCCTGGAACAGGCTGCCAAACCCACCTGGCCATTGTAATCCTTAGAAACCTGCTGTGGGTGATCCTGCTTGAGCAGGGGGTTGGACTGGATGAGCTCCAGAGGTCCTGTCCCACCACTGCCATGCTGGGACTGGGGGATTTTTAACATGCTCTTGTGACAGCTCCTTGGCTGGACACCTCAGACATCTCAAAGTAGCCTACAGAAACACAATTTCTTTAGATACAGTATGCTGAGAACCTAAAATGAAAAACCCAATAAATACGAGTTAATATGAATGAATATTAATTAATATCACAGTTCATTAGTTGTTAGTGTAGCACCTTAGCAGCCCAATAATAGACCACAGCTCCCTTCAGCAAGCTGCAACACCATCCAGACCTGGAGATTCTTTGGCTTGAGCACGATGAAAGAGCAGGTTGAGGTCACCAAAAGCTGGGAAGACCAAGGGGTGCTGCTGGTTGGGACAGCATCTGATGGCCCTACCACAGGAGCTGCTGAGCCCTGTCACCCAGAGGACATCTGAGGGAAGGGCCTGCATTTAGAAGCAGAGAATCAGAGTTTGGGTTGGAAGGGGCCTTAAAGATCATCTAGTTCCACCCCCTCGACATTTGATCTTCACTTTGATACCTCCTGAGGATTTACAGAAGCTAAGGACATGCCCTGGAGTATTTTTGGTGCGATGTTGTCTAAACAGAAGAGCTTTTATAGCTCATTTCCTCAGCTCGCCTTGAAACAAACCCAGGGAGCCCTTTCAAACCCTGCTGGCAGTTTCTGCAACCCTTCTGAGAGGGGCGGGGAAGGTGTTTGCTGCTCCTGACCTCCTCCAGCCCTCTGCAAGGAGCTGCAAAGTGGCTTTTTGTGTGTGTGTGTGTGTGCAAGAGCAGAATTTAATCTGCTCAGCCTGGAGGGTTGGGCCTTCAGAGCTTTGGGTTTCCACCAACCATCTCCTCACAGACCCATAATTTCAAGCCTTTGAAGCGCCGCTGAAGCTCCTGGACCATATTTGGGCAAGAAAGGTTGTGCAGAAGTAGAGAACTCTGCAGCTTTAGCTCCTCAGCCGAGCTGTGGTGAGAGCTTCTGCACTGCACAGGGCCCTGAGCGTCGGGAGGGAGGTGTGGTTTGGGCTGGGTTTTTTTTCTTTTCGGAGGGCTCCTAAGCAACCCGAGTCAACAGAAGATTTCGCAACCTCCACCGCAGCGCTTGCTACACTTTCGGCTATAATTATCTCCTGCATCAGAGCTCTGGAGAGCAACCTGCCCAGATCCTGAAGGATCTTCTGCAGTCTGCCTTGTCTCTCCTCTTGCCAGGCAGGAGAATGTTCTCCAGACACCGGGAGGAACATAAATACCCTGCAGACCAGAGCAGAGGAGAGTGCAACACGCTGGAAGCCAAGGAGTTGTCACCTCTCCAACTTTCCCTTCTGATTGCTGTTTATATTCAGAGCTTTGTTATTTGAACAAGGCCTTCTTGGCTAGTGTCCACCTCAACTTCGGCAAGGCCTTGGGCACTGTCTCCCAGAGCACCCTCCAAGGGAAGATTAGGAAGTGTGGGTCAAGTGAGGTGGAAACTGGCTGAAGGACAGGGCTCAGAAGGTTGTGATCAGTGGGGCAGGGTCTGGTTAGAGACCTGGAGCTCATAGCGCTTCCCAGGGGTCAGGACTACATCCAGTCTTGGTCGACATCTTCACCTGGATGGGTGGAATGTGTGGACCCTCAGTCAGTTTGGTGATGGTACCAAACAGGGAGGAATGGCTGATGTGCAGTCAGGCCATGCTGACATCCAGTGAGACCTGGCCAGGCTAGAGAGGTGAGGAACCTCATGAAGTTCAACCAGGGCAAGTGGAGCGTCCTACCCCTGGGGAGGAACAAGCCCCTGTGCCACTCCAGGTGAGAGGTGACCTGCTGGGAAGCAGCTACATGGAGAAGGACCTGGGAGTGCTGGGGGACAAGAAGTTGCCCATGAGCCAGAAATGTGCCCTGGTGGCCAAGAAGGCCAGTGGTGTCCTGGGGGGCATGAGTAAGACTGTGGTCAGCAGGTCACCTGATAAATTGTACACAGGAAAAGGGTCTCTAGGAGAACCAGCTGAGACTCTTCCCCTCCTACCTTCATGTTCCTCAGTCAAAACTAGCTTGGAGATCTGTTGTAAGCACCAAATGACACTTGGTTTCTCAGCCAAGAGTAGAGCCCAGCATCCTGTTCTTACTATGGTCTTCTCAGACACATTCTAGATGGAACAAGTTGCCCAGAGATGTGGTGGAGGCCCCAGCCCTGGAGACAGTCAAGGTCAAACTTGATGGCACTCTGAGCAACCTGTGCTAGTTGGAGATGTCCCTGCTTGGGGGGATTGAACAAGATGAGCTTGGAGGGTGCCTTCCAACCTGATGGATTCTGTGATTCTGTGATCCTATTTCTGGTCCTGCAGCCTCCCAGCAGACATGTCCCAGATCCTGCTCCAGGTGTGAATCTTTGGAAGGCTTAGGTTCATTCCTCCAGTTCCACAACTGGAAAGCCAAAGCTCATGAACTCAAACCCACAAATATTTATCTTGTGCCCAGGTCTTCTCTGCAGTGATCTTGAGATTGCTGCCAAAACCTGGTTTTGAAGCTTTTTGACTGAACTTCAGAAGCAAAATTTCCTTAGAACAGGGTTCAAAGCTTCAAAGAAGTGAACAAACCATCTCAGTAGCCTAGCAAGTCACACAGGGAGACATGGCTTGGTGTGGCCCAGCTGCTTGATGTGTAAATCAGGGACTTCAGGTAAAGGGTGGCGGTATTTCAAGCTCCAAGGTGGATCTTAAGGACATAGCCTGGGCTGTGAAAGACCTGCTCCATGTGTGGAAGACAGATGAGCCTCCTCACCAGCCTCCCAGTACACTTGGGTCACACCAGCCCCAGGAAGGCCCCAGGCTGGGGGCAGAGTGGCTGGAAACTGCCTGGTGGGAAAGGGCCTGCACAGGGTCAGCAGCAGCTGGAGATGAGCCAGGGTGTACCAGCCCTGGCCTAGATCAGCAAGAGTGTGGCCAGCACGAGCAGGGCAGGGATTGTTCCCCTGGACCAGGCACTGGTGAGCCCATACCTGAAATCTTGGGGTCAGTTTTGGGCCCTTCACCCCAAGGAGGACATTGTAGGGATGAAACAAGTCCAGAGGAGGTCAGCAAAGATGGTGAAGGGTCTGGAGAACTTGTGAGGAGCAAGGGATCTGGGGAAAGTTTATCCTGCAGAAAAGGAGGCTGAGAGGAGACCTTCTGGCTCTCTACAACTCCCTGGAAAGAGCTTGGAGCCAAGTAGGGGTCAAGGTCTTCTAAGTGATAGGACAAGAGGAAGTAGCCTCAGGTTGCCCGAGGGGAGGTTTATGTTGGACATGAGCAACAATTTCTTCTACTTGAGGGTTGTCAAGGGAGTCTTCCCTCAGCCTCCTTTTCTCCAGGCTCAACACTCTCAGATCCTTCAGCTGATTCTCACAAGTTCTCCAGACCCTTCTCCTTCTCTAGACCCTTCCCCAGCTTCATTCTCTCAACCTGCTCTAGCCCTTCAGTGTCCTTCTTGGACTGAGAATGTTGCCCACTTAGTACTGGGTGGCACTTGTGGTGGCATTTCTGTGGCCAACCTCCCCCAACTCCCATGAAGACCATTATAAAATGTTGATTTTTTTCCCCCAGTCCTTGTTGGCTCCATCCCCTGGGTGTGTTTGCCACCATGGCCATTCTACACGAAGCTTCCACAGCAGATCTGGCCAGAGATTCTCTGGCCAACGTGGAGGTTCTCCAGCCAACAGAGGTTCTCCAGCCAACAGGTTAAATTTTAACCTTGTATTTCTAGATTTGCAGGGTCAAGGCCTCAACCAGAGCAGTGAGAAGATCCATGGAGGTCGTTCCAAGGGCAGGGATCCACCTAGGAATGGTGAGGAGAATTGGCTCAGTTCCTGATAGGAACCTGCACGATGCTGGCTCTCAGAGGCAGTTTGATCAGGTAGGAGGACAAATTTGTGTGAGGAAACACTGAGGTCTTCTGAGTCCAGTGACAATGATAAGGAGATCTCTCTCCTCGCAGTTACTGGTTTCTTCTGGCCTCTGGGTTGTCCCTTTTTCCTTCTCCCTGTTTCTCCCCACCACGCCCCCAAATCCTCATCCTCACCTCCCAGGACATGATGGACCAGGTGACCCCAACCTTAACCCACCCACAGCCCCCTTACAGGACCCACCCAACCCTTCATTCCTCCTCAGCCCCATAGCAGGGCCATCTCCAGTGCCTCCTTCCTTCCTCCCAGTTACTCCCAGTGATCCCAGGGCATCATCCTCTGTCTCCTGTCTCCATCCCCCTTCCTCTGTTCCCACCGCTCATCCCCTGTCCCTGTCCCCTATCTCTGTCCCTATACTTGTTGCTATCCCTGTCCCCTGTCCATGTCCCCGGTCCCCTGTTCCCTGTCCCCGTCCCCTGTCTTTGTCACTGCCCTATCCCTATCCCTGTCCTCTATTTCTGTCCCTATCCCATCCGCTATCGCCGTCCCCTATTCCTATCCCTGTCCGCGTCCGTTATTCCTACCCCCGTCTCCGTCCCCTATTCTTATCCCCGTCCCCACAGCTTGCCCCGGCCCCGCCCCTCCAGTCAGACCCCGCCCCTCCCCGCTCCGCCCCTCCCCCGCTCCCCCCCTCCCCCCCCCGCGCTGCCAGCCGCGGCGCCGCCGCCATTTTGGATCCGACGGACCTCCGCACCCGCCGCCTCCCGCCGTTCGCTGTCAGCGCAGCCCCGGCCCCGCTGCCCACCTCGGCCGCGGCCCAGGCCCATGCCCGCCGGCCCAAGCAGCCAGGTAGCGCCGCCCCCGCGGAGGGCCGAGGCCCGGACCCCCCGCTCCCAGCCCAGCAGGTGAGACAGACCCCGCGGCCCCGGGCCCCCCGCCGCCGTCGCCCGTACCGAGCTGTCACCGCCGCCGCTCAGCCTCCCGCTGCCGCCTCGGCGGGGCCGGCGTTGGCTGTGCCGAGCCCCACCGAGAGCCGCTTCCGCCTTCCTCCGCCGGGCTTGAAGCACTGGGCCCGGCCCGGCGGGCGGCGGAGGCGGTGCGCGGCCCGAGCCCCTTGCCACCCCCTGTCAGCCCCTGCCAGCCCCTGTCACCCCCTGTCACGCACTTCCAGACCCCTTGCCACCCTCTGCCGCTCTTTGCCACCTCCTGTAACCCACTGCCACCCCCTGCCAGCTTCTGCCACCGCCTCCAACCCGCCGCCTTCCTCCTCCCCTGCCGCCTCCGCTTCGGCCTCCCGGGCCGCGATGCCAGCCCCTTCTCCCCTAGCAGAGCCTCGGCAGGGATCGGTCCCTGGGCCCCTGCCGCTGCCAGGGCCGCCGGGCCGAGCCTGGCTGGCCCCGGGCTGGGCTTTTTAGCGCTGTGCAGCGGTTGTAGGGGGCTTAAGCGGCTGGCGCTGGTTGTGCAGCCCCTCTGGCAGCTCTGATCTCTGAGCTCTGCGACCTTACCCCCGGCCATGCCGTGCCAGGTCACATCTGGGCTAAATCTGACTTTTTGTGCCTGACAGAGTTTGTGTTGGGTTTTTTCTTTGGTGTGGGTTTTGTTGTGTGGGGTTTTTACATTTGATTTTAGAAAGGGGGCTGAGCTGGTGGGGATCCAGGTTTTGGTGACTCAGTAGTTGGTGAAGCTTTTGGGAGAGGTGGTGGCACAAGGTCAGAGGTGTGGGGGTCAGCCTCCTGAGGACCTGCTGGGGACCAGAGCTTGACTGAGAAGATCCTAGCAGCTTCGTGTGTGCTGGTGTGAAGATAAATGCCACTCTGCTGGGTCCTCTTAACCCTCAGAAAGTGGGGTAGGGGGCTGGAGCCACAAATAGAATCCCTCCAGCGCGTAATCGTCCGGCAAGGTGACGTCTCCGTAGTTCCAACCAGGGCTCCCTTCCTATTCTGAAGGGCTTGTTTGGCTCTGAGGACAACAAACAAACTAGGAAGTGAAAAAGAGAAACTGGGAGAGCTGGGGAGGGACCTGAGGTGCTTTTCATGTCTTGTTCTCCCACTTCAAGCTTTTAAAGTAGGCATTTTCCGGCTTGTTTTCATCATGGATTTTTCTGTCTCCAAAAGCAAAGGAGAAAGTTGTGATTTCAGCCCTGTCTAGGCTACACCTTTGGAACCATCACTTCCTAGCAGATTTTGGTCCCAAAGCTGCATTTGGAGGACAGATATTTAGGATTTCTCTCTTCTCTCTCACACTTTCAGAGCCCAACAGGCTGCCAGAATACTTGGGTGGTGGAAAAAAAAAACAACAGCCCACCCCAACCTTTGGTAGATGGTGGTAGAACCATTGCCATAGCAACTGGTGTGGTGATAGCATGGGAAGCAAAGGGAGATTGGGAACCTGTGGGACAATATGGACTGGTTTGGGTGATACCTGTAAAGGTTTGCTGGGGGAGGAGGTGACTGAGGACTGGGGAAGAGCAAAATTTGGACACTTGGTTTGCTTTCTGTGCAGTTTCTGGTGGGGGTTTTGTACTTTCCTTGGATTCTGTTGCAAGTCCAAGGATCCAGGACAAGATCCTGCCTAGAAATACTGGAGAATTCATGGTGCTGCAGCAGCTTATTGGAAAGAGCTTGGCCTGTAGCAGAAAGGGATCATAGTTGGAAGTTGATGATCTTCAAGGTCCCAACCCAAACCATTTTAGGAATCTATGAATCATAGAATTGTTTGAGTTGGAAATCCCTCTAAGATCATCCAGTCCAACCATCAACCTAAGACCACCACTGCCACTAAATCATGGACACCTTCAGTGCTGAGGTTTTGGGGAGCTTCCTGCAAAGCTCTGAGAGAGCAACTGGTGTTGAGTGTTTCTTGTGGGGATGGTGAGGAGCTCTGAAGCAGCCAGGAAGGACATTAAGGTGCAGGGGCAGATCCAGGGAAGGGTCTGGAGAAGGAGAAGGGTCTGGACAACATATGAGGGGCAGCTGAGGGGCATAGGGTGGTTGAGCCTGGAGGAAAGGAGGCTGAGGGGAGACCCTGATGGCTCTCTCCCTTAAAGAAGGCTGGAGCCACTTGGGCCTTGGTCTCTTCTCCCAAGAAACAAGCCACAGGACAAGAGGAAATGCCTTCAGGTTGCCCCAGGGAAGGTTTGTGTTGGACATTAAGAACAATTTCTTGCTCTTGAAGGTTGTCCAGGCCTGGCCCAGGCTGCCCAGGGCAGTGGTGGACTCCCCATCCCTGGAGGGGTTTCAGAGCCATGGAGATGTAGTGCTGAGGGCCAGGGTTTGGTGGTGCCCTGGCAGTGCTGGGTTAAGGGTCGGACTGCATGGTCTGCAGAGTCTTTCCAACCAAAACCATCCTGTGATTCTGTGATCCTCCATCTGAACCTGGTGCTCAGTGCAGTCTTAGTTGTGTTGAAGGAGGGAAAGGTAGAATTTGCAAGCTCATAGGTCAGAAACTGGAGACAACTAGCAAAGAAACAACCATGTTTGAGAAATTGGGTAGGGTTGTTTTTCCCCCAGTACTCAAACTGAAGCCCACAGAGTAAGGATGTTTGCTGTAGAAGACTTCATACTGCTGACAGCTTGTTTTGCAGAGGTTCTAGTGAGGGAAGGAAGACCAAAACCCTGTCAGCTCTTCCTTCAGAGCTGCTGTTGGAGCTCTTGCACTTCATAGTGCTGCTGGGCAGAACCTTCCACTCACAGTTTCCTGTTGGACTGGGAGTCAACTGGAGTGAACTAAATTCTACCTGTGTGTGATTCTGAGATAGGAGGAGGAATCCTTCAATTCTCCTTCCCCTCCTCTTTGGTGGGACATCTGCCAGGTGTTGCTGATCACTGTTTCTCCATGCTCTGTGTAATGAAGCCTTCAGTTGAATCCTGCCTTTAGTTTGTTTGGCTGGCAGAGGCCCCAAAGGTCTCTCCTGAGATGCAAGCAGAGATTGGTGGGACAGGAGAATTTCATCCAAAAAAGGTGTTTGAGGAGACTTTGGAGTGGTGGGGGGACCAGGATGAGCCTCCCAACCTTCTGCTGCTGCTAATAAGGGGGTGTAGAAGTGCAAGTAGAAGCTGTAGGAGTGCAAGAGCAAAAGCTGAAGATGCTGTGTTAGAGAACAATGACTTCAGGTTCATAATTAACTTCAGGTCCATAATTTAACTGCTTGATGTCCAGATGGAGATGGGTGACAAGTGGTGCTCCTCGGGGGTCCCTCCTGGGACCAGCACTGTTCAGTATCTCAATCAGTGTCATGGGTAGTGGGATTGAGGCACCCTGAGCAAGTTTGCTGATTACACCAAACTGGCTGGTAAGGTTGGCATGGCTGAGGAATGGGATCATCCAGAAGGACCTGGACAAGCTGGAAAGGTGGATTCAGGAGGACCTCATGAAGTTCAGCTAGGCCTAGTGCAAGATCCTGCACCTAGGTTGGGACAATCCCTGCTATCAGTCCAGGCTGGGGAGCAGCTCTGTGGAGAAAGACCTGGGGATGGTCCTTGCAGTCCAGAAGGTCAGTGGCATCCTGGACTGCATCAAAAGCAGCGTGGCCAGCAGATGGGGAGAGGGGATTCTGCCCCTCTGCTCTGGTGAGACCTCACCTGGAGTACTCTGTCCAGCTCTGGGGTGATCAACACAAGGACATCCACCTGCTGGAGTGGGTCCAGAGGAGGCCACAAACATGATCTGAGGGCTGGAGCACCTCTCCTGTGGGGACAGGCTAAAGGAGTTTGGGCTGTTTAACCTGAAGAAGGCTCCAGGGAGACCTTCTGGTGGCATTTCAGAATCTGAAGGGGACCTACAGGAAGGCTGAGGAGGGACTGTTTAAAGACCTGTGGTGATAGAACGAGGGGCAATGGTTTGAAACTGGAGCAGGGTAGATTTAGGTTGGACATCAGGAGGAAATTCTTCACTATGAGGGTGGCGAAATACTGGAACAGGTTGCCCAGAGATGTGGTGGAGGCCCCATCCTTGGAAATGAATTCAAGGTCTTTTGAGCAGCCTGCTCTAGTTGGAGGTGTCCCTGTTGACAACTTGGAGGTGAGTCCTGAGGATCTTGGAGGGGCTGTTCTGACCCAAACCATTGCAATGAGCAAGCAGGACATTTTTTTTTCCTGTTGTGCCTTGGACTCTGCAGTGTTGGTGTCTAAAGGGGGAGTAGCTAAACCATTGCTGAGCTCAGCCATCCAAATGGTCAAACTGGAATGCCCAGGGAGAGGAGAGCAGGAGATGTTACTGAACCAGCAGCTATATGACCAGAAGAACTGGGCAACTGAGGTGTAAATGACCTGAGAGAGGTGGGTGAGTGTTTGCCTAGGGAGGTGGTAGAGTCTTGGATGTTTTCAAGAAATGTGTGGATATGGCACCTGGGGACATGGTTTAATGCCATGATGGTTGGACTCAATGATCTTGGAGGTCTCTTCCAACCCAAACTAGTCTACAAGGTCAGTGAGTGGAGAAGCAAAAGCAGAGTGGTTTGCAGAACTTTAGAGGTAGCAATATTTTGGAGGGGTCCTTGTGTGTAGTGTTAGATCAAGGAGGAGTAAAACAGAGATTGAATTGAGTTGTGCTCACAACTGATGTCAACTGTCTGTCTGAGGAGGCAGTTGTGGAGGGTTACCTCTCACATCTGGAAGCCTGGTTCAGAGCAGAAGCAGCTTCTTCTCAGCACTCAGAGTGCTGAGGGCCATGGTGGTGCCCTGGCAGTGCTGGCTTAAGGATTGGATTCCGTGACCTCAAAGGCCTTCTCCAGCCCAAACCATTCTGTCTCCATGGTCAGCCTGAGAGGGGAAGCTCTGCTGCTCAGGCTTGCTCTCCTGTTCTTCCCAGTGTGCCTATCTAGCTGCCCAGTTCCTCCCATTATTCCAGTGCTAGCTGTCTGTTGGGTGTTCTTTCCAGCCCTGCTGGTCCTCAGGGCCCAGTGCCTGCCAGTGACACCACTACCTAAGGAGTCACTTTGATCCTGATGTCATTTGGCAGAACTGGGAGCAGCAGCAGCCGGGGGCAGCCCAGTGCTGCTTACTGGTAGGAGGACAGCAGCCCCCAGACAGGACTGGTGACAGTTTCTGTGTCAGGAAGGAGGAAATGGAGCAGCAGATATTTCACTTTCACTTTTGGCTCTGATTATTTTAATTGGATGTTTAATTAGCTGAGGAGCTGCATGGTGGCTTTGCCTTCAGCCTGTGTCAGAAGCTACTTGGCTTCTCCTCAGGGCTCCGTTTTCTTCTTCTCATTCCTCAGGGTTCTTATAAAGCTGAGCTTGGTTCTGCTTCTGCCGTCTGCATTGGGGTGGGATGAGGAAGGTTTGCTTGGTTGGCCTGGATGATCTTTGAGGTCTTTTCCAACCTCAGTGAGGCTGTGATCAGAGTCACAGAATTGTTTGGGTTGGAGAAGACCTTGAAGATCATCTAGTCTAACTATTCTGTAGCTTTACCAAGGCTGGTGCTAAACCATGGCCCTCAGCACCACATCTCTGTGGTTTTGAAACCCCTCCAGGGTTGCAGACCCTACCACCTCCCTGCGCAGCCTGTTCCAGTCTTTGAGAGCATCTTCAGTGAAGAAGTTTCTTCTAATGTCCAGCCTAAACCTCCACTAAGCAACTTGAGGCTGTTTCCTCTCTTCCTGTCCCTTGACCACTGGGAGAAGAGACCAGCCCCACCTGGCTCCAGCCTCCATTCAGGGAGTTACAGAGGGTCAGAAGGTCTCCCTTTAGTCTTCTTTTCTCTAGGCTTAACAACCCTAGGTCCCTCAATTGCTCCTCACACGCTTTCCAGACACTTCCCCAGCTTTGTTGCCCTTCTCTGAACCTGCTCCAGCCCCTCAATGCTCTTCTTGAAGTGAGTTGCCTAAAACTGACCCCAGGATTCCAGTTGTGGGCTCAGCAATGCCCAGTCCAGAGGGACAATCCCTGCTCCTGGCAGCCACACCATTGCTGATCAAAGCCAGAATGCTGAGCACACCTCTTGTTCCTTCAGCAGCTGCTCTGCTGTGTCACTTCACACAGTTCTTTCCTGCTCAGCCAGATTTCTTTCTCCAGAAGGACAATTGAGATTCTAGAGAGAGGTTGAAACCAAGATTCTGAGCCAGAGGACAAAGGGCACTGTTCCACAGTGACGTCACTGGGCTCCAGGCCAGGTTGCCATGTGGTGGCCTTGATGTTTGTGTGGAGAGCCCAGAGCTCACCTGGCTGTGAGGGATCTGGCTCAGGTCCTTCTCCCAGCTTCAGCTGTGGTTGCACAAAGGGAGGAGGACCCAGTAACCTGTGACCAGGAAGGAGAAGAGTTACAAGAGCAGGTCTGTGGCCCTGAGGTTTTACACGGGGTGTGGTTCAGCTGAACTCATCTCCATGTGTGGTGCAACATCTTCCTGCTGGGTCCTTCTGCCTTGGTGGTGCTCCTCTGCTTGGCAGAAGACCACCTCCTCTTGCCCTGCTCCTCTTCTGCTGAGCACCACTGCTGGAGAAGTAAAATGGGAAGAGACTGGGAATAGTGGGGCTGCAGAGTGCTAGATGGTGGGAGTCCACGTTTGGATTAATTCATGGAGTCACAGGATGGTTTTGGTTGGAGAATGCCTTGAAGGTCATGCAGTCCACCCCTTAACCCAGCACTGCCAGGGCACCACCAAACCATGGCTCTCAGCTCCCCATCTCCATGGATTTGAAAACTCCCTCCAGGGATGGGGATTCTACCACTGTCCTGGGCAGCCTAGGCTGGGTTTGGACAACTCTTAAGGGACAAAAATTGTTCCTCATATCCAACCTGAATCTCCCTTAGGGCAACTTGAGGCCATTTCCTCTTGTCCCATCACTTGGGAGAAGACCTTGACCCCCACCTGGCTCCAACCTGTTTTCAGGGAATTGTAGAGAGCCAGAAGGTCTCCCCTCAGCCTCCTTTTCTCCAGGGTCAACAACCCCAGTTCACTCAGCTGCTCCTCAAAAGTTCCCCAGATCCTTCCACATCTTTGCTGTTGTTCTCCAGACCTTCAAAAAAATCCCTAGGGAATGGAATCTCCAGATCATCCTCAGGGAATCGATTATTCAGGTTGGAGAAGACCTCTAAGGTAAAGTGCCAGCACCTCAGGTCCTGAGTGAGAGCACCCAATTAATGATCAGGAGATGTTCCATCAACACTTGAACACACTAGAAGATACTAAAGGATGGATTTGAGCTTTGTTCTGCTGCATGTTTCCTCTTCCACAGAACCATAGAATGAGTTGGGTTGGAAGGGACCTTCCAAGATAGCCAGTTCCAACCCTCTGCCATGGGCAGGAAAACCTCCCACCAGACCAGGTTGCTCAAGGTCCCGCCCAACCTGGCCTTGAACATCTCCAGGGAGGGAAGTCCACAGCCTCCCTGGGCAACCTGTTTCAGTTTCAGGGATCAGAAAAAAATGATCCAAAGACCAAAACTGCACTGAAGAATGGACCAAGGGAAGCCATGAGCTGGGGGACCTTCAGCAGAGTGAGAGGTGGGACCAACGAAATCACTTCTTGTAGAATCACAGAATCATTTTGGTTGGAAAAGAACTTTGAGATCATTGAGTGGAACTGCTGACCCCACACCACCATGGCCATTAAGCCCTGTCCCAAAGAGCCATGTCCACATGGAGTTTTGGAGTCCTGACTCCCTGCAGAGTCCCTACCAGTTCAGAACTTCTTGGAGGATGCAGAGTTGGGAAGGCTGAAGGGCTGAGACCCAGCCCTGCAGGGAGGTTGTCTCCTTGGAGCTTCTTGGAGTGTGAAGTCCTGCCCAGTAGAATCATGGAATTAGAGAATGGGTTTGGTTGGAAGAGACCTTGAAGACCATCAAGTCCAAATACTGACCCAGCATTGCCAGGTCACTACCATACCATGGAAAGATGCTGAAGACCATCAAGTCCAACCCTTAACCCAGCATTCCTAGGGCACCACCAAACCATGGCTCTCAGCACCACATATCCACTTGGCCATGTTGCTCAAGACCCTGGGTTGCCCTTCCTGTTTGTCATGGCAGATGGTTTCTCTTGGTGGTTTGTTGGTCTTCATTCCCTAAGCTTTTTCTTAATTTTTAGCATTTCTTGGTCTTAAATTTCCTTTCATCATTGGAATTTTCTTCCATGACTTTCCAAACCTTTTGTTCCTCCTCTGAAAGGGGAGGGAGACCTCACACTGAACTTGACCCATCTCTGGTGGCAGTGTCTCCTCCTGAGGTAACCAGTTCAGGCCTCCTTTTTTAGTCCTTCATTTGCTTTTTGATGCAGAAGTCAAAAATAGAGCTGAGTTTTTGCTCCAGAAGTGCTTGTTTCTGCTCTGCTGCCAAGGGATCCTGGGTGACTAATTCAGCTTAGTCACTCACAGCAGAAATATCTCCAGGGTAGGGGAGATGGATCCTGCTGGAGAAGACTCCACGTGCTGAGCAAAGGTTTTGCTGGTGACCTCACCTCTCTGAGGTTGCCTTAGAATCATTTAGGTTGAGACAGGCCTAGAAGATCATGGAGTCCAACCTTTGCCCCAGCACTGCCAGGGCACCACCAAACCACAGCCCTCAGCACCACAGCTCCCTGGCTTCGAAACCCCTCCAGGGATGGGTTGCTCTGGGTAACCTGGACAATTCTGAAAGGGCAGAAATTGTTCCTCATGTCCAAATTATACCTACCCTGGAACAACCTGAGGCCATTTCCTCTTGTCCTGCTGCTTGTTCCTTGAGAGAAGAGACCAACTTCCATCTGTCTGCAAGATCCTTTCAGAGAGTTGTAGAGAGCTGGAAGGTGAGCCCTCCTTTTGTCCAGGCTCAGCAACCCCAGGTCCCTCAGCTGCTCCTCACAAGTTCTCCAGACCCTTCTCCTTCTCCAGACCCTTCACCAGCCTCCTTGCCCTTGATGAAGGGTGAGAGAGATGCTGGCTGTATTTTGTAGTGTGCTCTGGTTGACCTTTAAAGATCCCTTCCAACCCAAACCATTCTGTGACTTTATGATAACTCTGAATCTTCTTCCATAGCTGGCTGATGAGTTTGAGGTGGAAAGCAGCATTGAGACGTGACTCAGAATCATCATCTTAGCTGTTCAAGATGGAGACGATCAACCAAACTTAATGTTTTGTCATTTCTATGGCCATTACAGGTGGTCTTCTAGCTTCTGGATGCACAGAGGCTAGCTGGAGGAGTAGCTACACACTGTGACCATCTCCCTAGTTTGGATCATAATTAAGTAGTAAGCTCTGTGGTGCAGAAGAGAGGATGGGTGGTGGATTGGGAGGGGGCCTCTGGAACTCATCCAGTCCAACCCTGTGCTCCAGCAGGGTCACCCACAGCAGCTTGTCCAGGATCACAGTGGCCAGGTGGGTTGGAATCTCTCCAGACAAGGAGACTCCGCAACCTCTCTGGACAGCCTGCTCCAGGGCTCCAGCACCTTCACAGCCAGCAAATTTCTCCTGATGTCACCTCCTGGGTTCCAGCTGGTGCCCATTGCCCCTTGTCCTGTTTCTGGACACAATTGACAGGAGTATGGCCACATCTTCATGACCTCCACCCTTCAGGTGTGGCTGAGCATTGAGAAGATGCCCTCTCAGGCTGCTCTTCTCCAGGCTCAACAGCCCCAGGGCTCTCAGCCTTTCCCTCTCACAGAGATGCTTCAGGCCCCTCAGCAGCATGTCAGCCTCCAGTCCAGCTACTGGACTCTCTCCAGTAGCTCCCAGTCTCTATTGAACTGGGGAGCCCAGAACTGGACTCACTTCTCCAGATGTGGCCTCTCTAGGATAGAGCAGAGGGGCAGGAGAACCTCTCTCAACCTGCTGGCCACACTCTTTTTCATGTCCCCCGGGAAACCCTTGACCTTCTTGGCCACCTGGGCACATTGTTGTCTCATGGTGACCTTGTTATCTCCCAGCACTCCCAGGTCTTTCTCCATGGAGTTGCTTCCCAGCAGGTCACCCTAGGCCTGTACTGGGGTAGGGGGTTGCTCTCCCATGGATTCAGGACCCTACCCTTGCCCTGGTTGAACTTCATGAGATTCTTCTCCCCAGCTCTCCAGTGTGCTTAGGTCTGTCTTAGGACATGTTGCTGTCTCATGGGTAACTAATTACTGTTAATATCTGTCCTGCTCTCAATGTGGCAGCTTGCATGTGATCTGTCCATGGCTTCCTTGGTCCTCTTTTCCTTTTCCATTTTAGGTAGCTGAAGAAAGTTAAGTCTTGGACTTCATTTCTTAGGAGCTGCAGTGAGTTTCCAAGTGGAGATACCTGGAAGAAAATGTTGGGAGTGAAGTGGTGCAGGCTCCCAAGAACCAAAACTGTTGAGTTATTTTTAGAGCAGGAGAAATTTTTAGTTCCTAGTTGGTGTTTGGAGATTTACTTGAGGTTTTTTAACAAGTGAAATGTGAAGTGAAACTGAAACCCTGCTGCCAGCAGACATCTGAGGAAAAGAGTGGTTGCATCATCACAGTTTGTTGGTCGAGCTGGTGGACCTTTGCTCTGCTCCTCAAGACGTAGATTTGGGAAGAGTAAGAACTTCAGCAAATCACAACCAAACTGCTGACCTAGGGTTTGGGGAGACATTCAACGAAGGAGAAACGGTCTTGGCTTGGGGCTTCCCACTCCAAGGACACTGAGGGGCTGGAGCAGGTCCAGAGAAGGGCAATGAAGCCTGTGAAGGGTCTGAAGAACTTGTGAGGAGCAGCTGAGGGACCTGGGGTTGTTGAGCCTGGAGAAAAGGAAGCTGAAGGGAGACCTGGCTCTCTGCAACTCCCTGAAAGGAGGCTGGAGCCAGGTGAGGGTTGGTCTCCCAAGCAAAAAAAGACAGAACAAGAGGAAATGACCCCAGGTTGCCACAGGGAAGACTTAGGCTCCTTGAGGGTTGCCCAGGCCTGGCCCATTCTGTCCAGGGCAGTGGTGGAATCCCCATCCCTGGAGGAGTTTCAAAGCCATGGAGATGTGATACTGAGGGCCGTGGTTTGGAGGCACCTTGGCAGTGCTGGGTTAAGGATTGTATCTTGGAGGTCTCTTCCAAGCCAGCCTATTCAGTGATTCCATGGTTCCTTGATCTTTCTTCCTGCCTCTCTCACAATTGGCATTCTCTGGGCTAGTTTTGAAGTTCTGTAGTACTTGGTGATGATCCTTTGTGCAGGGCTGATGTTCATTCCTTTCCCTACCATTGATACAATCCCTCTTGATGAGACTTGGAGAACCCAGTGGCATCCTTCTTGGTCATTTGAAGCCTTCACCTTTTCTGTGGGAGAAGCTTTAGGTTATTTTAGTGATTTTTGGTTACTTTTAAGGCCATTTCCTTGGGCTGTGAACTCCTCATTTAGACTCTGTCCTCAAAGCCAGGGTCTGAGCTGCGACGACTGCCCTAAAGTTGTCCCTGTCTTGATTATCAGAGCCCTTCTTCATCAATTCCCACCCTCCCTCCTTGCTGGCACGAGGGTTTGGGCAGCTCTGTCATGGACCAGGCTGGGGCAGGGATGCAGCTGATTTTATTTCTGCTAAAGTCCCATGGAAAAGGGAACAGCTGATTTTTCATTGACATTGCCCAAGTCAGGAACTTGGTGTCCAGATGGAGATGGGTGATGAGTGGTGCCCCTCAGGGGTCTGTACTGGGACCAGTGCTGTGCAGTATCTCCCATCACTGACATGGATGCTGGGATTGAGGTACCCTCAGCAACTTTACTGATGACATCAAGCTGAGTGGTGAGGTTGAGATGACTTGAGAGATGGGATCCATCAGAGGGACCTGGACAGGCTGGACATAGTGGGCTTAGGGGAACCTCATGAGATTCTACCAGGCCAAGTGCAAGGTTTGGCACCTAGGCTGAGGCAACCTCTGGTATGAACCCAAGCTGGAGAAGCAGCCCTGTGGAGAAGGCCTTTGGGGTGCTGGTGGGTAAGAATCTGGGCATGAGCTGGCACCATATACTCCCAGCTCATTGGAGGGTTGGTGAAGAACTCCCAGAGAGGTGATTCTGCCCTTCTCCACTCTGAGGAGACCCCACCTGCAGTGCTTGGGGCTAGCGCTGGAGCCCTCGGCACAAGACAGGCATGGACTTGTTGGAGTGGGACCAAAGGAGGTCACAGCAGTGATGGGAGGGCTGGAAGCCTTCTGCTGTGAGGCCAGGCTAAGAGAGTTGGGGTTGTTCAGCCTGGAGAGGAGAAGGCTCCAGGGAGACCTTCTGGTGGCCTTCGAGTGCTTAGAAGAAAGGTGGGGCCAGGCTTTTGAACAGGGCCTGTTGTGACAGGACATGGTTTGAACTCAGAGGGAGATTCAGACTGGAGAGAAGGGAGTAGCATTTGACACTGAAGATGGTGAGAGCCTGTCCCAGGTTGCATAGAGAAGTGGTCAGGGTGTCTGGGGCTCCAAGCAACTCGCTCTAGTTGCAGGTGTCCCTGCTGATAGCGGAGGGTTGGATTAGGTCACCTTTGAATGTCTCTTCAACCCACCCCATCCTGTGGTTCCATGATGATTGGCACACAGTTCTGGTTTGTGACATTGAGAGCCGCCTGGACTTTCATCTGGATTTCTCCAGGTCAAAGCTGTTGGCTGTGAGATTTCTCAATGCTTGTTTCGCTCTCAAGATGTTTTCTGATGAATGAAGCTTTGCCCAGAAGAAATTCAGTGGTGACATGCAGAGCAACCAGGCTGGTGGGCCATTGGCATGTGTGGGAACTTCAGTTTTCTGAAGGGCCTTAATATCTACCTAAAGGGCAAAAGGATGGGGCCAGGTGTTTGTCAGTGGTGCTCAGTGACAGGACAAGGGGCACAAACTGGAACCCAAAACAGTTGTGAGGGGGGTGGAGACCTGTAGCAGACTGCCCAGAGAGGTTGCGGAGTCTCCTTGTCTGGAGAAGATGCCAAACCCACCTGGACACTGTGACCCTGTGCAAGCTGCTGTGGGTGCCCCTGCTCGAGCAGTGGGGTTGGACTAGGTGAGCTCTAGAGGCTGTATCCCACCACCACCATGGTGTGTGAAGCAGAGGTTAACCGTGTGGAGATAACCATGCCCTTGGAGGTAGCATGAAGCTAGTAGCCATGAGCTGAATTCCTCTGTGTGTTTTTAGCTCTGTGTGGTTTTGAGTGACCTAGAAAGAAAGATGATCTTTTTTTGTGCAGTGATGTTCTCAGTCTCTTTGGTTTCTCCTTCTGGCTGGGTGTTCTGGAAGCCCTGCAGGTTCTCCAGCACTTGGGTGTGTTTGGTTTAATTAAAAAGGTTCCATTTCCATGAAGAAGCTGTGCAAATGTTGGTCCTTAGCATGGGGTAGGGCCTCAATTAGAAGGTTGTTCAACGAGATACTAAATGAGGATCAAGCTGATCATCAAAACAAAGTACTCCTTGATAGTATCTCTTTATTAGGGAACTTCAGAAGCCTGGAGTAATGAGGAGGAGCTGTTCATCTTGGGTGCATGCTTGTCCACCAGACAAACCTTCATCTTTGCTTTTTGCCTGCAGCAGCTTTGAACTCAAAAACCAGAAAACCCAACCCACCACAATCCCTTTCTCTGCAGCTTACACCTAACTCCTTGCTGGTGGTGCCCAAGGAATCTAAATGTAGAGTCTCCTCTTCTTCCAGGTTGGAAGGGTCCATGTCTTGCACCAGTCTAACACTTCCCAGCTGCACAAGCAACCTTTCAGTCTTTGGAGGGGTCTGGAAGAAAGATGGGGACAATCTTTTTAGCAGGGCCTCTTCTGACAGAACAAAAGGTTGGAGCATATCTTGGCTTTGGAGTCCCTCAGTCTGAGAAGGACATCTAGGGACTAGAGCAGGTCCAGAGAAGGACAGTGAAGCTGGGGAAGGGCCAGGAGAAGCAGCATGTGGAGAACTTTTGAGGAGAAGCTGGGGGATCTGGGCTTGTTGAGTCTGGACAAAAGGAGGCTGAGGTGAGACCTTCTGGCTCTCTGCAACTCTATGTGAGGAGCCTGGAGCCAGTGGGGATTGGTCTCTTCTCCCAGGTGATGGAAGAAGAGTACATATGGCCTCAAGTTGTCCCGGGGAAGGTTTAGGTTGAACAGGAACAATTTCTTCCCCTTGAAGGTTGTCCAGGCCTGGCCCAGGCTGCCCAGGACAGTGGTGGAGTCCCATCCCCAGAGGGCATTCTGAGCCATGGAGATGTAGTGCTGAGGGCCATGGTTTGGTGGTGTTCTGGCAGTGCTGGGTTAAGGTTTGAATTACATGATCTTCTAGGTGTCTTCCAGCATGAGGAATTCCATGATGGCTTTAATTTTCCAGACTTTTTTGATGCTGAAGGGGTGAGAGCCAGGCCCAGGTTACCCAGGGAGGTGGGAGACTGGACCAGGTCAGGTCATTTGGGGCTTTGCGCAACCTGCTCTAGTTGCAGACGTTCCTGCTGACTGCAGAGGGGATTGGACCCGATGACCTCCAACCCATCCATGATACCACAACAAAGTAATGACCAAGTAAATGAATTTAATGAACCCATGGACCAGGCCACCATTTTTATACAGGTCTTGAGGTATGTCAGCTCTCCTAGGCTGATCACTCCAAGGCTGGTTGAGACCAGCAGAGACACCTCCCAATTCCATTGGGTGGGTTGGAGGAGGTAAGAAAAGCTGGAATTAATCTGTGGGCCAATGCTCTTCAGACTTTGATGTGCACACCAGCAGTCAGAGCTTGGCAGAAGCTGCTGAGACGACAGCTTGAGTTGGATGTCCTGTGGGGCACAAGTGCAAACTGGGAGGGGCGTGGGCAGGTGATGGAACCATGGTTGCCTCTGAGGGCTCCTCTCTCCTGCTTGGCCTTTTGGTCAGCACTTACTATTCAAAATGAGGCAGATGAGGGAGGGAAGGGAACCAAGAGCAGAGGGAGGACTGGAGATAAGTGTGTGCAAAGTTCCGATGTTGGAAGAAACGTTTTAATCATGTCTTGCAACTTTCTGAAGGTCTCCTCCCTCTAAACTGCAGTGGTGCCTCTCACAGAGTTTTGTCGAGAACCCTTCACTGATGATGTCCCTTGAACTTTGTTGCCACTGAACCTAAGGCTGGTTGGTTTGGGTGAGGTCGTTGCAGGAGCTTCACTTGGGAGGAGAATCATAGAATATAATCAGAAAGTTTGGAGAAGACCTCCAAGATCATAGAATCCAATCCTTGCCCCAGTACTGTCAGGGCACCACCAAACCATGGCCATCAGCACCACATCTCCATGGCTGTGGAACCCCTCCAGGGATGGAGACTCCACCACTGCCATGGACAGCCTGGGCCAGGCCTGGACAACTCTCAAGGGGCAGAAATTGTTCCTCATGTCCAACCTAAACCTCCCCTGGGGCAGCTTGAGGTCATTTCCTCTTGTTTTGTCTCTTGTTCCTTGGGAGAAGACACCAACCCCCACCTGGCTCCAAGCCCCATCCAGGGAGTTGTAGAGAGCCAGAAGGTCTCTCCTCAGCCTCCTTTTCTCCAGGCTCAACAAGCCCAGGTCCCTCATCTGCTCCTCACAAGATCTGTTCTCCAGACACTTCCCCAGCTTTGTTGCCCTTTTCTGGACCTGCTCCAGCACCTCAGTGTCCTTCTTGGAATGAGGAGACAAAAACTCACTGCAGGATTCCAAGTGGCCACTGCTCACCAGTGCCCAGTCTAGGGGGACAATCCTTGTGCTGCTCCTACTGGCCACACCATTGCTGTTGGTGGCCTTCTTGGACACCTGGGCACACCCTAGCTCATGTCCTTGACCCATACTTGCACCAGCAAGCACTTGAAGGTTGTTGGGTACCTTAGGCCTGCTGTGGGGCTGTTGTCCTCACCAGGGCCAGCCTGTTGACTTCATTTGCATGGTTCTATTTTGGTGCTCCTGGCCATGTGTGCGGTGTCCCCTGTCACACTGGGAGCCCTGGCACCTGCTGAGTGTGGTCTGTGATGGTTGGTCAGTGTGGTTGTCAGCAGCCCAGGGTTGGGAAGGCATCAGGGAGAAAACATCCAGTTCTGTGGGACACCCCAGAAGACACTGTGGTTGCTCTTCATTTACATCTGCCAGTTCAGCATGGTCTGAGTCACTGGTGTGGTGCGTCCTTGGTGGCTTTGGGCCAGGTCAGTGGTCACAGCAGAGTGAGGTTAGGGGTGGGTTTGCTTTGTATCTCCTGGTTTATGTAGAGTTAGCCTGAGCTGGGCTGGTTTTGGACTGGTTTTAGCATCAGCTTCAGGTTTGGAGAACAATGAACTGGTTCTGCAATAGTCCCCACAGTTGCTGTGTTTGGAGAAGAGCAGCCTGAGAGGGATCTTCTCAGTGCTCACCAAAAGCTAAAGGGTGGGGGGCAAGAGGATGGAGCCAAACCCACCTAGCCATTGTGATCCTGGGCAAGCTGCCCAGGGTGACCCTGCTGGAGCACAGGGCTTGGATGAGCTGGATGAGCTCCGGAGGTCCCTGCCCTCACCATACTGGGATCCTGTGTTGTACTTACTGCTTTGGAGGGGATCCCATGGAAGTGCTGTCCCTGGAAGATGCTGGCTTTGTGAATGTGTTGGTTCCTGGCAAAGACATTCCCAGTGTTTGGCCAAAACATTCCAATAGGACCTGGCCTTGGTTACCTCCATAATTCCTGGGATCATACCATGTACTTCATAATTTGTCCAAGGTGTTCAAGGCCAAGCTGGATGAGGCCCTGGAGCAGCCTGGTCTAGTGGCCTTCCAGTATCTGAAGGGGGCCTACAGGAAGGCTGGGGAGGGACTTCTCAGGATCTCAGGTAGTGATAGGACTAGGGGGAATGGAATGAAGCTGGAGGTGGGAAGATTCAGGTTGGATGTGAGGAGGAGGTTCTTCACCATGAGAGTGCTGAAGCCCTGGAATGGGTTGTCCAGGGAGGTGGTTGTGACCCCATCCCTGGAGGTGTTTAAGAGCAGGCTGGACGAGGCTGTGGCCAGCCTGATCTAGTGTGAGGTGTCCCTGCCCATGGCAGGGGGGTTGGAACTAGATGATTATTGTGGTCCCTTCCAACCCTGACTGATACTATGCTATGATACTATACTATAGTGGAAGGTATCCCTGCCCATGGCAGGGGGTTGGAACTGGATGATTTTAAGGGCCCTTGAAACCCAAACCATTCTGATTCTTGTCTACTCATCCATGCTTCATCTTCTCTGTACAACCCAACCAATTCCATGATGATTTCTGGATCGTTTTGCAGATGCCCAGAAAGAGAAGACAATAAATTTGCAGTGGCTCTGAACCTGAATTGATGCAGGATGTGTTTGACCCTGGTGTCACCTGTCAGCAGTTGCTGTGGTTTTTTGGAGGGTCACCTCGTGACAGCGTTGGAGAAGATGTAAAAATACCCTCAGGGTTTGGTTTGGGTTTTCTCTCTTGGAAATAATAAATAAACTTTTTGTTGTTCTTGGCTGTTTTACAATGATTCAGAGCATCCCACAATAGGTTGGGTTGGAGAAGACCTCCATCCAGCACTGCCAGGTGACCCTCAGCACCACATCTGTGTGGCTTTGAAACTCCTCCAGGGATGGAGAATCCACCACCTCCCTGGGCGGCCTGGGCCAGCCTTTGAAAACATGTTCAGTGAAGAAGTTTTTTCTGATGTCTTGCCTAAACCTCCCCTAAACAACTTCTTGGTGAGCCTGCAGGTCTCCCCTCAGCCTCCTCTCCAGGCTCAGCAACCCCAGGTCCCTCAGCTGCTCCTCTCAAGCTCTCCAGACCCTTCTCCTTCTTTTCCTTCTTCAGCCCCTTCCCCAGCTTTGTTGCCCTTATCTGGACCTTTTTTCAGATAGCTAAAATTCAAACTTTAGTCCTGGGGGCCCTTATGGCTTTATAGAGGAGGTTCAGTTCAGCTTGCTTGATGTTCCTCATCACCACATCAATGTCAATAAGGCAGTGGGAAGTCTCTCAATCTCCTCTAAAATAGCTGGGTTTTTTATAGTTTTACCAAAATAGCCTCTTTTTTCCCCTACTCTTCCATCCCTCTCCTGACTACCATGTAGTGCCATGAGTCTGGCTGAGGCAAGAGCCTGGCTTCATAGAATGGTCTGGGTTGGAAGGGACTTCCAAAGGTCGTCTAGTCCAACCCCCTCTGCAGTCAGCCGGGGCATCCTCTACTAGGTCAGGCTGCCCAGAGCCCTGTCAAGCCTCATTTTGAATACCTCCAGGGATGGGTCCTCAGCTACCTCCCTGGGCAGCCAGTTCTGGTGTTCCACCACCTTCACAGTAAAGAACATGTTCCTAACATCCACTGTCAATCTCCCTTCTCTAATTTGAAGCCATTGCCCTTTGTCCTCTCATGACAGACTCTTGTAGACAGTCTCTCTCCGTCCTTCTTGTAGCCCCCTCAGGTACTGGAAGGTTGTCATTAGGTCTCCCCAGAGCTGCCTGCTTAGGCTGAGCACCACCAGCTCCCTCAGCCTGTCTTTGTAGCTGATCATTTTCATGGCACTTCTCTGGACCCACTCCATCAGGTCCATGCCCTTCCTCTTTCTCTTTTGCTGTGCCCAGGGTGATAGAACAACCAGCTGGAGCTGGGCATTTTAAGAGTTAATGTCCCCTTTTGGTTCTTTCTATGTAGGAATTTTCCTTCTCCTCAGGATTTTCCTCCTCAAATGCTTTTTTGGGATAACCCCTCTGCTGCTAGGTGTTAGTTCATGGAAATTGTGGGTATGAGATGTTGGGGAGCCTGCTGCCTCCAGCCTGAGGTGTTGTGTTCAGTTCTGGGCCCCCCTGATCCAGGAATGACATTGAGGGGCTGGAGCAGGTCCAGAGAGAGGCAACAAAGCTGGGGAAGTGTCTGGAGAAGGCGGCATTGGGTCTGGAGAACTTGTGAGGTGTCTAGGGTGGTTGTGCTGGGAGAAGGGAAGGCTGAGGGGAGACCTTCTGGCTCTCTACAACTCCCTGAAAGGAGGCTGAAGCCAGATGGGCATCAAGGTCTTCTCCAAAGTGACAGGATGAGGAAATTACCTCAAGTTACCCCAGAGGAGGTTTATGTTCCACCCGAGGAACAATTTCTGACCCTTAAGGATTGTCCAGGGCAGTGATGGATTTCCCATCCCTGGAGGGCTTTCAAAGCTGTGGAGATGTGGTGCTGAGGGCCATGGTTTGATGATGCCCTGACAGTGCTGGGTCAATGGGTGGATTCCATGATCCTGGAGATCTTTTCCAACCCAAACCATTCTCTAACTTTCTGATGACTGGACACTACTGCAGCCCTTGGGAGCCTTTGGAGGTGAACCCAGCTAGGGCTAGAGCTGCCCAACTCTGCTGGACCCAGATCAACCCCTGTCAGAGGAGCTGAGCTGTGGGTGTACTGTGCCAGTCCTTCCTGTGTGGTGCTCAGACTGTCTCTTGTCCTCCATCATCATTTATGTTATCTTGGCACATGGTCATGGAGGTGATGGGTAGAAGGTTGGATTTCATGTTCTCAGAAGTCTTTTCCAACCTTAATGATTCCTGGATTCTCTGGTGCCTACAGAAATAATGGTGTGCCCCAGGGATCAGTGCTGGGCTCTATGCTCTTTAACATCTTTATTGATGATCTGGATGAGGGCATTGAGTCCATCATCAGTAAATTTGCAGATGACACCAAGCTGGGGGCAGGAGTTGATCTGCTGGAGGGTAGAGAGGCTCTGCAGAGGGACCTCGACAGGCTGGACAGATGGGCAGAGTCCAAGGGCAGGAGATTTAACACATCCAAGTGCCGGGTTCTGCACATTGGCCACAACAACCCCATGCAGAGCTACAGGCTGGGGTCAGAGTGGCTGGAGAGCAGCCAGGCAGAGAGGGACCTGGGGGTACTGGTTGATGGTAGGCTGAACATGAGCCTGCAGTGTGCCCAGGCAGCCAAGAGGGCCAATGGCATCCTGGCCTGCATCAGGAACAGTGTGGCCAGCAGGAGCAGGGAGGTCATTCTGCCCCTGTACACTGCACTGGTTAGGCCACACCTCGAGTCCTGTGTCCAGTTCTGGGCCCCTCAGTTTAGGAAGGATGTTGACTTGCTGGAACGAGTCCAGAGAAGGGCAACAAAGTTGGTGAGGGGTCTGGAACACAAGCCCTATGAGGAGAGGGTGAGGGAGCTGGGGTTGCTCAGCCTGGAGAGGAGTAGACTCAGGGGTGACCTTATTGCTCTCTACAACTACCTGAAGGGAGGTTGTAGACAGGGGGATGTTGGTCTCTTCTCCCAGGCACCCAGTACCAGAACAAGAGGACACAGTCTCAGGCTGTGCCAGGGGAGGTTCAGGCTGGAGGTCAGGAGGAAGTTTTACACAGAGAGAGTGGTTGCCCATTGGAATGGGCTGCCTGGGGAGGTGGTGGAGTCGCCAGCATTGGAGGTGTTCAGGAGGAGACTTGATGGGGTACTTGGTGCCATGGGTTAGCTGTTTGGGTGGGTTGGATTGGTTGATGGGTTGGACACGATGATCTTGAAGGTCTCTTCCAACCTGGTTTGGTTTATTCTAAATAAAGGCTTCCAGAACAGGTATTGCAGATCCTTCAGGAAGTTGTCGTTTGAGGTAGAAATCTCCTGAGGAGACTTCAGGAGGTAGGTTGAGGAACTCCTGGTTTATTTTTTTTTTCACTTGTTATCATTACTTGGTGGAGTCCAAATGCTCCTTTAGAGACCTTGTAGAGATTTAGCAACCATCTGCAATCCACTCTAGAATGAGCTTATGTTGGTTATCAGAGTGGATTCCATGAAGAGCCTGTGGGATGTCCCTCAGAACCTTGTCTCAAGGACTGTGTGGAGAAGCAGGAGGAGGGAGATATGGTCAGAAAAGCTGCTACATGTTTTGCTTTCATTCTACTTTGGACTTGCCTGTGTTCAACCTGGGCTTTCCGTCTTGATTGATAGTTGAGTTTGGTCATGTGTTTGGAACCATCTCTGCCCTCTGTCTAACCAGGAAAGGAGGCTGACATTGTACCCTGGTGGCTAAGGTCAGAGGTCTGCAGGGCCTGAGAAGAGTGTGGCCAGCAGGCCAAGGGAGGTTCTTTTCCCCTTCCGCTCTGCCCTGATGAGGCTACAGCTGAAGTCCTAGGTCCCCTTCTGGGCTCCCTGGTTCCAAAGAGACTGGGAGCTACTGGACAGAGTCCAGTAGAGGTTCTGGATATGCAGAGAGGCCTGGAGCATCTCTGTGAGGAGGAAAGGCTGAGAGCTCTGGAGCTCTTGAGCCTGGAAAAGAGCAGCCTGAGAGGCTCAGCAAGAGCTAAAGGGTGGGGGCAGAAGGATGGGGCCAGGCCCTCGTCACTGGTGCTCTGTGACAGGACAAGGGGCAATGGGCACAGACTGGAACCCAGGAGGTTCCATCAGGAGCAACTTGTTGGCTGTGAGGGTGGTGGAGCCGTGGAGCAGGCTGCCCAGAGAGGTTGTGGAGGCTCCTTGTCTGGAGAGCTTCCAACCCCACCTGGATGTTGTGATCCTGGACAGGCTGCTGTGGGTGCCCCTGCTGGAGCAGCAGGGTTGGGTGATCTGCAGAGGTCCTTTCCCACCCCACCACACTGGGATCCTGCTTGCAAGGTGTTGAGATCTGTGGAACACTTGTCCTGGTTCATGAGCACGTTTTCTTGATTGGGAGAAAGTGGGAACATTGTTATCCCGTGTTGGGATGCTGTTGTCTAGTCAGAACCACACAGTACCAAAGAACACCTGGGTTTGGAAGGAGACTGGGACAAATCTGGCCTTGAAGGAGGTTCAAGTCTGACAGCTGCCTCCAAGCCTTAGGAGGGGAAAGAGCTTTTATCCCTGCACTGTCAGAGCTCCATCTGAAGGTTCACATTTGCCCAGGAGCAGGAGGTCACTGGAAGGAATTAACCTCCTTCAGTCATGTGTGACACGGTGGTGTTGGGTCTTCAAAGAGTTCTGCTCACCTACACCCTTGTCGAAATTGTTCTTTGGGTTGAAAGGTTTGTGGAGGCTGTAATGTAACACCTTGGAATGTGTTTTGTAGGATAAGAAGCTTGGGGAGGATCTCAGACCGGATGAAGACCATTTTCTGAAGCTGGAGCTGTTCCAGGAACTGTAACCCAAATGTTTCTCTGTCCGTGGAGAGGATTTCACATTTGAAAAGCTCTTCTACTGAGGGTGAGTGTGAACATCTGCCCTGTCTGTGTGAGCTCAAGAAGGACACTGTCCTCTCTGACACTGTGCTATGTGTTCTTCTGTTGAGGTTGTTCTTCACAATTAATACCTGGAGATGCAAAATCTTCCCATCTCACTGTGGTGGGGTGGGAAGGACCTCTGGAGCTTAGCCAGTCCCCCCTCCCTGCTCAAACAGGGTCACCTGCAGCAACTTGCCCAGGATCAGAGTATCCAGGCAGGTTTGGAATCTCTCCAAAGAAGGAGACTCCACTTGGCATAGAATCACAGAAATGTTTTGTTAGGAGAAGATTTTTCAGATCATTGAGTCCAACCATTCTCTAACTCTGCCATGGCTGGTGCTAAACCATGTCCCTCAGCACCACATCTACATAGCTTTGAAACCCTCTAGGGATGGGGATTCAGTCACCTCTCCTAAGAGCCTGCTCCAGTCTTTGAGAACCATTTAAGTGAAGAAGTTTCTTATGATGTCCAACTTAAACCTCCTCTGGGGCAACTTGAGGCCTGTCTCTTGTTCTCTGGGAGAAGAGACCTGCTGCAGCCCCTCAATGTCCTTCTTGGAGTGAGGGGCCCAAAATTGACCCCAGGATTCCAGGTGTGACCTCACCACTGCCCACACCAGGAGTACAATCCCTGCCCTGCTCACCATACCATTGCTGATTCAAGCCAGGCTGCTGGTGGCCTTCTTGTCCACCTGGGCACATGCTGGCTCGTTTCCAGCTGCTGTTGACCAAACCTCCCAGGTCCTTTCCTACCCCTTCCAGCCACTCCACCCCCACCTGGAGCCTTGATGAGGTTGGTGTGACCCAGCAATTGGCCTTGGCAAACCTCTAGAGCTGTTCCAATCAAGTCTATGCTGGAACAAATCACTCAGGTCAACTTTTGGCATTTTGCAGTGTCCCTTCAGTTCCTGAAGACACCCTCAAGGAAGTGAATTTGTGAGCTGGGAGCAGGCATCTGAATTGCCAACCTAGGTGACACTGTGGTGACAGAAATGCTGCTTGGCTGGAGAGTGTGTTCCTCACAAAGTGTTCTGCAGATATTTTTATCTACCTCTGCCTTGCCTTCCTTCTAAATTCACAAGTGAAGAGCTGCCAGAAAGGACCTTAAGTGAGGAGGTTTAGGGTGCACTCTTAACCCAAAGACAGAAATGTTTTCTATATACAGGTGGAAAGAGACCTAAATCTCTCTTCTCAAGCTTAAACCCCTCATAAATCTGCCAGCTGATGGGTTTTAAGAACTTCCACTCTGAGAAGATGGCCTCAGGAAAGGAAGATGAATCTTATTCCAGCTCAGAGCAAGCAGGTCCCTTTTCCAACCTTCTAAACCAAAGCTGGTGAGGAGGTTGGGCAGGCATTGGAAGAGAAGCTGGTGAAGGGACTGGAGAACCCACAGGAGGTTGAGGTTGGACATGAGGAACAATTTCTGCCCTTTTGAAGAGGGTTGCTCACGCCTGGCCCAGGCTGCCCATAGCAGTAGTGGAGTCCTTATCCCTGCAGGTGTTTCACAGCCATGGAGATATGGTGCTGAGGGCCGTGGTTTGGTGGTGCCCTGGCAGTGTTGGGGCAAGGGTTGGATTCCATGATCTTTGTGATCTTTCCCAACCTAACAATTCTTTCTGTGGGAAGCAGGGGTGAGGCTTGGGTAACAATGTGTTTGATATCCTTAAAAAAAGATAGCACTTGAGGTCAGAGAGTTAAGGAGGACATTGAGACACTTGAATGTGTCCAGAGAAGGGCAATAAGGCTGGGGAGGGGTCTGGAGCACAGCCCTGTGAGGAGAGGCTGAGGGAGCTGGGGTTGCTTAGCCTGGAGAAGAGGAGGCTCAGGGGAGACCTTCTTGCTCTCTACAACTCCCTGAAGGGAGGTTGTGGCCAGGTGGGGGTTGGTCTCTTCTCCCAGGCAACCAGCACCAGAACAGGAGGACGCAGTCTCAAGCGGTGCCAGGGGGAGGTTTAGACTGGTTGTTAGGAATAAATTCTTCACAGAAAGAGAGATTGGCCATTGGGATGAGCTATCCAGGGAAGTGGTGGAGTCACTGTCATTGGAGGTGTTTAAGAGGAGACTGGATAAAGCACTTGGTGCCATGGTTTAGTTGATTAGATGGTGTTGGGTGATAGGTTGGACTTGATGATCTCAAAGGTCTTTTGCAACCTGGTTAATTCTATTGTATTTTCTATTCTATTCTAAGTGATTCCATTCAGCAGTTCCCATCAGCCTTTCAGTTGAGGGTGCAGCATGGAAGATGCCCCACAAGGAGGCCAGATCTTTAAACACACAGTAAAAAATTGGGCTTTTGAGGTTTTTTTAGCTTTTTTAATTGTCCAGCTCTGGTGACTGGAAAGCAGTGGCCCCTTCTTCACCTTCCTGGAGAAAAAACTCTTGTGTTCTGTGTGTTCCAGAGGATCATTCCAAAGTTCTGTTTTGGGTGTAGTTATGCAAGTGGTGGATCTGGCAGAGGACCAGGCCTGGTACTGTTTTTGGAAGCTGGAAGAAGCAAAAACAAAAATGAATGATTAGAGCAAAAATGTTCCTGCTGCTGAGGAACTGGGGATGTGGGGGAGGTTAAAATAGCTGTGATCCCGAGTTCGGGAATCACATGCTGAGGGACAGAGCATCTGGGAATGCTGCACTCTGACAGACCATATCCACTTCATCCCCCAATCCAAGCAATGGTAAGTTGGGAGGGGATCTCTGGAGCTCATCCAGTCCAGCCCATGCTGTTCCAGCAGGGTCACCTTCAACAGCTTGCTTGAGAACACAGTGGCCAGGTGGGTTTGGAAGCTCTCCAAACAAGGAGGCTCCACAACCTTTTTGGGCAGCCTGCTCCAGGGCTCCACTACTCTCAAGGTAAACTTCTTCCTTACATTTAGGTGGAACCTCCTGTCTTCCAGCTGGTGCCTGCTCCTGTTCCTTGGCATCACTGACAAGTCTGGCCACATCCTCTTGCCCCCCACCCTTTAGCTCTTTCCAAACATTGAGAAGATCTCCTCTCAGGGTGCTCTTTTCCAGACTCAAGAGCTCACAGGCTCTCAGCCTTTCCTCCTCACACAGATGGCTCCAGGCCCCCCAGCAGCTTCCCAGCCTCCACTGGACTCTGTCCAGTAGCTTCCAGTCTGGAAGCTGGGGAGTCTGGAACTGGGGAGTCCAGAACTGGATCCAGAAACAGTGGGCCTCAACAGAGTATAGCGGTAGAAGAACCTCTTTTGGCCTGCTGGCCATGCTCTTCTTCATGCCCTCCAGGACACCATTGGCCTTCTTGACCACCAGGGCACATTGCTGGCACATGGGCAACTTCTTATCCCCCTGCACTCCCAGGTCCTTCTCCATGCAGCTGCTTCCCAGCAGGTTACCCCTGGAAAACCAGAATGAGCAGAGCTCAGTTAGAGAGGAAGCTGAGGGTAAGAAAAAGGAGAAACATTGTGTGGGATGATGATGGCTAACAACAAGTCCAGCACTCCATATTTAGCCAGAATTGTCCCAAGAGGAGAATTCTTGCTCATGCTGAAACCTCCTCTGAAAATCCTGGCCATGTGCTGGCGGCTCTTGCAAAGTACAGCAGATGTTGAGGGGTGACATCAAAGGGGATGATCTCAACTGCTATAAGTGGGGTTGAGAAACCCTGCTTGGGCCAAGGGTCTTCTGGCACTGCTGGGGGGACTTGGAGAGCTCAAAAAGTGAGGATGGAGCAGGATTTGGTCTCTGTTGTGCGTAAGGTCACTTCATTTATTTTTGTGGGATGAGGCTCTACCTCAAGTTGGTTTGTAATTGTAATTTTTTGTTCTATCTAGTATCTCATGTGGCCACTTTTGCTAAGACCTGGTTCAAAATCCTTTTGGCTTTACTTGGAATGATGTGGAAGATCCATGTGAAACGTCTGTGAGGGAAGGTGATGTTGGGGAGGGTTTGCTTTCAGCAGCCTCAAGGACTTGAGATCCAGGACATCTCAGAAGAGGAGGTGATTCCTTCAGTTCCTCTTTCTGGTTTTGAGTTCTACCCTCTGCACCAGTACAGTGAGGGGTGACCTGCTAGGAAGCAGCTCAACAGAGAAGGACCTGGGAGTGCTGATAGACAAAAAGCTGCCCATGAGCCAGCAATGTATCCTGGTGGACAGGAGCACCAAGGGTCTCCTGGTGGGACATGAGGAAGAGTGTGGCCAGCAAGGTCAAGGGATATTCTTCTCCTCCTCTAATCTGCTTGAGTGAGACCACAACTGGAAACTAGGTCCAGTTCTGGGCTCCTCTGTTCCAGAGAGACTAGGAGCTACTGGAGAGAGCCCAGTGGAGACTGGGAAGAGGGGCCTGGAGCATCTCTGTGAGGAGGAAAGGCTGAGAGGAGAGAACTGGTGGCCTTTCAGGACATCAAGGGGTCGATTAGAAAGCTGGGAACAGACTTTTGAGCAGGGCTTGTGACCAGACAAGGGGTGATGGCTGGAACTCAAAGAGGGGGTTTCAGAATGGAGAGAAGATGCTCTTCACTGTAAGGGTGGTGACACCTTGTCCCAAGTTGCCCAGAGAGATGGTAGATGCCCCATCCTTGGAACATTCCAGATCAGATTGTTTGGGGCTCTGAGCAACCTGCTCTAGTTGCAGATGTCTCTGCTGACCGGACAACCTTGGAAGGTCCGTTCCAGCCCAACCCATTCCATGAGCCTGTGATTCAGCTGCTCTGCTCAGAATGATGAATACCAAAGCCTGAGTCCTGTTTTTTTATCCATCACAGCCAGTTGTGTCCCATCAACATGTTCTGGAAGTTTGATTTGAACACAACATCACATGTGGACAAGCTGCTTGATAAAGAAGATGTGACACTTCACGAGCTGATGGATGAAGATGACATCTTACAGGAGTGCAAGGCTCAGAACCGCAAGCTGCTGGACTTCCTCTGCCAGCAGCACTGCATGGAGGAGCTGGTCAACCTCATCACCCATGAACCCCCTGTGGATATGGATGAGAAGGTCCGCTTCAAGTAGGTATTGGTTTACTGCCCTTCACCTCCTTCACCTTTTGCTCCACCTCCTTCTCCCCCACCCCCTCCTAAATCTCTTCCTCCACCCCCTCCTAAATCTCTTCCTCCCCCTCCTCCTAAATCTCTTCCTCCCCCTCCTCCTAAATCTCTTCCTCCCCCTCCTCCTAAATCTCTTCCTCCATCTCATCCTGCTCCTCTACCTCCTCCTCTTCCTGACTTGAAGAAGGGAAGCTCTTCTTGGGAGTTCTCCTTTCACCTTTAGTTGCTCCTCTTCTGTCCTTCCAGATACCCCAACACAGCCTGTGAACTGCTGACCTCGGACGTGCCGCAGATCAACGACAAGCTGGGAGGGGATGAAACTCTGCTGAACATCCTCTACGACTTCTTGGACCGAGAGCCTCCTCTGAACCCTTTGCTTGCCAGTTTCTTCAGTAAGACAATTGGGAATCTCATTGCAAGAAAAACTGAACAGGTAGTGATTAGATTTGTCCTGCTACGTAAGCACCAATGAATTCACTGTCTGGGTTGTGGGGTGGGACCTTTGCTACCCTTCTGAGATCTCATTCTACTCTTAGAGTTGAAAAGTACCTCGCTGGGTTCTTCAGGGTTGGACTTGAAGAGTAGACTTGGAAGAGTGCTTGGGATTCCCCACTTGAGGGAGGGGGTGACTCATCAAGACACCTTTATGTAGTTTGAGTTTCAGGTCTGCAGTAGCTGAGATGTTCCTGTGCCACAGCTAATGCTTTGTTTTTCATCCTAAGGCATATTGGTGCTTCCTTTGATGATTGTCCTCACTCCAAGGACAATGAGAGGCTGGAGCAGGTCTAAAGCTGGGGAAGGGTCTGGAGTAGAAGAGGAAGAGTCTGGAGAACTTGTGAAGAGCAGCTGAGGGAGCTGGGATTTTTAAGCCTAGAGAAAAGGAGGCTGAAGGGAGACCTTCTGGCTCTTTACAACTCCCTGTGAGGAGCTTGGAGCCAGGTGGGGGTTGGCCTCAAGTTGCCCCAGGCTAGGTCTAGGTTGGACATCAAAAGCAACTTCTTCACTGAAAGGGTTCTCAAAGACTGGAACAGGCTGCCCAGGGAGCTGGTGGAGTCCCCATCCTTGGAGGGATTTGAAAGCTGCAGAGATGAGGTGCTGGGGACCGTGGTTTAGCACCAGCCTTAGTAGAGTTGGAGAATGGTTGGACTGGATGAGCTTCAAGGTCTTCTCCAACCCAAACCAATGTGTGATTGCCCAGAATCATCTCATCACCTAAACAGTGCCTCAGTCTCATGCTTGTGATAGGGGTGCTGGAAGCATGAGCCAAATATTTCAGTTACAACTCGAAACTGACCTTCTAAAGGAAGGCCATCAGAGATTCATAGTGGAATGGAACCTTCTCCAGCATCACCAGCTCCTCAGTGCTGTTCTTCCTGTGGGCATGGAAAAGGCAGCTCTAAAGATCTGGTTTATTTTTATCTTGAAATGAGTTTTTCTCTCTTTGTGGAGAATTTCTCCCCTTGGAAGCCATTCTGCCTTGAGGTTGGTTGCCACCATGAGGTGCAGCATAGGAAGCTCTGTGTTGCCGTGCCTGTGAGTTGTACCAGCATCTGATGGCCTTTTTTCTTTTTAGGTGATTACATTTTTAAGGAAAAAAGACAAATTTATTAGCCTGGTGCTGAAGCACATTGATACATCGGCCATGATGGACCTCCTGCTTCGTCTCATCAGCTGTGTGGAGCCTGCCACCCTACGGCAGGAAGTGCTAAATGTGAGAATCTGCTTGGGTTTGGCCTTGCAAGAGTGGGAATGGGCTGGGGGTTGGCTGATTGTGTCTTAAAAATGGAAGGGTTTGGTCATTTAGTATGAGAGTGGACCTTGAAAACCATTTTGCTGAGCTTGGAAGTCACCGTGTTGGTTATTTTGGGTACTTGGTGGCTTGCATGGCAGAAACAGCTCGGTTCAGTCCCAGGAAGAAGAAGCTTGGTTCAGTCCCTGGTAGAAAAGGATTTTCAGCTCATGTTTCCATGTGACAACTGCAATTTGCTGGAGCTGGTTGTGCTGGAGAGCTTTGAGAAAGGGAATCTGTGGTCTCCACCAGTGTTCAGAAGTTCAGACTAATGGTCTGGGACAGTGACTGGTTTTGTTCCTCACTGTGTTGAGCCTTGAGAACAGCAGCCTGGGAGGGCATCTTCTCAATGCTCAGCAAGAGCTAAAGGGTGGGGGGCAAGATGCTGGAGCCAGACACTACTCAGTGATGCCCAATGACAGGACAAGGGGCAATGGGCACAGACTGGAAACCAGGAGGTTCTATCAGGAGCACCTTGTTGGCTGTGAGGGTGGTGGAGCCCTGGAGCAGACTGCCCAGAGAGGTTGTGGAGTCTTCTTGTCTGAAGAGTGTCCAAACCCACCTGGCCATTGTGACCTGGCACAAGCTGCTGTAGTTGCCCCTGCTGGAGCAAGGGAGTTGGACTGCATGATTTCCAGAGGTCCCTTCCCACCCCATCATGCTGGGGTTCAGGGATTGTTTCAGGTGACATGGAGTTGGGGGTTTATCCATCTGAGAACCCTTTGCTTTATTTGTAGTTTTCTCCAGACTTTTCTCAGCAGCTCAGGTCCTTGATTTGTGGGATGTTGTCATGGACCTGTGCAGGGCTAAGGGTGGAGAAAGGAGCAAAAGATAACTGAATGAGCAGAGAGAAGCCGGTGGTGCCACTGTAACTACTTTTAAACTGATTGAGAAGTCTAATTTGTGGTGGTTTTCCCCTTTGTTGACCTGTAATTGAGGACCTACAGTGAAGGAGAAAACATGATCATTCTTCATTTCCATCTCATCAGGCATAACTGCTCATGGAGCTTGTTTTTGTTGTTCTGGAGAGCTGTTCCTTCAGGAAAACCCCTTATCAGCACATGGTGGTCCTCAGTAGTCCTGTCCTGAGCAGCACTAGGACAAGGGACAAAGGTTTGAAACTGGAGCTGAGTAGATTTAGGCTGGACATTAGGAGGAAGTTCTTTACAATAAGGGTGGTGAGACACTGGAGCAAGTTGCCCATATACATGGTAGAGTCCCTGTCCCAGGACTGAGGCTCTGAGAAACCTGCTGTAATTGGGGATGTCCCTGCTAACTGCAGGGGGTTTGGACTAGGTGACCTTTGAAGGTCCCTTCCAATGCAAATAATTTCATGGCTTCATGAAATATGGTTCAGGATGGTCCAAATTCAGAAGCATTAAGCTCTCATGACTTCTTGTGTTGGTACAAAGTCCATCTGGAATCTCTTGCCATGGAAGGGAAACTGAGGCGTGGCCTGAAGGGAGGGAGGACAAAGAAAAGCGAGCTTGGCCAAGAGCCTCCAGGAAACATTGGAGTAGGACCCATCTAGTTCCCCCCCAGAAACTTTCTGCCTCTCTATGAGGTCATGGAATGTTTTAGGTTGAAAGGACATTGAAAGATTTTACACTGAGGGTGATGAGAGCCTGGTGCAGGTTGCCCAGAGAGGTGGGAAAAGCCCCATCCCTGGAAACATTCCAGGTCAGGTTGTATGGGGCTCCTAGCAACCTGCTCTAGTTGCAGATGTCCCTGCTGACTGCTGGGGGTTGGACTGGGTGACCTTGAAAGGTCCCTTCAACCTGAACCAGTCTGGGATTCTGAGTTGGACAGAAGCACCACTATCCAAGGAAGCCTCCAGATCCATCAGTAGGTGTGATGAAGGAAATTTACCTGTGGTCCACCTTGCATCTTTCCAGGCCTGTCTTCTGGTTTCTGGACTGTTAACAATTGAAAGAATTCATCAGAAGCCTCTGAGGAGGCTCCTTCCAGCAAGCTTGGCCTTTGCTGTCCTTGGAGAAAGCTTCCATGGTGCAGGTGGATGAGCAAAGCTGGAACCAACAGAAGGATCATGGTTGAAATCATATGAATAGAGAACATACACTTGAGCTTTCCAGGGGAGAGCTTCTGAAACAGAAGTGGAGAGCAGGAGACTGTTCATTTCCTGCATGACTCATTTGAAGATGATACCATTGGAGATACCTCCACAGGCTTTTTGCTTTTAATTAACATTTGGATAATCAGTTCCAAAGCATCTGGGAACCCCTTAGTTTGATCCTGCTGATTGGTTTGGTTGATGGTAGGACATCCACCACTTTGTCTAGGCCAAAGCCCATAGATGAAGATGCTGAGCTAGCTGGTGAAGCTGGACTGGGGGAAGCTGGAAGGTGTCATTTGCTGGTGGCATGCTTGGTTTGCATGTGGTCAGAAGATAAGGGAGATAACCAAGCAGATGAAACTTGAGCTAGGAAGAGGAAATAGTCTGAGGTTGGCTTAGAATGAGGAGGTGGCACAACAGCAGCACTGTGGTGTCATCTCTGAGGAGCTCTTTGGTGTAAACAGCAGTGAGGCTGTAGGGTAGGAAGTGGTTGGAGAAGAACATGTGGATAATGAAGCTGCTGCTGGAGATGGGACATGTCCATATTTTCCAGCTTATTTCCATGGGCAGCATGTACACACTGATGAAAATCAACATCTCAGTGCCTTGGGGACCTTGTGTCCTACCTGTGGCTTTGGTGATGAGCTAGGAGGAAAGACTGCCCTTCTAGAAGAGCTTGTGTCATACAAAGCTTCTCAAAGACCACCTTGTTTTGAGTTCTCTGATGTCAAACCAGGCTTTTCTCCCCCTTCTCTTCCCCTACAGTGGCTCAATGAAGCCAAGATCATCCAGAGACTGGTGGAACTCATCCATTCAAGCCAGGATGAGGATGTGAGTATGGCAAGATGGATCTTTGTTATTGTGGGTAGTGGGTCCTGTGAGGTCCAGAAGGCTCTCTTTGTGTCTTGGGCAATACCCAGGTGACTTATGGAAGGAGGTGATGAGGGATGACTTGTGTGGATGGTTGTCATGTCTTCTGGTTGCTCAATCCCAGAACATTTGGTTGTGCTTTCAAGCTGTTTTGGACTTTCTACCACCAGTTTCACCAGAGCAGGGCAGACTAGAGGGGCAGACACCTCTCTCCATCTGCTGGTCACTCTGCTTCTGATGCAGCCACTTGCCTCCTGGAATGCAAGTGCCTATTGGTGGCTCATGTTCAGCTTCTCACCCACATCCAAATCCTTCTCCACAGGGCTGTTCTCCAGCCCTTCATCCTTCACCCTTGCACTTGGCCTGGTTGAACCTCATGAAGTTCTCCTGAGCCCACTTCTCCAGCCTTTCCAGGTCATTCAACCATGCCAGCCTCATCATTCATCTTGATCCCTCTGTCCATGTCAGTGATGAAGATACTGAGCAGCACTGCTCCCAGTATGGACCCCTGAGGGACACCACTTGTCACCCATCTCCATCTGGACCAGTTTACCACTACCCTTTGAATGCAACCATCCAACCAATTCCTTATCCACTGAACAGCCCACCCATCAAATCTGTCTCTCTCCAGTGTAGAGAGAAGGGTGTTGTGGTGAATCATCTTGAGAACTTCTGGGTTGTTGGGTTTCTTGCTTTCTCAGCAACATTACATTTTCTCTGAGGGCCAGAACAAGCCAAGCAGTGGGGTTACCACTGAAATGTCTTCTTCCCTCCTCCTTTACAGAGGCAATCCAATGCTTCCCAGACCCTGTGTGACATCATCAGGTTGAGCAGAGACCAGAGCAATCAGCTGCAGGAGATGCCTGAGCCTGATCCACTTCTTACAGCACTGGAATCGTAAGTACTGGTGGGACTGGCTCTAAAGACATCTTGGAAAAGATCTCTAAGATCAAGCCAGCCACCAACACAGCACTACTGTGCCCACTGAACCGTGTTCTGAACAGCCATTTTTGAAGACCTCCAGCTTTGGTGACTTCACTGTGCTCCTGGTTAGCCTGCTCCAATTTCTGACCACTCTTGCAGTACAGAAATTGTTCCTTATGTCCAACCTAAAACTCCCATGGCCTGAGTTCAGAGAAAGGCAATGAAGCTGGGGAAGGGTCTGGAGAACTTGTGAGGAGAAGCTGAGAGACCTGGACTTGTTGAGGCTGGACAAAAGAAGGCTGAGAGGAGACCTTCTGTCTCTCTACAACTCTCTGTAAGGAGGTTGGAGTGAGGTGGGGATTGGTCTCTTCTCTCAAGGAACAACAGGACAAGAGGAAATGGTCTCAAGTTGAAAATAATAATAATAACAACAACAACGTTTAAATTGGACATGAGGAGCAATTTCTGCCCCTTGAGAATTGTCCAGGCCTGGCCCAAGCTGCCCATGGCCATGGTGGGGTCCCCATCCTTGGAGGTCTGTCAAAGCCATGGAGATGTGGTGCTGAGGGCCATGGTTTGGTGGTGCCCTAGGAATGCTAGGTTAATATTTGGACTTGATGGTCTTCAACATCTTTCCATCCAAACCCATTTTGTGATTCCATGAGTCTACTGAGCAGGACTTCAAGCAGTGCTCCAAGCAGCACTGAGGGTCAGCCTCCCTACAGTGTTGTCTCTCAGTCCTTCAACCTTCCAAACTCTGTGTCCCCCAGGATGTTGTAAGCTGGTGGGGACTGCAAGGAGTCAGGACTCCAAAACCCCATGTGGACATGGCTCTTTGGGACAGGGCTTAATGGCCATGGTGGTGTGGGGTCAGCAGTTCCACTCAATGATCTCAAAGTTCTTTTCCAACCAAAATGATTCTGTGATTCTACAAGAAGTGATTTCGTTGGTCCCACCTCTCACTCTGCTGAAGGTCCCCCAGCTCATGGCTTCCCTTGGTCCATTCTTCAGTGCAGTTTTGATCCTTGGATCATTTTTTTCTGATCCCTGAAACTGAAACAGGTTGCCCAGGGAGGCTGTGGACTTCCCTCCCTGGAGGTTTCAAGCCCAGGTTGGGTGGGACCTTGAGCAACCTGGTCTGGTAGGAGGTTTCCCTGCCCATGGCAGAGGGTTGGAACTGGCTATCTTGGAAGGTCCCTTCCAACCCAATCCTTTCCATGATTCTGTACATTAGTGTTCAGCTGGTGCGAGGAGAAACCACAACCAAGGTTCTGCATTCAAGATCACATCTCAGTTTTCACTGACTCTTGGTAAACCTCAATCCACTTAATCACCACCAACCACTTTTCATGGTCCTACCCCCACTTCTTCTGCTGATGGTGTGGCGTTTAGATGTTCCTTATGCAAATTATTTCATCCCCTGCATTATTCATGGGTTTCACAGTTTTCTGTCATCCTTTATTTATAAAAATGGAGATGAGATTGTGGCCAAGTGCAGAGAAGAGGGAAAATCAGACTGTGAAGGTGCATCTGGAGATTGCTGTGGGACTTGCAAGGTCCAGAAGGGCATACTGGCACAAGGTCCAGAGTTCTGGGCCTTGGAGAAGTATCACTGATAGCCCCAGAATGAGCACAGGGAAAGAAATGGGACAGAGACATGGAACTAGGCACTGCCTGTGGGCCAGCAACATGACTTCATGGCCAAGAAGGCAAATGGTGTCCTGGGGGGCATGAAGAAGAGTGAGGCCAGCAGGTTGAGGGAGGTTCTCCCCCACCTCTACTTGGCCATAGTGAGGCTACAGCTGGAATCCTGGGTCTGGTTCTGGGCTCTTCAATTCTAGGGAGACTGGGAGATACTGGGGAGAATTCAGTGGAAGCTGGGTAGCTGCTGAGGGCTGGAGCATTCTCTGTGAGGAGGAAAGGCTGAGAAGCCCTGGGGCTGTTGAGCGTGGAAAAGAGCAGCCTGAGAGGGGATCTTAGCAAGAGCTAAAGGGGTGGGGGGCAAGAGGATGGGGCAGACTCTTGTCAGTGGTGCCCAGTGACAGGACAAGGGTCTTCAGGTGCTTCCATGGATCCAGTCTGGCCAGATCCCTCTGTAGAGCCTCCAATCCTCCAGCAGATCAACATCCAACCCAACTTGGTGTTGTCTGCAAACTTCCTAGCTTCACGTTGTCCTTGATAAGTTAGCTTGACTGAGCTGACGGTTGGGTTGTCTTCCAATGTTTAACTCAGAAGTCTATCCAGTTGGTAAGCAGGACATCATTTTGGTTTGGGGCCTGGATATCTAAAACCATTTCCTGCCTTAGTCATGAGGAAACAAGTTCTGAAACCTGGTGTAGACCTCTTCCTGTCACAGACCACAGACTGGTTTGGGTCAGGAGAGACCTCACACACCATCTTGTCCAGCCTTTCTTCCATGAGCAGGGACATCTTCAACTAGAGCAGGTTGCTCAAGGCCTCATCCTGCCTGGCCTTGCTGTGAGTTATCTGAGACTTTCTAGAAGAGCATCTTTTTTTCTCTCTCAGTAATTGAAAACACAGCATTTCCTCTTCTGGTTTGGTTTTTTCTCCCAGAAGCCCCCAAATTGGGTATTTTGTGATGAAAACAACTGCCTAACACTTCTCATTCTGCCCCTGCTGATGTCTGTGTGTGTCTATCCACAGGCAGGAGTGTGTGGAGCAGCTCCTGAAGAACATGTTTGATGGAGAACAGACTGAAAATTGCATAGTGAATGGAACCCAGGTTCTTCTGACGTTGCTGGAAACGAGGCGCTCTGGGTGAGTTGGCTTCGAAGACTCTGAGCAGCTCCAGGCTAGGTCTAGCTGTAGGGCGGGAAAAAGGACATTTTGGCCCTCCATGTGAAGTTGTTTCCAGAAATGAGCAAGCTGGTTGGGTTTTTGATGCAGTTGGTACAGCTCATGGTCAGTGAACCACTTGGCAACTGGGTCTTCAACGGGCTCTTCTGTTGCTCTTGCATGTCTGAGAGCAGAGAGCTAGCAGAATGTGCGCAGAGTGGAATAAGAGGTGGTCTATCATCATGGTCTGTGTGATGGTGTCTGCATATCCATGACTTTAGACATGGTCTGCACCATTTAATTGCTCTTTGTGGAGCTACAGGAGAGAAAAGGCGAAAGAGAGTTCTGGGGGGGAAGGGACAACCAGAGGACCACCTGTCCTACTACTTGGCCCATGCTGAAGGAGAAACTGAGGCACCTGAGACCATTGTGATGGATCAAAGAATCATGGAATCAGGGACCTTCAAAGGTCATCTGGTCCAAGCCCCTTGCTGTCATCAGGGACATCTGCAAGTAGAGCAGGTTGCTCAGAGGCCCAACCAAGCTGACCTGGAATGGTTGCAGAGATGGGGCATCTCCCACCTCTCTGAGCACCCTGGGCCAGGTCACCACCCTCATGGTGAAGAGCATCATCTTCTCTCCAGTGTAAAGCTCCCTCTTTTGGTTCAAACCATCACCCCTTGTCCTGTCATGATAGGCCCTGCTCAAAAGTCTGTCCCCAGCTTGCTTTGGAGGAGAAAACCTCTAAAGGAGAAAATGAGGAGTGAAGGAGCTAATGGAAGATTAGGAAGAGCTGCTGGAGAGGAGGACAGAAGGTGACACTGGGCCGAGAAGTTGCTAGTCAGAAAATCCTGTGTAGAGTTAAAACTGAAATGTTGAGATCAGAGAATCATTTAGGCTGGAAAAGACCTCTAAGATCATCAGGTCCAACCTTCTGTTCAACATCTCCATGCCCACTAGACCATGTACCCAAGTACCACATCTACTTGTTTCTTGAAGACCTTGCCAGTGAAGGTTGGGACTGCTGAAGGTCATCATCAGGCAGTGTGTGCAATGTTCCAGGCTTGGAGCAGAGTGGGTGGAATCTGCCTGATGGAAAAGGAGCTGGGAGCATTGGTGACAGTAGCTGGAGATGAGCCATGGGTTGCCCAGGTGACCAAGAAGGCCACCATCATCCTGGCTTGGATCAGCATTTGTGTGGCCAGCAAGAGCAGGGCAGGGATTGTCCCCCTAAACAGGGCAGTGGTGAGGCCACATCTGGAATTCTGGGTTCAGTTTTGGGCCTCTCACTCCCAAGTAGGATATTGAGGGGCTGGAGCAAGTCCAGAGAAGGGCAACAAAGATTGGGAAGAGTCTGGAGAAGAAGAAGGGTCTGGAGAATTTATGAGGAGCAGCTGAGGAACCTGGGGTTGTTGAGCCTGGAGAAAAGGAGACTGAGGGGAGACCTGATGGGCTGCAACTCTCTGAAAGGAGCTTGGGGCCAGGTGGGCACCAAGGTCTTTTCCCAAGTGACACAAGAGGAAATGGCCTCAAGTTGCCCCAGGGCAAGTTAAGATTGGCTATGAGGAACAATTTCTGCCCCTTGAGGATTGTCCTGACCTAGCCCATGTTGCCCAGGACAGTGGTGGAGCCCCAGTCCCTGGAGGTGTTCAAGAAACATGGGAAGTGGCACTTTGGGACATGGTTTAATGGCTGTGGTGGTGTTGAGTTGAAGGTTGGACTTGATAATCTTAGAGGGCTTTTCCATCCTTGTGCAACTAGCTTCCAAAGCTGGAACTGATCATTTTTTCCTACTCATAGTTATTTTTCAAGAGAAAATGACCACCATGAACAATGACACTGAAGAACATTTGATGATTTTGTCAACTGTGCCCTTGTGCTTCTTTCCCTCACAGGGTGGAAGGGCTGATGGACTCATACACTCAGGGATTTGAAAGGTCTTACACTGTCAATAGCAGCATCCTGCATGGGATTGAACCAAGGCTAAAGGATTTCCACCAGCTGCTGCTCAGCCCTCCCAAGGTAGGACATCCCAGCCTTTCTCAGCAGCTTCTGACCTGTTTCCATGGTTTCCCTGTCCTTGCTCACTGCTGAAAGTGCCATTTGCTGGAAGAGGCAAACATCTTGTGAAGGAATGGTCACAAGTTCATCACAGAAGAGCTTAGGGACTGGGCAGGAGGAGCATAGGAAGCCAGTTGTATTTCATTCACCCCCAGGAGTAGAGAGTCAGTCATGGAATCATTAAGGGTGGAGAAGGCCTCCAAGGTCATGGAGTCCAACGCTTAGCCCAGCACTGTTAGGGCACCCCCAAACCATGGCCATCAGCACCACATTGCCATGGCTTTGAAACCCCTGGCAGCCCTGGGCAGTCTGGGCCAGGGCTGGACAACCCTCAAGCAGCAAAAATTGTTCCTCGTCTCCCACCTGAACCTCCCATCGGGCAGCTTGAGGCCCTGTTTCCTCTTGTACTGTCACTTGTTCCTTGGCAGAAGGGACCAACCCCCAACTCTCTCCAAGCCCTTTCCAGGGAGTTTTAGAGCCAGAAGGTCTCACCTCAGCCTCCTTTTCTCCAGCTCCCTCTACTGTTCCTCACAAGTTCTCCACACCCTTCTTCTTCTCCAGACCCTTCCCCAGCTTTATTCACAGGATGGCAGAATGGGGTTAGGGGTTGGAAGGAACCTCCAGAGACCATCAGGTCCATCCCCCCTGCCAAAGCAGGACCACCTAGGGCAGGTCACACAGGAACAAGTTCAGATTGATTTTGAAAGTTTCCAGAGAAGGAGACTTGTTACCCTTCTCTGCACCTGCTCCAACCCCTCATTGTCCTCCTTGGAGTGAGGGGCCCAAAACTGAACCCAGGATTCCAGGTGTGGCCTCACTGGTGCCCAGGGGAACAATCACTTAGAACCATAGAACTGTTGAAGTGGAAAGAGACCTTTGAGATCATCAAGTCCAGCTGCTTGCCTCCACCTCACAATCCCACCACTGCTGCTAAGCTACTACCAAGTAGTCCAACTCGTCCCACCAGTAGATTGGGACTGGTGGTTTGTGTGAAGATGGTGAAGAGAAAGGAAATTCTTATTAAAGGATAGTTCTAGTTTAATCTTCAGGATTGAAAATCTAGGTCTCTGTGGTTGCAGGACTTGTGTGATGATGTGGTTTAGGTTCACATCCAGAGAGCACTGCTGGAGTGAACTGGTGCTGTTTAGTCAAGTGATTGGCCTGAAATTGTGCTGGAGGACATGAAGAAAAATTTCTTTCTGCAAGGGTGGTTAGGCATTGGAACAGGCTGCCCAGGCAGATGGTGGAGTTACCATCCCTGGAGGTGTTCAAGATATGTGTGCACATAGCATTTCAGGACATGGTTTAATGGTTATGGTGGTGTTGGGTTGATGGTTGGACTTGATATTCTCATGGTTTAGTGGGCATGGTGGTGGTGGGTTGATGGTTGGACCTGATGTTCTCATGGTTTAGTGGGCATGGGGGTGTTGGGTTGATGGTTGGACCTGATGGTCTCATGGTTTAGTGGGCATGGTGGTGGTGGGTTGATGGTTGGACCTGATATTCTCATGGTTTAGTGGGCATGGTGGTGGTGGGTTGATAGTTGGACCTGATGTTCTCATGGTTTAGTGGGCATGGGGGTGTTGGGTTGATGGTTAGACACTGTGGTCTTCGAGATGTTTTCCAATCAAAACCATGTGGTGGTTGTGTGACTGTGACACGTGAGGAGGTGGTGTTCCTGGTTGAGATGCTCATCACCATCTGTTCCCCTGGCAGAAGAGAGCAATCCTCACCACGATTGGTGTCCTGGAGGAGCCTCTGGGCAACGCTCGTCTCCACGGCTCTCGTCTGATCGCTGCTCTGCTCCACACCAACACTCCCAGTATTAACCAGGAACTATGCAGACTCAGTACCATGGATTTGTTACTTGTGAGTAAACCAGTTTGGTACTGGGAATGGAGACAGGGGGAAGAACTTGACACTGTGAATGTGTTTACTTTCCCAAAGTGGTTTTGTTCTTCTGCGCCAGTATCTTCATTATCTTTCTGGTCTGAGGTTAAGAACCTCAGAAAAGGTTTTGTGGTGCACACATAGCTGCTGGGTGTTGGAGCTGAACCTGAGCTTCACCTCTCTTATGGCACTGGTGTAGTGTTGTGTGTGTGACCAGTCTGGTCATGGAGAAGGCATGGGTGTGTTGTATGTATCACAGAACTTCAGCATCCCTGTAAGGTTGCATGGGAAGGGACCTATGGAGATGATGCAGTCCAGGCAGGGTCACCCACAGCAGCTTGCCCAGGATCACAACAGCCAGGTGGGTTTGGAAGCTCTCGAAACAAAGGGCAGCCTGCTCCAGGGCTCCACCAGCCTCACAACAGAGAAAATTCTCCTCATTTTCAGATGGAACCTCTTGAGTTCCAGTTGGTGCCCATTGCCCTTTGTTCTGTCACTGGGCACCACTGACAAGTGTCTGGCCCCATCCTCCTGCCCCCCACCCTTTAGCTCTTGCTGAGCATTGATCAGATCTCCTTTCAGGCTTCTCTTCTCCAGGCTCAACAGCCCCAGGGCTCTCAGCCTTTCCTCCTCACAGAGATGGCTCCAGGCCCCTCAGCAGCTTCCCAGCCTCCACTGGTCTCTCTCCAGTAGCTCCCAGTCTCTCTGGAACTGGAGAGCCCAGAACTGGACCCATTTGTCCAGCTGTGGCCTCAACAGGGCAGAGTTAGAGGGGCGGGAGAACCTCTTTAACCCTGCTGTCCACACTCTTCTTCATGTCCCGCAGGAGATCCTTGGCCTTCTTGGCCCTTGGGCAAGCTGTTGTTCCCCAGCTCTCCCAGGTCCTTCTCCATGGAGCTGCTTCCCAGCAGGTCACTCCTCACCTGTACTGCTGCAGGGGCTTGTTCCTCCCCAGGGGCAGGACCCTCCACTTGCCCTGGTTGAACTTCATGAGGTTCCTCTCCCACAGCTCTCCCACCTGGCCAGGTGTCTTTCACTGGCAATAGCCTTACAGGGTGTCAGCTACTCCTCCTGGTTTAGCAAACTGGCTGAAGGTCTAGAACGTTGCTTTATTGTGGTCGTTGCTGAAGATGTTGACCAAGACTGGACCCAGTCCTGACCCTTGTGGAGGACAACAACATTAGAGCAGAGCATACACAGCAGGTCCATCTAGAAGTGGAGACTGAGGCATAGAAATAAAATTGGTTTGGTAAAATGTAGGACTAAAGACCAAGTTGGGCAACCTTCTTGAGTGTTTTCAGTCCTCGTGCATGTATCCCATCTCTGGTGGTACCATCATTTGATGGCTCAGAACGAGAAGATCTATCTAGAGTGAATTCTTTGATCTCTCCTTTTTTCTTCCCCTCCCCAGGACTTATTTTTCAAATACACATGGAATAATTTTTTGCATTTCCAAGTGGAGTTGTCCATAGCAGCCATCCTCTCCCACTCTGTGCAAGAGGCAAAGCCAGTGACAAACGACCTGGAGAGCAAAGAAGAGGTGCTGAACGGAAACGTGACCACGGAGAACCCTGCGACTCCAGAGCCTACGCCTGAGAACATCATGGTTACTCATGTAAGTGGGGAGCTCATCTGCAAAGTTCAGACTTACTGGTTCATTGGCAGCAAAATGCCTGGGGAGTTCTTGGTGGAGCTTATTTCAAGTCATAGAATCACAGAATGGTTTGGGTTGGATGGGACCTTGAAGATCATCTAGTTCCAACTCCCTGCCATGGGCAGGGGCACCTTCCACTAGACCAGGCTGCTCAAGGCCTCATACAGCCTAGTCTTAAACACTTCCAGGGATGGGGCTTCAACCACATCTCTGGGCAGCCTGTTCCAGTGTCTCACCACCCTCATAGTGCAGAACTTCCTCCCAAAGTCCAACCTAAGTGTCCCTTCTTCCAGCTCAAAGCCATTGCCCCTCATCCTATCCCTATGAGCCCTTGTAAAGAGTCCTTTACCAGCTTTGCTGTAGCTCCCTTCAGGTACTGGATGGCTGCTGCAAGATCTCCCTGGAGCCTTCTCTTCTCCAGGCTGAACACCCACAACTCTCTCAGCCTGTACCCAGAGGGGAGATGCTCCAGCCCTATGATCATCTTTTGTGGCTTCCTCTGGACCTGCTTCAACAGTTCCGTGTCCTTCCTGTATTTGGGGCACCAGAACTGGATGCAGTACTCCAGGTGGGGTCTCGCAAAAGCAGAGTAGAAGGGCAGAATCACCTCCCTCATCCTTCTGGTCACACTTCTTTTGATGCAGCTCAGGACACAGTTGCCTTCTGGGCTGCCAACAGCCATTGCTGCCTCATATTCAGGTGTCATCAACCCCCAAGTCCTCCTCAAGACAGCTCTGGACCCATTCTCCACCCAGCCTATATTTGTGCTGGTGTTGCCATAACCCAGGTGTTGGGCCTTGCACTTGGCCTTGTTGAACTTCATGAGGTTGACTTGGGCCCGTCTCTCCAGTCTGTCCAAGTCCCTCTGGATGACATCCCTTCCCTCCAGTGTGTCAGCTGGGCCACACAGCTTGGTGTCACCCACCAAGTGCCTCAATCCCACTATCCCTGTCATTGATGAAGATATTGAACAGCAATGATCCCAATACAGACACCTGAGGGATGACCCCTGTCACTGGTCTCCATTTGGACATTGAGCTGTTGACTGCAACTCTTGGAGTGCAACCATCCAAATCCTTATCCAGCTAGAGGACCATTCCTCAAGTCCATGCTTTTCCAACTTGGTGACCCAGGATGTCACATGGGACAGTCAAACACTTTAAGCAAGTCTAGGTAGATGCCATCAGTTGCTCTTCCCTTCTCCACTGATGCAGTGGCTTTATCATAGTCTCTTGATAGAACTTGGTTCTGGAGGGAACCATATTTGCTTTGGACATTGGATTTTGGTGTTCAGTTTGAACATAAAGATGCCACCCACCACATCTGATGGGCTTGGGAATCCAGTTGAAGATGGAAGATGGGAGATTGAGGCTGGTTGTTTAGAAGAAATTCTTTACAGTGAGGGTGGTAAGACACTGGAACAGGTTGCCCGGGGAGGTCTTTGGATGCCTCCTCCCTGGAGGTGTTCATAGCCAGGTTGGATGAGGCTTTAAGCAACCTGGTCCAGTGGAAGGTGTCCCTGCCCACAGTGGGGGGCTTGGAACCAGATGATCTCTAAGGTCGCTTCCAACCCAACCCATGCTAGGATTCTATGAATTAATGCTCAGCTGGTACAAGGAGAAGCCATGATCAAGGTTCTAACTACACTTCACCCTCTACATCGTGGTCCTGATGAGGAAAATTTGTGTCTCTAAAATGACCACAATGTCCTTCCATTACTGCTCATGTGGAGCCCCAAACCAGGTTAAAGATGTTGATGGGTGATGGATCCTCTCATAAAATAACTGAGAGAGAAGAAGCTTGGAGATCTTGGGAAGAGAGAAGTGTTGAAGTTCTTTTTGGGTAGGAGTGAAGGGATAAACAGAAGTAACTTCAGTTCAGGAGAGGACTTCCTGAGGGATGAGGCTGCATCTTCTGAAATGTTCTTATCTCTTTATCTCCAGCTGTTCCAGAAGTGCTGCCTGGTGCAGAGGATATTGGATGCCTGGGAAGCCAATGACAAAATACAGTAAGGGATTTGAGGGTCAGAAAATCCATCTTTTGGGGCTAGAGGTTCAGGAAATGGCCTTCAAAGACTCTGTCAGTCATTGTGGTGATGGACAGATGAATGATGTATGAGAAGGTTGGGGTTTGGGATCTGGAACTGGGATTATTTGGATGTTAAAACACAAACTGGGCAAAGAATTTGAAAGCAGGCTTCTTCTGCCTTTTCTCAACCCAAACACATGAGATGCTTCACAGAATCCCAGCATGGTGGGGTGGGCAGGGACCTCTGGAGCTCATCCAGTTTAACTCTCCTGCTCCAGCAGGGTCACCTACAGCAGCTTGCCCAGGATCACAATGGCCAGCTGGGTTTGGAAGCTCTTCAAACAGCGATTCCACAACTTCTCTGGGGATCTTGCCCTGGGGTTCCACCACCCTCAAAGCCAACAAGTTGCTCCTGTTGGAGCCTCTTGGGTTCCAGCTGGTGCCCATTGCCTCCTGTCCTGCCACTGGGCACCACTAACAAGAGTTTGGCCACATCTCTCTTGCTCCCCATCCATTAGCTCTTGCTGAGCATTGACCAGATCCCCTCTCAGGCTGCTCTTCTCCAGACTCAACAGCCCCAGGGCTCTCAGCCTTTCCTCCTCACAGAGATGCTCCAGGCCCCTCAGCAGCTTCCCAGCCTCCACTGGACTCTCCCCAGTAGATCCCAGTCTCTCTGGAACTGGAGAGCCCATAACTGGACCTAGTTCTCCAGCTGTGACCTCAGCAGGACAGGTGGGGGAGCACCTCGCTTGACTTTGCTGAGGTGACAAGACCTTCTTGCTTTCTCAGGAACTTAGAACATTAACTCTTCAGGTGCCTTACTTTATTCTCACTAGAGAGGGCAACTTTGTGGACAACTGGGATGGGCAACCAGTTTTGCTCCTCATTTAATATTTGATCTTGATTAAACTCTTGGATTTCATGCTGATTGCAGTGATTCTAAGAGCCAATGATTGTGGCTTCATGGCCATTGTGGTGTTAGGTCTATGGTTGGATTCAATGATCTTAGAGGGCTTTTCCAACCAAAACAGTTCTGTCATTCTATGAAAAGAGATTATGAGCTCAAGGTGAGCAGTTGGACTTGGTGATCTCAAAGGTCTCTTCCAACCTCAACAGTTCTATAGTTGTAATGAATGTCCCCTTGTACTGGGCACTTGTGAGGTCACAACTGGAATCCTTGGCTCAGTTTTGGGCCCCTCACTCTGAGAAGGACATTGAAGGGCTGAAGTAGGTCCAGAGAAGGGCAACAAACCTGGTTAAGGGTCTGGAGAAAAAGGAGAAGGGTCTGAAGAACTTGTGAGGAACAACTGAGTGACTTGGGGTTGTTGAGCCTAGAGAAAGGAAGGCTAAGTGGAGACCACCTGGCTCTCTGCAGCTCCCTGAGAAGAGGTTGGAGCCAGGTGGGCACTGGTTTCTTCTCCCAAGGAACAAGGGACAGGAGGAGAGGAAATGGCCTCACATTGCCCCAGGGGAGGTTCAGGTTGGACATCAGAAGGAAGTTTTTGGATGAAAAGGTTCTGAAAGACTGGCGCAGGGTCCCTAGGGAGGTGATCAAATCCCAGTCCCTGGAGGTGTTCAAAGTCACAGAGATGTGGTGCTGAGGGACATGGCTTAGCTTGGGAGAGGTAGAGAATGGTTGATGGTCTTCAAGGACTTCTCCAAGCCAAACCAATCTGTGATTCTGTGACGAGTGACTTGGAGGCTGCTTGCCCTCAGTGTTAGCTTCTTAGGTATCATTTCTATAGATGGGAGATCTGATGGCTGAGGTTGAGTGTCGTCTTCTCTTGACTTCCAAGAGTCAACCCTTCCGTCACAGTATTGCTAAGGTTGGAAGAGACCTCGAGGATCATCGAGTCCAACCTGTCACCACAGACCCCATGACTAGACCATGGCACCAAGTGCCACGTCCAATCTCCTCTTGAACACCTCCAGGGACGGTGACTCCACCACCTCCCTGGGCAGCACATTCCAATGACGAATGACTCGCTTGGTGAAGAACTTCCTCCTCACCTCGAGTCTAAACCTCCCCTGGCGCAGCTTGAGACTGTGTCCTCTTGTTCTGGTGCTGGTTGCCTGGGAGAAGAGACCAACCCCTTCCTGGCTACAACCACCCTTCAGGTAGTTGTAGAGGGCAATGAGGTCACCCCTGAGCCTCCTCTTCTCCAGGCTAAACAATCCCAGCTCCCTCAGCCTCTCCTCATAGGGCTTGTGCTCAAGGCCTCTCACCAGCCTTGTTGCCCTTCTCTGGACACGTTCAAGTGTTTCGATGTCCTTCTTAAACTGAGGGGCCCAGAACTGGACACAGTACTCAAGGTGCAGCCTAACCAATGCAGAGTACAGGGGCACAATGACTTCCCTGCTCCTGCTGGCCACACTATTCCTAATGCAGGCCAGGATGCCATTTGCCCTCTTGGCCACCTGGGCACACTTCTGTCCATGGCAAGAAAAACTAAAGCTTCTTCAGTAGCCGTGGTGGAAGTTCTTCCCGCTGTGAGCTTTCTTTAGTGGAAACCATCATCAGATCATTTAGTTTGCTACTCTGAAGGTGGTGGGACAGTGGAATACGTTGCCCAGGTTGGTGGCGGAGGCTCCGTCCTTGGAGACATTCAAGGTCAGGCTTGATGCAACCTGCTCCAGGTGTGGATGTCCCTGTTGACTGCTTGGGGATTGGACTGGGTTCATTTGTTGTGGGCAAACCCATCCTTGCCCTGCTTTCATGAGCAGAGACCAGTCATGGAATCATAGAACCATTAAGGTTGGACATAAGCCCTAAGATCATCATGTCCAACCATCAGCCCAGCTTCACCATGGCCCATTAAATCATGGCCTCAATTGCCATGTCTACATGTTTCTTGATCACCTCCAGGGATGGTGATTCCACCACCTCCTTGGGCAGCCTGGTCAGTGCCTGACCACTCTTTCTGGAAAGAAACTTTTCCTCATGTCCAACCTGAACCTCCCCTGGTGCAACTTGAGGGCATTTCCTCTTGTCCTGAGCCCCACTGAGCTCTGTGCTAACTCTGCTTGGAGCAACCTCTCCATATCTTGGACTGTTGCAGTCTCCACGTGGAAGCAGCTGTCAGTGTGCTCTTGGGGTTCCTCCTCACATTGCTAGTGGCTCTTTTCTCTTTGCAGGGCAGAAGGTGGCATGAGGAGAGGCAACATGGGCCACCTGACGCGGATAGCAAATGCTGTGGTGCAGAACATGGAGAAAGGCCCCATGCAGACTCAAATCAGTGAGTTCATCAAAGGTCTGTGCTCCTTTCCTCTCCTTTTTCACCTTGGTTGCATCACCCTCGGGAGCTTTTGGAGGGACTCACTGCACATATTTCATGTCACAGAATCATAGAATCATTTCGTTGGAGGAGACCTCCAAGATCACGGAGTTCAACCATTTGCATTGCCAGGTCATCACTCAACCATGTCTCTCAGCACCACGTCTCCATGGCTTTGAAACCCCCTCAGGGGCTGTCACAATCCTTCACAACCCTTTCCATGTAGAAATTGTTCTTCATGTCCAACCTAAACGTCCTCTAGTGCAACCTGAGGCTGTTTCTTGATGTCCAGTCACTGTTGTTTTCTGGACCAGACTCCACAACAACCTATTGAGCTCCTACAGCTTCGTGCTGTGTTGCCTGCACCTTCTCTATGGCCACCAAAAGCTGGAGCATGCTCACAGCTGGCTCTGGAGCCCTGTTCTGTGCTGATGAGGGAATTAAGGCAAATTAATTAAGAGGGACAAAAAATAAATAACATTGCCCCATGAGGAGCAGCTCCAATCCCACCATCAGCTGCCCCAATGCAGTTGGGACCCAGGATTCTTCCTTTATTGATCAGATCTTGGAGGTACACCTCCTGCTAGACCAGATTGCTCAAAGCCTCATCCAGCCTGGTGTGATGGGCTACACCCATCCTGGAAGCAGGGGGGAGGGCTTGTGAGAGGTTTTTGCCCTCCCTGGAGGGTGTTTTCCCCTTGGGAAACTAAATTAGTCTTAGACACCTCCAGGGATGAAGTGTTCACAACTTCTCTGGGCAACACTTTCCAGGTTCCACCACCCTCATGGTGAAGGGCTTCTTCCTAATGTTCAACCAAAACCTACCCTGCTCTAGTTTCAAACCAGTGTCCCTTGTCCTGTCATCACAATCCAGTAGTTCCCAGTCTCTCTGGAACTGGGCAGCCCAGAACTGGATCCAGGACTCCAGCTGTGGCTTCACCAGGGCTGAGTAAAGAGGGAGGAGAACCTCCCTCACCCTACTGGCCATATTCTTCTTCATACCCCCCAGCCCATCAGCCTTCTTGGCCACCAGGCCACATTGCTGGCTCATGGGCAACTTGTCCTGTGGAGCTGCTTCCCAGCAGGTCACCCCCCATCTGTAGTGGTGCAGGGGGTTGTTCCTCCCAAGGGATAGGACCCTACACTTGCCCTGATTGAACCTCATGAGGTTCCTCTTCCCAAGCTCTCCAGCCTGGCCAGGTCTGTCCTTACCCTTTGGGACACACAAGGGATGGACCAGAGTCAGAGGGGACACATCCAGACCTAGAATGACCAAAGGGCTCTTCCATGCCACGTGCCTAGCAGTAGGAGCTGGTGTGACAAGTCTTTGTGAGCTGGCTCCTGCTCAGAAACTGCCTGAGCATCCCTCTGCTGGTGGGAAGGGGTAAGTGGGTACCATTGCCACTTGGATGGGGTTTCTTTCCTCTTTTCTCTATTTGCTGAACTTCACCACAACCTGAGATTTTCCTCACTTAGGGTCTCCCAGTTGCCTCCCCCATCCTGGTGTGGGGTGGAAGCAGTTGGGTGGGTGCTGAGTTGCTGGCTGGGTTCAGCTCACCACAACCACCATGAAAGAAAAGGGAATTGTTGACTACTTGCAGATAGCCACTGGGCCTGAGGGATTGGCTTAGGTCCCCTGTTGTTGAGTGGTGGTGATCTTCGTGTTGCAGAGCTGCCTGAAGATTGCCGAGGGAGATGGGAGAGCTTTGTAGAAGAGACGCTGATGGAAACCAACAGGAGGAACACGGTGGATCTGGTGAGGACTGATGGTGTGCGGAGAGTCATGGAATGGGTTGGCTTGGGAAAGACCTTGAAAATCATCAAGTCCAAGCCTTAAGCCAGCACTGCTAGGGCACCGCCAAACCATGGCACTCCACACCACATCTCCATGGCTTTGAAACTCCTCCAGGGATGGGGACTCCACTGCTGCTCTGGACAGCTTGGGCCCAGCCTAGACAATTCTGAAGGGGCAGAAATTGTTCCTTATGTCTGGCCTGAGCCTCTCCTAGGGCAACCTGACACCCTTTCCTCTTGTCCTGTCTCTTGTTCCTTGGGAGAAGAGACCAACCCTCACCTACCTCCAACCTCCTTTCAGGAAGTTGTAGAAAGCCAGAAGGTCTCCCTTCAGCCTCCTTTTGTCCAGACTCAACAAGCCCAGGTCTCTCAGCTTCTCCTCACAAGTTCTGTGGACCCTTCATCAGCTTTGTTGTCCTTCTCTAGACATGTTCCAGCCCCTCAATGCCCTTATTGGAGTGAGTGACCCAAAACTGGCCCCAGGATTCTAAGTGTGACCCAATACAAGGGATAAATCCCTGCCCTGCTCCTGCTGGCCACACCATTTTTGATGCAAGCCAGGCTGCTGGTGTCCACCTTGGCCACCTGGACACACACTGGCTCATCTCCAGCTGCTGTCACCCATTCTCCCCCAGGTTCTTTTCCACCTTTTCCAGCCACTCTGCCCCAGCCTGGAGCTTTCATGGAGTTGATGTGACCCAAAAAGTTGATGGGACCCAGCATTTGGCCTTGATAAACTTGATAGATGTTGGCAAACTACTCCATCCAGAGTGGCTGCCTTTGGTCTTCGAGTTGGGTCTTTGAATGAGTGAGTTGGGTGTTTGGCTGTTGTGTGGAACAAAACTTTTTGAGCTTTCTTTGACTTCTGTTTGTGTTTTTTTGTCCTTCCTTCAGGTGAGCACCCACCACCTGCACTCCTCCAGTGAGGATGAAGACATTGAGAGTGCTTTTCCCAATGAGCTTTCTCTCCAGCAGGTGAGTTGCCCACACCCTTCCCACCATTCCTGGGAGGCTTCATCCATCCTAGTATAGAGCAGCTTCCTGAGTCCTACTCTTAGTCAAGTGCCTCCAGCTCCTTTGTGGTCTTCCAGTCTGGATACTTCATGGTCTGGACTGCAGTTGGGAATAAATTTGGCTCAGACCACATGCAAGTCTCAGATTCATGATATGTTCCAAATTCCTTGCTCTTTCCCTGGTGCTCTTCACAGCAGGGGGGCAGAGTGGTCTGGAAGTTGTAGACCAGGTGCCATCACCTACCCATCCTGGATTGTAGCTGACAGATGGGTTCTGCTCCCCTTTGAGCTGTGCAAACTTCTTTGAATAGCTGAAGGAAGCACATCAAGATATGAGCAGTAAAGAGGAGTGAAAAGCCTTGATTTGGGAAGAAAGGGAGGTAATGAAGGATTCACTTGGATTTAGCAAAGATCACAAGATCCTCAAAACCCAAGGTCCTCTCCTAAAGGCCCATCAATAGATGTAAGATGCTTTTCAGGAAGAAATGTTCAGTTCTTCCAACCTTTATTGATGCAGCAGAATGTAGAAGTTTCAACATATTCAGTAGGAAAGAAATTTTGGGAATAAAAAATCCAATCAAGCTGAAAATCTAGGTAAGGGTGGAGGTCAGCTGGAATGAGCTTGGAATTAATCTTTGGTCCAGGTGCTCCTTCTTCCAACCTTTTCTGGTGCTGTGAATGTCAGCACAACATTGGAGTTTCAACATGTTTAGTAGGAAAGTGATTTGGGGAGTAAAGAAACACAGTCAACCTGAAATCTAAGTAAGGGTGAAGATGAGCTGGACCTCAGGTGCTTAATGTCACCTGCAGTTGAACCACAGCCCAGAGCAACTACAAAGATGTGTGCTGGAGTTACTCAGTTGGAGCTCGAGTGGGCTGCCCACCACCCTGCAGAGTTGTCCTCCAGATAGGAGAAATCATCTGGCAAATGAAGTCCAAGAGCAAGTGTTATGTTCTGCTTGGAGGTAGAAGTCATCCTGGTTGTCAAGAGAAGGTGAAGCGTGGATGAGTAGACAAGAATCAGAATGGTTGAGGTTTGAAGGGACCTTAAAGATCATCCAGTTCAAACCTTCTATGGGCAGGGACCTACTCTACTAGACCAGGTTGTTTCAAAGCCCCATCCAGCCTGGCCCTGAACACCTCCCAGAAGGGGACAGATGTGACCCAAAACCTGTCTGAGCACTTACCTTGCGGTGCAGGCTGGGAAGAGACCCGAGTTGGTGTTGGAAACCAGATGTGTGATGGGTCTGTGTTGTCTCAAAGCCATAGAGTAAGTTGTCCCTTCTCCTTGGTCAATGTACAGTTTGAGGCAGTGAACTCCTAAAGTGATTTATGTCAGCAGAAGGGGAGCTAGTGGATGGTATTGAGAATGATGAGAGGTGGTGAACATCACCATGGTGAGACACTGCCACAAGGGGGTGGTAGATGCCCCATCTGGAACCCTTCAGGGTTAGTTGGAGCTCTGAGCAACCTGATGTAGTTGCAGGTGTCCCTTCTGACTCCAGGGGTTGGTCTGGGTGACCTTTGAAGGTCCCTTCAACCCAAACCATTCCACAATGCTATGAACATGACATAGGAAGAAAACTTGAAAGAATTTGGTCCACTTGACCAAGAGAAGACATGATTATATGGAGACATGTGTTTCATCTTCCAAGGAAGAGGGGTTTAGAGGAAGTTCAAAGTATCTTCTTGGTCTCCATGGGGGGATTGAGTTGCAACAAGGTACATTTGACATTGCATCACGAGAAAACAAACCAAGGCAAATGTTCTGATGAAAAAATTGTTTCTCTATAACTCACTTTGGAAGAAGTTCAGAGCAGATCAGAGAAGCATCTACCCAGGACTTGCAGATCCTGCTTTCAGAAGGGTGGTTGGAGTAGATTCATAGAATGGGTTGGGCTGGAAGGGACCTTAAAGATCATATGGTTCCAACCCATGCCATGGACAGGGACACCTTCCACTAGACCAGGTTGCTCATGGTCTCATCCAGCCTGGGCTTGGAACACCTCCAGGGAGGGGGCATCCATGCCCTCTTGGGGCAACCTGTTCCAGTGTCTCACCAAGGAGTAGATGGTGAACTTCTCCAAGCCCATCAGTTTTCTGTGATTTTAATGCTTTTTAGAATCTCTGTTAATTGCCCATCCTCAGACACCTTCATGATGGCTCTTTTCTGGGTTTGCTCCTCAGGCCTTCTCCGAGTACCAGATCCAGCAGATGACAGCCAACTTTGTGGATCAGTTTGGCTTTAATGATGAGGAGTTTGCAGACCAGGATGATAACATCAAGTAAGTTGATCAAACTTCAAGAGGGTTAGGCCTTTTGCTTCTCATCTTCTCTAGTGTCAAGGTGTCAAAGGGAGCTCACTGCAAGCCTTCTGTGGTTTGAGACTGATCCATGGCTTGGGACACAACTGACCTTTATTTAGAGGGGTCCACTATGATCTTCAAAGGTTGGAGAGCCAAGAACAAGTCCTTCTGAACAGAAACATTAATAAACCAGACAATTGCCATCCAACCATGACCTAAAATAAATGTCGTTGAGAGAAGATGAAGCATTAGAGCCAACTCCAGGCAATGACACTGATCTTCTCTTACGGCTTTAAATCCTTGGAGAAATGAGGTACAGACAGAAGACTGTTCTGCTGAAGTCCATGGAAACATTGAACCATTTCTCTCTTAGGAAGAAGGAAACATGAAGCAGATAGGGGCTAAGAAAGGTTCAGAGAAAGCAGGTAGAGGTGGTTTCAACTTCTGTGACTTACTGAGGTCTGAGTGTGGGATTGCTGCTACTTTTATAGAACTGTGTTGAACCCTGGGGTCAGTTTTGGGCCTCAAGGTTGACCCAGGGTGGGGCTGGGCTGGACATGAGGAACAATTTCTGCCCTTTGAGGGTTGTCCAGACTTGAGCAAGGCTGTGCAGGGCAGTGGTAGAATCCCCATCCCTGGAAGGATTTCAAAGCCATGGAGATGTGGTGCTGAGGGCCATGGTTTGGTGGTGCCCTGGCAGTGCTGGGTTAAGGGTTGGACTCTGTTACCATAAAGGTCTCTTCCAACCCAAACTGTTCTGTGATCGTCTGACCTAGAAGATGCAGCTGAGGAACTTCCTGGGGCTGTGCTCATCCCACCTGTCCATAAGGGCTCAGAAGTTGTAACCATTTAGTGTCCATGTGGGGACAGAAACGTTCTCCAGGAGGATGTCTACTCAGTGTGTCCCCTCCTCATCCATTTTGCCCATTCACTGTCATCTCCTGGCAAGGTTCCTCTGGATCAAAGGAGTCAACCAGGGCAGTAGGGAGGGCATGTGGCAGCATGTGCTGAACCTTCCATCCTGGAGCTGCTGCTCACAGCCCAGCAGATGTTTGGTCTGCTCTGCCAAGAACTGCAGGGTCCTGGTGTCCTGAAATCCAGGCAGAAACAGAACACTTTCAGCCCAGAAAGCTCTGGGCATCTCATGCCTCTCCAACCCTTTGGCTGCTCCAGATCTGATTTGTTGAGGATGCTTTTGCTGGATCTTCTCAGACTATGTTTATAGCAATTGCCGGGCTCCATGAGGTACCTTAAATGACAAAGTGGAAGTAGTTTGGCTGCTCCAGAGCTGCTTCCAGACACGATGCAGTTCTTCATTCTGAGGGTGGTGGAACACTGGAAGAGGTTGCCACCATGGAGACATTCAAGGTCAGATTTGATGGGAGCAACCTTAAGTAGTTCATACAATGGTTTGGGTTGGAAAGGGACCTTAAAGATCATCCAGTTCCAATATCCTGCCATGGGCAGGGACACTTCCCACTAGACCAGGTTGCTCAGGGCCCTATACAGACTGGCCTTGAACAGCTCCAGGGAGGGGACACGTTAGGGATGTCCCTCCTTACTGCAGGGGTGTTGGACTAGATGACCTTTCAAGGTCTCTTCCAATTGAGAAAATCTCTGATTCAATGAATCAAAGGAGAGTCTTGATATCCGCAGGGTCTTGGCAACACTGTTGTGATGTTTGCCAAGTAGAGAATGGTGGAAGGTAAGAGTTGGCATGAAGGTGGAGAAGAGCTGATAGCTAGGTGGAGGAGAAGAATGGTTATGTCCCCAGCTCTGCTAGTGGGTTGGAGTTTCTCGGCCTGCAGCACCCTCTGCTGTTCTTGACCAGACATTTTTAGGTTCTCAGTGGAAATTGGGTCATTTAAGCATTTTGGCAGCATTCGTGTCCCAGTGATGCATGTAGATTGTGGGGGTGTGTTCACCCTGCAGGAGAAGGTCCCATCTCATGATGAGGAGCTCTGTGGAATGCTTGGGTGAAGGTAGGACTAAACTCTCAGAGCAGATGGGTGCAGGTCCTCCTGCTTTTTATTAAATATGATTTTGGATGGTCTTTGAAGCTGAAAGTTGTGCTTCAAAGCTGAAGGTAGTCTTTACGCTCCAGAGGTGCCATGAGAGGTGCAAAATATCAGGCAGCCAGGGCTGTGGTCGCCAAGATACCCCAAACACCATCTCCACAAGGTGAGGACAAAACTTCTTCACTCAGGTGTTGAATCAAAGCTCAGAATGCAAACCTGAAGCTATCTCCAATCTCAAGGAGACAGCGGAGTGTGATACACAAGTGAGCAAACACAGGAGGCATGGAAAGGTCTTCTGTAGTGTCCTCTGGTCTTGAGGTGGGATGGGGAAAGGGTTTTTATTCTCCTCCATGGCACTGCTGATGACTTTCCTTTCCTTTTGCAGTGCCCCCTTTGACAGGATCGCAGAGATCAGCTTCAACATCGACGCCGATGACGACAGCGTAAGTGGAGCCTTCTGGGGCAAGGCTGTGCCTCAAGCAACTGCTGGCTTGTTGAAAGAAAACAGGATTTCTATGTTCTTGTGGTCAGTGATAAGGTGTCCTCAGAACTGAGGCCATTTAAGGAGCTCAGGGCATTACATCTGCCTTCAGAGGATTTTTGATGAAGATCTTCAGATGTAGTTCTCTTTAATCATAGAATCAGAGAGTGGGTTTGGTTGAAAGGGCCTTTAATGATCATCTAGTTCCAAGCCCCTGCCATGGGCAGGGACACCTTCTGCTAGACTAGATTGCTCAAGACTCCATCAAACCTGGCTTTGAACACTTCCAGGCTTGGAGCCTCAATTTCCCTGGGCAACCTGTTGCAAAGCCTCACCATGAGGGCATGGGGAAGAATTTTCTCCTAATGGCTCATCTTAATACAGCTTCTTCCAGTTTGAAGCCATAACCCCTTGTCCTGCCACTCCATGCCTTTGTCAGAAGTGCCTCTCCAGCTCTCCTGGAGCCTTCTTCAAAAACTGAAAGGCCACCAGAAGGTCTTTGTGGAGCCTTCTGTTCTCCAGGCTCTCTTCATCCAAACACTCTCAGCCTATCATAGAATCATAGAATTGTTTTGGTTGGAAGAGACCTTGAAGATCACCAAGTCCAATCTCCAACCTAAGACTACCAAGGCCATTAAACCATGTCCCCAAGTGCCATGTCCACATGTTTCTTGAACACCTGCAGGGACAGTGACTCCACCACCTCCATGGGCAACTTATTCCAATGCCTGAAATGTCCAAATAGCAGAGATTCTCCAGCCCCCTGGTCATCTCTGTGGCCTCTCTGGACCTACTCACAGTTCCATGTCCTTGTGTTGGGGGCCGCAGAGCTGGACCCACTACCCCAGGATAAGTCTCACCAGGGTGGAGCAGAGGTGGAGAGCCCTCCCTCAACCTGCTGCCCCTGCTTTTCATGGAAGGAATTTCCCTCTTTCCCTGTAGTGTCCATCCATGGTCCTCATTTGGAGACAGAAAGAAGGTTGAGCTCTTTTTTAATCTCATTTCAGCCCAATGCTTCCCTCTTTGAAGCCTGCTGCAATGAGAGGATCCAACAATTTGATGACAATGAGGAGGAAGAAGATATCTGGGAAGATAAGGAGATCACCTATGCAACCCAAGTGAAATCAAGAACACGGTAAGGTGACCACAAAAGATAGAATTACCTTCTTTGGTCCTAACCTCTCCAAAACTCCACATTTTGGTGAAATCCATGTTGAGGTGTTGATTATTTGTGTCCTCCTGACATGAAGCAGAGAACTTTCCATGACACACCTCTACAGAGTGATGGTTTCTCCTGACTGTGGCACCAAGAGGGAAGGAAATAATGATGGAAACACCTAGTTCTTGACTCTGTTATCAGAGAATTTTCCAGCAGTCCTGGCTCACTGGCGAGGTCCCAGAGGACTGGAAGCTGGCCAACGTGGTGCCCATCCATAAGAAGGGCCGGTTGGATGAGCCAGGGAATTACAGGCCTGTCAGCCTGACCTCAGTGCCGGGCAAGATCATGGAACAGGTCATCCTGAGTTCAATAACACAACACTTACAGGATGGCCAAGGGATCAGGCCTAGCCAGCATGGATTTAGGAAGGGCAGGTCCTGCCTGACCAACCTGATCTCCTTCTATGATCAGGTGACCCGCCTGGTGGATGTGGGGAGGCCTGTTGATGTAGTCTACCTGGACCTCAGCAAGGCCTTTGACACCGTCCCCCATAGCAAACTGCTGGCCAAGCTGTCAGCCCATGGCTTGGACGGGAGCACACTGCAATGGGTTAGGAACTGGCTGGAGGGCCGAGCCCAGAGAGTGGTGGTGAATGGTGCCACATCCAGCTGGCAACCAGTCACTAGTGGTGTGCCCCAAGGATCAGTGCTGGGCCCTGTGCTCTTTAACATCTTTATTGATGATCTGGATGAGGGCATTGAGTCCATCATCAGTAAATTTGCTGACGACACCAAGCTGGGGGCAAGAGTTGATCTGCTGGAGGGTAGAGAGGCTCTGCAGAGAGACCTGGACAGGCTGGACAGATGGGCAGAATCCAACGGCATGAGATTTAACACATCCAAATGCCGGGTTCTGCACATTGGCCACAACAACCCCATGCAGTGCTACAGGCTGGGGTCAGAGTGGCTAGAGAGCAGCCAGGCAGAGAGGGATCTGGGGGTGCTGGTTGATGGTAGGCTTAACATGAGCCTGCAGTGTGCCCAGGCAGCCAAGAGGGCCAATGGCATCCTGGCCTGCATCAGGAACAGTGTGGCCAGCAGGAGCAGGGAGGTCATTCTGCCCCTGTACACTGCACTGGTTAGGCCACACCTCGAGTACTGTGTCCAGTTCTGGGCCCCTCAGTTTAGGAAGGATGTTGACTTGCTGGAACGAGTCCAGAGAAGAGCAACAAAGTTGGTGAGGGGTTTGGAACACAAGCCCTATGAGGAGAGGCTGAGGGAGCTGGGGCTGCTTAGCCTGGAGAAGAGGAGACTTAGGGGTGACCTTATCACTCTCTACAACTACCTGAAGGGAGGTTGTAGACAGGCTGATGATGGTCTCTTCTCCCAGGCACCCAGTACCAGAACAAGAGGACACAGTCTCAAGCTGCGCCAGGGGAGGTTCAGGTTGGATGTTAGGAAGAAGTTCTATACAGAAAGAGTGATTGCGCTATGGAATGGGTTGCCCGGGGAGGTGGTGGAGTCGCCGTCATTGAAGGTGTTCAGAAGGAGACTTGACGGGGTGCTTGGTGCCATGGGTTAGCTGTTTGGGTGGGTTGGATTGGTTGATGGGTTGGACACGATGATCTTGAAGGTCTCTTCCAACCTGGTTTGGTTTATTACTTTGTTTATTACTTTAGATAGGTCCCACCCTTAGCTGGAGATACACAGAACTTGCTCCTTCCTTCATTGTTGGAGAGGAGGAGGTTAAAAGAGAAGAGGAGGTTGAATGAATTTTAAGACTGGTGGGATTAGACAGAATGTTCTTCAAAATGCTGGGTAGAGAGGAACCTCATGAAGCTCAACAAGGGCAAGGGTAGGGTCATGCCCTGTGGCAGGGACAACCCCTGGACCAGTACAGGTGAGGAGTGACTTGCTGGAGTGCAGCTTCATGGAGAAGGACCTGGGAGTGCTAGGGAACAACAGCTTGCCCAAGAGCCCTTGTGGCCAAGAAGGCCAAGGCTCTCCTGGGGGACATGAAGAAAAGTGTGGCCAGCAGGTCAAGGGAGGTTCTTTGGCAACGTTACTCTGTCCTGATGAGGCCACAGCTGGAATCCTAAGTCCAGTTCTGGACACCCCATTTCCAGAAAGAGTGGGAACTACTGGAGAGGGTCCAGCAGAGACTGGGAAGCTGCTGAGGGGCCTGGAGAATTTCTGTGAGGAGGAAAGGCTGAGAGCCCTGGGACAGTTGAGCCTGGAGAAGAGCAGCCTGAGAGGGGATCGATGCTCAGCAGGAGCTGAAGGGTGAGGGCCAGGAGGATGGGGCCAGACTCTTGTTAGTGTAGGACCCAGTGACCCAAGTGTAGGACCCAGCACTTGACCTTGTTGAACCCCAGCCCATGGATCCAGCCTGGTCAGATCCCTCTGTAGAGCCTCCTGACTCTCCAGCAGATGAGCTGGCTGCTCTGAGGGCTTCTCTAAATCTGAGTTCTGCCATTTAGGTTTGGAGCCTCTCAGACCTCCGAGAGTTCCTCCAAAAGTGATCTTGAGAATGGAGATCATGACGGCACCGTGGACTCTGAAGAAGAGGAGGAGACGGAGCAGCAGCCACCTCCTTCTTCATCCACCACCACCACCAAGAATAATGTCCCTGAGCAGAAAGACTCCTCAGCCTCCTCTGAAGGTAAGGAGCTTCTAGCAACACCATCCAACTTGGAACAAGATCTTCAGTTGCTCCACAGAGCAGCAGGGTGAACGCTACCTGGTTTCTGTGACCGTTCCCTGCAGATGTGGAGCTTCAGTGTCAATCTTCAGCCTGACCTTCTGAAATATCAATGAGGTTAAGCCCAACTCCTTCAGAACTGGGTGTGATGATGCTTTGATTGGGCCAAGACTGCCACACAGGTCTCTTTGAGTACCAATGAAAAATGTATTAGTGGTGGGTTATGACATTAACCCCTGGTTGTCCAGAGAAGTTGTGGGCAACTCATCCCTGGAAGTGTTTAAGACCAGTTTGGATGAGGATTTGAGCAACCTGATCTAATGGGAGGTGAGTTTGACCTAGATGATCTTTAAGGTTCTTTCCAACTCAACACATCCTGTGATTCTTCACACAGAGTTCCTCACACCTGGTTTTGTTGGAAGGGACCTTAAAGATTATCTAGCCACTAGGCATCTCCACTCTCCATCTATCTGCCCACTTCTGCTTTGAGTTTCCACCTTACACAAACCCCTCCTTAGAGTACCTGGAGGAAGACCATGGTGGGAAAGTAGATGGAGGGAAACCATAGAATGGTTTAGGTTGAAAGAACCTTCAAAGGTCATCTAGTCTAACAAGGTCTGCCCAGATCAGAGCATGCTTGATGGTGTGCTGGTTCATGACTCAGCATTAGAAACCACTAAACTTCTGAGAGGAAATCAAGAGTCCATCTGGAAGTTGGTGGCTCAAAGAATTAAGGACCTTCATAGTATTGGGGATGTTCATGATGTTAAGGGTATTTGTGATGTTAATGAGGGACATTCATAGTGTTGGGGATGTTCATAGTGTTGAGGACATTCATTGATGCTTCTTGTTGAAGACCTTCTTGATTTCATTTTTCTTCATTGATGCTTCTCTTGTGGGTACCTTTGATACCAGAAGAGGGATTTCCAAGCTGGTTGTCTACAGCCTGTGAGCCAAGCAGCTCTTGAAGGACTTGCATGGGTTGCTTTATCTTTTTTGGTCTTTTGGAACATTTTGGGGCTGAGCAGAGCTCCTGAAAGTTCCTAGGAGCTCCATCCCTTTGTGTGCCTGCAGGGTCCGGTTGGACAGCCATGTTCGAGCCGGTCAGCTCCAAGCCCCCCACGCCCTGCGTCGCCATGGATGTGGGATCCAGCGTGTGGGACACAGCGGCCCCCGAGAACACCACGCCTGAGGAGAAAGGGTGGGCAAAGTTTACAGACTTCCAACCTTTCTGTTGGTAAGAGGGGCTCACGGCCTTTCCTTTTCTCTCTGACTTGGGCATGAAACAGGGGTTGGAAGAGGGGTCAGGCCTTGGGCCAGCTGCCCAGGGCGGTGGTGGAGTCACCACCCCGGAGGAGTTCAAGAAACGTATGGACACGGCGCTTTGGGAGATGGCTTAGTGTGCATGGTGGTGTTGGGCTGTGGTTGGACTTGAAGATCTCATGGTTTAATGGCCATGGTGGTGTTGAGTTGATGGTTGGACACAATGATCTTAAAGGTCTTTTCCAACCTTGACAATTCTGTGACTCTATCAACATGGCTTGATGGAGCACTTTGACTGTGGTATCTTCTTCTTTCCTTTGCTCTTGTTACTTTCTTTATCTTCTTTTGGTGTTGTGAATCAGTGCTTTATGCTTCCCTTGATCTTCCTTGATCTTGTGGTAGCTCTGATGTCTTGACTGGTGGGCCATCACTGCTGCTGCACTGAGAGGATCAAATAATTCAGTAACTTCTTTAAAAGTCACAAATACTTACAAAAAGGAGGAGCAGGCCTTGGTCCTTTCTTCTCCTGGGGGTATTTGGAAGCTCAGCTGAGATACCTGAAATTCATTCTCAGGGTTGTTTTTCTTTCTTCTCCTGCTTTAGCTCAGAATCAGGTCCACGATGCAGTTCTCCTGCTGACACAGAGAGCAACAATTCCGATGGAAGCCCGAAGCAGAGTCAGGACAAGAACTGTAAGTGAGGGCTGTTAGGAGACAAAACCATGGTTGATATGGTTGGACTTGATGATCTTGAAGGTCTTTCCCCACCAAAACCATTCTGTAATTCTAAGAAATGTGAAATGGCCTCAAGTTGCACCTGGGGAGGTTTAGGTTGAAGATGAAACACCAAATGTGGTGCTAAACCATGTCCCTCAGCACCACATCTGCCTGTTAGAAAGACCTGCAGGTCTGGGGATTGAACCACCTCCCTGGGCAGCCTGTTCCAGTGGTTGATGAGACCCTTGGAATGGTTGGACATGATGATCTTCAGGATCTGTTCCAGTCAAGTTTAGGTTCTCTGGTTCAGTGAAGAAGTTTCTTCACTGAATCCCAGTTTCTTCTCCAATGCATGTGGAGAAAATGCAGGTGGCAGAAGGCAGCACCATGCTTTCCTTTCCAGCATTGCCCACCCTTCAGTGGTTACTGGAGGCAACAGTTTGAGTTCCAGCAAAGCCCAGGGGTGCATGTACAAGAGTGTGACCAGCATGTTAAGGAAGGTTCTCCTGCCCCTTGACTCTGCCTTGATGAGGCCACAGCTGGAATCCTAAATCCAGTTCTGGACACCCCATTTCCAGAAAGACTGGGAACTACTGGAGAGGGTCCAGCAGAGACTGGGAAGCTGCTGAGGGGCCTGGAGAATCTCTGTGAGGAGGAAAGGCTAAGAGCTCTGGGGCTCTTGAGCCTGGAAAAGAGCAGCCTGGGAGGGGATGTGATCAATGCTCAGCAAGAGCTAAAGGACGTGTTGAGGGCCAGGAGGATGGGGCCAGACTCTTGTCAGTGGTGCCCAGTGACCCAAGTGTAGGACCCAGCACTTGACCTTGTTGAACCTCAGCCCATGGATCCAGCCTGGTCAGATCCCTCTGTAGAGCCTCCTGACTCTCCAGCAGATGAGCTGGCTGCTCTGAGGGCTTTTCTAAATCTGAGTTCTGCCATTTAGGTTTGGAGCCTCTCAGACCTCCGAGAGTTCCTCCAAATGTGATCTTGAGAAGGAGTGGTGCCCAGTGACAGGACAAGGGGCAGTGGGCAGAAACTAGAACCTAGGAATTTCCATCAGGAGCAACTTCCTGGCCATGAGGGTGGTGGAGCCCTGGAGCAGCCCAGAGAGGTTGTGGAGTCTCCTCATTTGGAGAGCTTCCAAACCTTCCTGGCCATTGTGACCCTGGGCAAGCTGCAGTGGGTGGCCCTGCTGGAGCAGGGAGTTGGACTGGACGGTTTAGTTAGTCATGAGGTGTTGGGTGATAGGTCGGACTTGATGATCTCTGAGGTCTTTTCCAACCTTTTGATTCTATGATTCTATGATCTGCAGAGGTCCCTTCCCACAACTATGATGCTGGGATTTGGAGATTCTGGGAGCTAAGTTAGGTTAGCAGGAAGCCCAGAAACCTCCTTAAGTTCTCACTATTCTCACTATTCACCAAGTGGACATCATCTCCTCTGCTCATTGTCTTCAACCCAGGACAGGAAGTAGCAGGGGGACAACATCGAGTTGTGGGGTTGGGCTTTTCTCCTGACTTCCAAAAAGACCATTTTGTGCTGTGGGACCTGCACAGAAGCCACCACCTCGGATGTTAGTTGTTGTAACCACTGTTGTATGTCCTTCTCCTTGGGATTGTATCTGGGGAGGTGTCCCTGTGGTTAGGTTGACCCTACCTTGTGACTTCTTTCTTCTCCTCAGCCAGCACTGCCTCGCCCTGCGTTTGGAACGTCTGTGTGACCAGGAAAGCACCACTGGTGGCCTCAGACAGCAGCTCCTCTGGAGGCTCTGATAGTGAGGAAGAGGAGGAGAAAGCCAACGTGGTCACAGAAACCATCAGCACAGGCTCAGGCCAGGAGACCGTCAAGCTGACCATGGATGCTAAGAACGAGAAGGCTGTGTTCACCAGGTGAGAAGGATGGGGGCACTGTGTCCACCAGCTTCACCATGGGGTCTGGCTCTGCACTGGGTTAGCCCCTTTTTAACTGAGAATTTATCACAGGATGGTTTGAGCTGGAAGAGACCTTGAAGGTCATCTTGTTCCAACCTTCCATGGCTGTGGGCAAGGGACACCTTCCTTGTCTTAAGTCTTTTAGACACCGTGGTGCCCAAAGAAGAGCCTTGTTGGCTGTGAGGGTGGTGAAGTCCTGTAGCAGGCTGTCCAGAAAGGTTGTTTATTCTCCTTCTGTGGAGAGCTTTCAAACCCACTTAGACATTGTGATGCTGGGCAAGCTGCTGTGGGTGACCCTGCTTGAGCAGGGTGGTTAGACTGGATGAGCACCAGAAGTCCCTCTCCACCCCACCATGCTGGGATTTGGGGATGCTATGGCTCTATGAAATGTCCTGGGTGATGAGATTGGACATTAGGAGCAAGCTCTTCATTATGAGCAGTGGAACACTGGAACAGGTTGCTCAGGGAGGTTGTGGAGTCTCCATCCATGGAGACATTCAAGGCTTGATGGGTCTCTGAGCAGCCTGCTCTATTTGGAGATGTTCCTGATGACTGCAAGGGGATTGGATTAGATGACCTTCAGAGGTCCTTTCAACCCAACACATTCTATGATATCTTCTTGTCTCAGGGGTTTTGTGATAAGAAGATGCTGAAAATAGGAAGGTTGGTGGCTCCTTCTAGCCAAGGAGTCACATCACTGAAGTATCTCCTGTCTGTCTGCACAAGAGATCCAGGCATACACTCATGGCAGAGATGTTAGGTTTCTCCCAGCTATGAATTTCTATCTTGACCAGTGATGATAATGGGACCCTCCTGGTGTCCTCAGCCCTTCAAACCAACCTGGATTCTGGTGGAACTGATGCAGTGAAACCCAAACAGCCAATAGCAGATACAGCCAATAGCAAATACATCCATTTCTTGCCATGTTCCTTCATCATTCCAAGGAAATTAAAGATGCTGAAGGTTAAAGAATATTTTGGGTTGGCCACATGCTTCTGGAGGACTTTATAGAGGGACTTGCCCAGTAGAGCTGAATTTTCACCAATCTACATCCACATTTCTGTGGAAAAAAGGTTTTCTTCTCCCTTTTTGCTTGCAATAATGGAATCTCAAGTGGAGATCTGTGATAGTCCTTGGGACTACACAAGGAATCTAGAGGTTGAATTATCACTGGGGTTGTAGAAGCTCCAGGTGTTACAGTGCATGCTTCTGAATGTCCTCCATGATCATCACAGCACAGGAGAGAGATGGACCTGTTGGAACAAATCCAGAGGAGGCCACAGCAATGATGGGAGGGCTGGAAGCCCTCTGCTGTGAGGCCAGGCTGAGAAAGTTGGGGTTGTTCAGCCTGGGGAAGAGAAGGCTCCAGAGAGACCTTCTGGTGGCCTTTCAGTGCTCAGAAGAAAGATGGGACCAGACTTTTGAGCAGGGCCTGCTGTAACAGGACAAAGGGTGATGGTTTGAACCAAGAAGAGGGATGTTTAGAAGAGAGAAGGGAGATGTTCATCACACTAGGGTGGTGAGACCCTGGCCTAGGTTTCCCAGAGAGGTGGGAGATGTCTCATCCCTGCAGCCATTCCAGATCAGGTTGTTCGGGGTGCTGAGCAACCTGCTCTTGTTGCAGGTGTCAAAGATGTCAGATGACCTTCAAAGGTCCCTTCCAAGTGAAACCATTTCATGGTTCTATGAATCTTCTCAACTGGTGATGGTTCTTTACCTGCCTGCACCACCCCATCATTTAAACTCAGGGCAGTCTATGCTTTGTCTTTGCTTGGTTTAGCAGAAGGTCCTTCATGGATGTTCTGCTTGAGCTCCTAAGGACATTGGCTACCATAAAGGTCACAAAAAAATGAGATCTTTTTGATTGATTTAGCTAATTTCTCTGCTTCCAATGGATGGAGCCAACCTCCTGTCCCTATTTAACTTTTTATGGTGATTCCTTGTGCTGAAACAAGGACTTTTACAGAGGTTCTGGGTCTAAAGAGCTGCTAGTTCTCACAAACCTCTCTCTTGGATACCTTCAAGCCCTGTGTGTGAGGCTTCAGAAAGGTGCTTTTAGCAGCACATGGAATCTTCTGCTTTTTGGTGTAAAATGATCTGAATTTTCTCTGGAAAGTGCCCTGTCCAGTGATTGTTCTCTCTGAAACAGCTTCTAGACCTTCCAGGCAGGAGGACCTCCTGAGGGCAGGGTTGCAAACCTAACTCTTTTGTCTCTTTTTTCAGCAATCTTTACTGGTTTGTCTTCTTTCTTTGCTTTCTCTCTCTTCCTGCCTCTCTCTCTTGCTGGGGGTGTTGCTCAAGAGTATTTAGACCTTCAGCCAGAGGGTATGTATGACCATCACCACCTCAAGGTTCCAAACATCCACCTGACAAGTAGCTCCTCATACTGGGCTGGAATAAAAAGGTCCTCTTGGACTTGGGGAAACCTCATCTTTCCACAATCACATCAAACAGATCTGTTTCCAAACCTGAATTGAAGGTTGTGTGTGGACCTTTGTGGGGGCCACAGTCAGCATGGTCACCAACCAACCTCAAAAAGCAAAGAGACTGGTTGGTGGTTTCATGCATGGCATCCTTCAGCTTCTGCCATCCCCTCTCTTTGTGACCTCTTTCTGCAAATAGCTTCGTTTCTTAATTAATCTTTTCAAAGCCAAGTTCAGGCTGTGGTTGGGATGCCTCCAGGGAAGCCCTTGCTGCCCTTGTGTTAGGTCAAGTCTCTGGAGACCTTCTCACACTTGCATGTTGTAACCCACCATGAAGCAGTGGGTGATCTGTCTTCCAAAGGTTATTTTTTGTCACTAAACACTAATTTTTATCCCCAATGTTCTCCTTCCTAACATTTCTAAACACTAATTTTTATCCCCAACATTCTCCTTCCTAACATTTCTTTACTAATTAACCTCACAAAAATTAACTACTAATCATTTTGTAGACTTCATCTAGAAAGCAGCAGAAAGACCACCAACATTTATCCAACCTGGAAGTTCAGCCTTTAGAGGGTTGTGATCAGTGGAGCAGAGTCCAGTTGGAGACCTGGAGCTTGTGGTGTTCCCCGGGGATCAGTCTTGTTCAGCACCTGCATCAGTGACCATGATGAAGGGACATTGAGGGCCCTCAGCCCACTTTACTGTTGGTGCCAAACTGGGAGGAGTGCAGACACCCCATCAGGCTGTGCTGCCATTGAGTGAGACCTGGCCAGGCTGGAGAGTTGGGGAGAGGAACCTCATGAAGTTCACCAGAACAAGTGGAGGGTCTCGTGTGGGACATGAAACAGAGTGTGGTCAGCAGGTCAAGGAAGGTTCTTCCTCTCTGCTCTACCCTGGTGAGGCTTTATCTGGAGATGTGGATCCAGATATTGACTCCCCATTTCCATAGGGATTAGGAGATGCTGGAGAGGGTCCTGTGGATGCTGGGATGCTGCTGAGGGGCCTGGAGCATCTCTGTGAGGAGGAAAGGCTGAGAGCCCTGGGGCTGTTGAGCCTGGAGAGCAGCCCCAGAGGGGATCTGATCAATGCACAGCAAGACCTAAAGGAGCTGTGGGGAGCTAAGAGGGTGTGGCCAGACTCTTGTCAGTGGTGCCCAGTGCAGGACAAGGGGCAATAGGCACAGACTGGAACCCAGCGGATTCCATCAGGAGCAGTTTGTTGGCTGTGAGGGTGGTGGAGCCCTGGAGCAGGCTGCTTAGAGAGGTTGTGCAGTCTCCTTGTCTGGAGAGCTTCCAAACCTGCCTGGCCATTGTGACCCTGAGCAAGCTGCTGTGGGTGACCCTGCTGGAGCAGGGAGTTCAACTGGATGAGCTCCAGAGCTCCTTTCCCACCCCACCATGCTGAGATTGCAGGATTCTCTGTGCCCAGTCTCCAGAGACTGAAGGCTTTGGAAATGGCAGCTGTGTGGTGTCTCTAAGCTGTCAACTCACCATGGCCTCATCTCATGTTCAGGTTTAACCACTAATGATGCCATTTTCACAAACTTTGGGAGGTTGTCTTCACTTTCAGAAACAGGAGGCTCTGTGTTGTGTTGATCTCACAGAAGCTGCTCTCAGGCAGGGCTGTCTGCTATGCTGATGAAGCAATCAGGAAGCTGTTCATGAGTGGTCCAGGAGACACAGGCCATGCCAGTATGGAACTGGCTGAATGTTCTCAAAGCTCTTCAGAGCAAGCACCTGTGGTGAACCTCAGGACTTTCTGTGAGGCTTTGCTAGAGCTGAAGATGCAGTTGCTGGAATGAAGAGGGTGTGCTTCACCTTCTGGATAAAAGGAGAAAGAGCTGCCTTTGGTGGGCAGCCAGTCTTCTGCTTTCCCCTAGGGTGAGCAGGGCTTTTGAGGAGGAAACAAGTCCCACTTCTGTGTCTCTTTGCTTGGTCTTCAGCTGTAGAGTGTTGAACCAGCTTTGGGTAATCACAAAGAAGAAATGTAAAAGCTCAGCTGAAGTATTTGGCCAGGTGGCCAAGAAGGCCACCAGCATCCTGGCTTGGATCAGTAATGATGTGGCCAGCAGGAGCAGGGCAGGGATTATCCCCCTGGACTGGGCACTGCTTGAGGCCACACCTGGAATCCTGGGGTCAATTTTAGGCCCCTTACTCCAAGAAGGAAATTGAGGGGCTGGAGCAGGTTCAGAGAAAGGCAACAAAGCTGGGGAAGGGTCTGGAAAAGAAGGAGAAGGATCTGGAGGACTTGTGAGGAGCAGGCGAGGGACCTGCTGAGGGTCATTGAGCCTGGAGAAAAGGAGGCTGAGGGGAGACAGTCTGGTCCTTGAAAGGAAGCTGGAGACAGGTCTAGGTTGGTCTCTTCTCCCAAGGAGCAAGTGACAGAACAAGAGGAAATGGCCTCAAGTTGCCCCAGGGAAGGTTTAGGTTGGACATCAGAAGAAATTTCATAATTGAAAGGTTTCTCAAAGACTGGAACAGGCTGCCCTGGGAGGTGGTGGAGTCTCCATCCCTGGAGGGGTTTCAGAGCTGTGGAGATAGGGTGCTAAGGGCCATGGTTTGGCAGCAGCCTTGGTAGAGTTACAGAATGGTTGGACTGGATTATTTTAAAGATTTCCAACACAAATGATTCCATGATTGTGTTTCTCTCTGAGTTGTTCCAATGGACCTGACAGTGTTGGGTTGATGGTTGGACTCAATGTTCTTGGAGATCTTTTCTAACCTTAATGACTCCATGATTCCAAGTGAGGTTTCTAAGCAGCTTCTTTAAAGATGGAATCATGGAGTGCTTTAGGTTGGAAGGGACCTTAAAGATCATCTAATGCAAGATGAGCTGCACTTAGAAGACATGAAAACATCCAGCATTAGCTGTGGGGGGTGGTTGTGAGCTGGAGATGTTTGTCATTTCTCATTTCTCTTTGTTTATTCACCTCAGATGGTTTTTTGGGGGTTTCTTTGGTTTTTTTCCTTTAATATTTCCTTCTTGTCCTTCTTTTTTCTTTTCTTTAATGGTTTGATGTTCACTGTCCCCTTCTGTCTGGTGCTTTCTCACCCAACTGGCTTGGAGAAGCAACTGAAGAAGGAATTTTAGAAGGAAGGATGGCATCTAGCTGGAGATAGTGGTGGTTCCCTCTTACAACCGTATATTCCTTATTTGTTTGGTGGCACCACCTTTGAGCTGCTAAGTCCACCAGCTCTGAGCTGATAGGTCCACCGACTCTGTAGGTGCCCCAATGATGTATTTAGACCTGAGGTCAAAATGAAACAGCATAAGCAGGAATTTCTGCAGTTCCTCCACCACAGGTTCTGTAGAACCACCAGAGAAGCATCCTCTTGTTTCTGATCACAGATGGTTCTGGGATGGCAGCACCTAACTTGAGTTTTGAAGGCTCTAAATTGCTGAAGTAGCTCAGAAATAGCAGCTGGCACAGGTCCCACCTGGCACTGGCGCTGGGTGGACTGGGGCTGTCCAGGCAAGGTGGCCATTGGCTTGAGCAAGGAGTTGGGGTGCAGCAGAGAAGACCATCCTCCAGGGTCTCCAGCTGGGTGGAGCTAATGTTGTCACAGTGGATGTTTTGAGCTCTCCCATGTCAGGATCTGGGCTTCTTCCCCCTGCCTGCCAGCTGTTGGTCTTGCATGAGGGTGGGTTCCTCCTTGCATGTGATGAGCATGGAACAGCAGCATGAGAAGTGATTGTCTTGCTTGTGTCACCTTTTGCTGCCTAACGTGAGGAGCTGCTGGGATGCTTTGGAGAGGAGAGGAGATGAGCATGGGGTTGGGCGTGGAGCATGGAGCTGGACAGCAGCAGTTGGCACCATTAGGTTGCATCTCAATGTATGCTCATTCAAGGAACCTCACCATAAGGGGCTCCTCTGAGGTCCCAGCTCACCTGAGAATTTTTCCAATCAAGGGCTGAAGGACCTGGGGCTGTTGAGCCTGGAGAAGGGAAGCCTGAGAGGGGATCTTCTCAGTGCTCAGCAAGAGCCAGAGAACTTGTGAAAGAGGCAAGAGGATGGGGCCAGACTCTTGTCAGTGGTGCCCAGTGATAGAACAAGGGACAATGGGCACAGACTGGAACTCAGGAGGTTCCATCAGGAGCAACTTACTGGCTGTGGGGGTGGTGGAGCCTTGGAGCAGGCTGCCCAGAGAGGTTGTGGAGTCTCCTTGTCTGGAGAGCTTCCAATCCCACCTGGCCATTGTGACCCAGTGCAGGTTGCTATGGGTGACCCTGCTTGAGCCGGGGGCTTGGACTGGATAAGCTCCAGAGCTCCCTTCCCAACCCACCATGCTGGGATTGGAGGATTCTGTGAACACTTAGTGTGATAATTGGCATTAGTGAGACCTTCTCAGATGCTGTATTGGCTTTGTGAATCAAGATGGTATGTCAGTTTAAAAGCCAGACCTCCTGGTTGGTGTGACTTGGTCTAATGAGCAGCCAACAGTTGATGTGGAGGTGTAGTGTGGCTACTTGATGATCTCAAAGGTCTTTTCCAACCTGGTTAATTCTGTTCTGTTCAATACTCCACCACCTCTTGCTTTGGCTTTCACTTGGTGGTTCTACAGCCTGCTTTTGAAGACCTTGCTTGTGAGCTCATCATGATCCATGTCTTTGGAATGCTGCTTCTGCATCTCTTGCTGCTTTGTTTCTAGCACTGTGTTCTTCCTTCTGAGTCTTCATGAGGTTTGGTTGTCCATGACTCTGTGTCCTAAAGAGGCTAGAGGATATCTAAAGAGTGTCCCAGTGAGCTTCAGAGGTGGGTAGAATTCAACTCTAAGGTGTTTCATTCACTGCCAAACCTTCTTTTCCCAAACCCCAAAAGCTCTTTGCTGGCTTGGGCCTCCAGTAGAATCTTTTGTAGACCCTTTGGCAGTGAGATGTGGATCAAGATTCCACCAGGAAGAGTGGAACCGTATCCTGGCTTGGATCAGCAATGGTGTGGCCAGCAGGAGCAGGGCAGGGATTATCCCTCTGACTGGGTGCTGCTGAGCCCACACCTGGAATCCTGGGGTTGGTTTTGGGTCCCTCACTCCAAGAAGGATATTGAGGGGCTGGAGCAGGTCCAGAGAAGGGCAACAAAGCTGGGGAAGGGTCTGGAGGAGAAGGGTCTGGAGAACTTGTGAGGAGCAGCTGAGAGACCTGGGGTTGTTGAGTCTGGAGAAAAGGAGGCTGAGGGGAGAGCTTCTATCTCTCTCCTTATTTATCCAGACTACATTCAAACCTTCTAGAGGTGAAGATGAAGGGACCATTAGGACATGCAGGGCCATGCAGATCATGTCTTCTAGGCTTATCTTCTGCTATGACTGACGAATTTGGCCATCCAGGTTGTGCATTTATGGTGGTTAGATATCTCAGAGAGCTTTGCAGGGCTTGTAGAAGAGAGGAGTCTCTGTTTGCAGTGACCTCCAGAGCAAAATTTACAAACTTGGAAGGTGGTTAACCAGCAGAATCTGGCCACCACGTTGAACTTTGTGAACATAAAAGGAATTGTCCAAGCTCTCCTGTAGGAACATCTAGAGGGCAAGGCTGTAGGCAGCATCTACAAACTTCTTTGTGCTGGGTGCTTTGTCCACTGGGAAAAAAGAGCTCTGGACAGACTCATAGAAAAGTTGTTAAGTGGCTTTGGATTGGAGCTTCTAAGGTTCCTTTTGGAGTGAGAAATCTGAGAGGTATCACAGCTTCACTGAGAAGAGTCTGCAGTAGATACAGAGGTTTGTGGCCTTCATTCACCTACCTTAACCACACCATGAGGGAACAGTTCTGTTCTCAGAAGGTGTCAACACTCTGTCCCTGCCATCAGCCCAGTCAGGGTTGGAGCACATAAACATGTGGTTGGGTCCATGGAGCATTCTGATTGGTTGTGCAGTGTCCAGTTGGAGACCTGGAGCTCATGGTGTTCCCTATTGGTCACAACTGGGTCCAGTCTTTGTCAACAGCTTTGTCAGTGACCTGCATGAAAGGACATTGTGAAACCTCAGCCAGTTTGCTGATGGCATCAAACAAGGAGGAGTGGCTGACTCCCCCATCAGGCTGTGCTGCCTGCTGCTGAGTGAGACCTGGCCAGGCTGGAGAGTTGGTGGAGAGAAACCTCATGAAGTTCAACCGGGGCAAGTGGAGGGTCTTGCCCTGGGAAGGAACAACCCCCTGCACCAGTACAGGTGAGGAGTAACCTACTGGGAAGCAGTTCCATGGAGAAGGACCTGGGAGTGCTGGGAGATAACAAGGTTACCATGAGGCAGCAATGTGCCCTGGTGGCCAAGAAGGTCAAGAGTCTCCTGCAGAACATGAAGAAGAGTGTAGCCAGCAGGTCAAGGGAAGTTCTCTTCCCCCTCCACTCTGCCCTGGTGAGATCACATCTGGAGAACCAGAACCAGTTTTGGGCTCCCCAGTTCTGGAGAGACTGGGAGCTACTGGACAGAGTCCAGTGGAGGCTGGGAAGCTGCTGAGGGGCTCCTCCTCTGTGAGGAGGAAAGACTGAGAGCCCTGGGGCTGTTTAGCCTGGAGAAGGGCAGCCTGAGAGGGCATCTTCTTAATGCTCAGCAAGAGCTAAAGAATGGGGGGAGGCAAGGGGATGTCGCCAGACTCTTGTCAGTGATGCCCAGTGACAGGACAACGGGCAAGGGGCACCAGCTGGAACCCAGGAGGTTTCATCAGGAGCAACTTGTTGGCTGTGAGGGTGGTGGAGCCCTGGAGCAGGCTGCCCAGAGAGGCTGTGCAGTCTCCTTGTCTGGAGAGCATCCAACCTCACCTGGCCATTGTGCTTGAGCAGGGGGATTGGACTGGATGAGCTCCAGAGCTCTGTTCCTACCCCACTGTGCTGGGATCTTGTGGAGACTGATGAAGCTGGCAGCCAGATCATACCAGAGTAGTGTTTGAGGGCCACAGCCAAGCTGCTGAGAACAGCTGAGCAGAGGAACACTCATGATAAATACTTCAAGGTCCTGGAGTTCATTCTGGGGCAGAAGCGGACGTTTTCTGATCCCTCCTCCCTGGGTCATTTTGTGTTCCACACACAACCTCCTTGGTTTTGTTGACCCTGTTACTAATTGTCCTTCTGCAGAGGTTTGCGTGTCCAGCTTTGCTTTTCCATGAGCTTCTTGGGGAGAGTTTAATTGCCACCACCCCTTTGGTGGTCAGATAACCTCAGGTCTTCATACCATGGGAGTCCTTGTGTCATGGAAACTGCAGTGGTTGAGTTGAAGAAGTTTATCTTTGGGGGATGGAAACCTCCTGAGCTGCAGTTTCTTGTGTGGGAAGTCGTCATCTCATGATGTTTCTGATTGCTTGGGTCAATTTTCTGCTGTCTCATCTATCTTCAACAGATTCTTGAAGTTGTGGGTTTGGTTTTTTCTGTTCTTCTGGAATGTCTTCTGAAGAGCCTCTTAGTCCTTCAGGAAGATGAATGTTCTGAGCTCAGTTTTCATGTTGTTTTTTTCCAGGACACACAGAAAAGTAGCTACAGAAACAGAAGCTTGACCTCATTATTTCCATCAGGTCTTCATTTCCAGACCGTGGCTATAGGGACTTGTCACCTCCACCAGCAGCTGGTGATGGACTTCCAGCTTGGTCATTTGCTGAGCTTTCCTTCCATGGCTCTTACTTGCTCTCAGAAATCATTCCTGAAACCAGGACTGGAGTGATGGTCCTCACTAAAATTTTGAGGAACATCATAGAATGCTTTGGGCTGGAAGAGACCTCTAGAGGCATGGTTTAGTTGGTTGGGTGGTGTTGGATGATAGGTTGGACATGATGATCTTGAACATCTCTTCCAACCTGGTTTATTCTATTCTATTCTACAGTCCATCCCCAGATCTCCAACTAGATCAGGCTGTTCAGAGCCCCAGCAAGCCTGACCATGAATGTCTCCAGGGATGGGGTCTCCACCACCTGGGGAACCCGAACATCATCCACATCCAAGCTTGTCCTCTGCCTTAGAAGGCAAAAATTAGAAGTGTTCACCAAAATCACTTCTTCACTTAGAGATGTTGATATCTTCAGTGCAAATGGAGAAGATCTGGAGGTTTTGTGCTCACAACTTAATTGCTTTGTCAGGGTTTGATGTGTTCTGGTATAGGGAGATGAGACATCTTTGACATCATCTTGGGGGCAATCACTGCACTCCAGAGAAGGGCAACGAGGCTGGTGAGAGGCCTTGAGCACAAGCCCCCATGAGGAGAGGCTGAGGGAGCTGGGATTGTTTAGCCTGGAGGAGGCTCAGGGGAGACCTTATTGCTGTCTGCAACTACCTGAAGGGAGGTTATAGACAGGTGGGGGTTGGTCTCTTCTCCAAGGCAATCAGCACTAGAACAAGGACATAGTCTCAAACTGCACCAGGGGAAGTTTAGGCTTGAGGTGAGGAGAAAGCTCTTCACAGAAAGTGTTGTTGGCCATTGGAATGTGCTGCCCAGGGAGGTGGTGGAGTCACCATCCCTGGAGGTGTTCAAAAAGGGATTGGACGTGGCACTTGGTGCCATGGTCTAGTCATGAGGTCTTGGGTGACAGATTGGACTTGATGATCTTTCCCAACCTTACTGATTCTATGATTCTATTCTATGAAAGTGTTGTCCCTCAGGGATGGGAATCTATTTTCAAATGCCTTGCTGAAAGTGAGTTAATGTGACCCAGTTTGACTTCTGGAGATCGCCCCTGGCTGCCCAGCCAGCTGGCCCCTAGCCACTCAGCCAACTCGCCCCTGGCCTTCCAGTCAGCTCAGGTTTACTTCCTCAGGATTTATGTCCCAGCCTTAAATTGAAGTTTTCTCCAGGGGCACCCAGAAGCACCAGGCATGACTTGGGTCAGGCCTGTAGAACAAATCAGCCTTAGGAGCCTCTGAGGTCACAAACAGGCTTTGCCAACCAATCTGAGGAGCTTGGAGATCTCCTTGGTGACACTGGGCCATAAAAGACAATCCCGAGGTAATCAAGTCCTCTAGGATGCCTTTCCCACCAAAGGCTGGGCCAGAGGGTTCTTCTGAACTCCTTCCCAGCCTGGGCTGTGTCCTAGTACTGACAAACTCTAAGACCTGCAGTCTGCTTTGGAGTTATTGGTCCCCAGTTGTAAGCTTGACTTTCTGGACCCTCTAAACTTTCAGTCTTGTCTAAAGGTCCTTCACATTTGCATCCTTCTCCTGTTTGTCTTCCATGCTTGCGTATAGAAGAGCACGCCAGCAGAGGTGGTTGCAGAGGGTGGTAGAACATCTGCTTTGCAGGCATTGGAGATATGTGGGGAGCTCTTAGGTTGGATTTTATTGGGGGAGGTGGGAATGCCTTTGAGCTTGTGTCTGTTTGGCAAGTCTCGTTAACCTCTGGGCAGGTTGTATTGACTTCTAGGCAAGACTTGTTGACTGTCTTGTTGACTTTTGGTCTCCAGGATGCCACCACTGCTTTTGAATCCCAATTTCTTTTCAGTCCTTTCATCTTCCTGGGATTTTGGTGACCAGCTGTAGGAGAGGAGGAGGAAGGTTCTTTTCTCTGGGGGGCTGCAAAGCCCCACAAATGGACGTTTTAACCTGAGGTTGACTTCTCCCCACACAGCGAGGCGGACTGCATGGTCATTGACAAGCTGAGCATCAGCGACATCGCCACGACAAAAGCATCCAAGCCCCTGAACAACCTGGCCCAGTGCTCAGAGGAGCGCCAGAACACTGCCCCTGTCGTCGCCGCTGTCACGGAAACGGCCACGAAAGACAGGTGAGGTGGTCACAACTCTCTGCTGTCAGCTTTGGGTGCCACCAGGGCACAGAATCGTGGAGTTGCTGGGGTTGGAAGGGACCTATCAGGTAGTGATAGGACCCAGGGAGAATGGGACTAAAAGGAAAATGTGTAGATTCAGATTGGATGTTAGGAAGAAGCTCTTCCCCATGAAGGTGCTGAGACACTGCAACAGGTTGCCCAGGGAGATAGAATCATAGAATTGTCAGGGTTGGAAGGGACCTCAAGGATGAGCCAGTTCCACCCCCCCTGCCATGGGCAGGGACACCTCTCAGTAGATCAGGTTGCCCAGAGCCACAGCCAGCCTGGCCTTAAAAACCTCCAGGGATGAGGCTTCCACCACCTCCCTGAGCAACCTGTGCCAGTGTCTCAGCACCCTCCTGGGGAAGAACTTCTTCCTAACATCCAATCTGAATCTACCCACTTCTAGTTTTGCTCCATTTCCCTCAGTCCTATCACTCCCTGACACCCTAAAATGTCCCTCCCCAGCTTTCTTGTAGCCCCCTTCAGATCCTGGGAGGCCACAATAAGGTCTCCTCGGAGCCTTCTCCAGACTGAACAGCCTCAACTCCCTCAGCCTGTCTTCATAGGAGAGGTGGTCCAGCCCTCTAATCATCTTTGTGGCCCTTCTCTGGACACACTCCAGCACATCCAGATTTTCCTGTAATAGGGGCTCCAGAACTGAATGACTGCAGTACTCCAGCTCACTGAATGTGGTTGAGAACCATGAGCTTGTGGTCAAAGTTACACATCTGGAGGGACTCAGAGTACTATGTACTACAGGGTAGAGCTGTAGCTGTGATCTCACAATAGTAGAGGTTGGTTAAGAGCTTGAAGATGATGGAGTTCAACCCTTAGCCCAGCACTGCCAGGGCACTACCAAGCCATGGCCCTCAGCACATCTCTATAGCTTTGAAAGCCCTCTAGGGATGGGGACTCTATCACTGCCCTGGGCAGCCCTCAAGGAGCAGAAATTGTTCCTCAGGTCCAACCAGAACCTCCCCTGGGGCAACTTGAGGCCATTTCCTCTTGTTCTTTCACTTGCTCCTTGGGGCAATGAGCAATGTGTGGTCAGAGCTCAGACCTAACCTGCCAAGGGCTGGTTCCCAGCAGTGTGGGCAGCAGGTGGAGGGAGGGGATCCTGCCCCTCTGCTGTGTTCTGCTGAGATCCCACCTGCAGTGCTGGGGCCAGCCCTGGAGCTCTCAGCACAGCAGACACAGACCTGTTGGAGCAGAAACAAAAGTGGCCACAGCAATGGTGGGATGGCTGGAAGCTGTCTGCTGTGAGGCCAGGCTGAGGGGGTTGGGGTTGTTCAGCTTGGAGAAGGCTGCAGAAGGACATTCTGGTGGCCTTTCAGGACTTAAAGGGGGCTGCTAGAGAGGGACTTTTGAGGAAGGCGTGGAGTGACAGGATGAGGGGTGATGGCTTCAACCTGGAAGAAGCTGGATTGAGATGAGACATTAGGAAGAAGTTCTTTACGAGGGTGGTGAGGCACTGGAACAGGTTGCCCAGAGAAGTTGCCTGGTGGGTCAGTCTCTTCTCCAAAGGAACAAGCAGAAGGACAAAAGGAAATGGCCTCAAGTTGCCCCAGGGGAGGTTCAGGTTGGACATGAGGAACAATTTCTGCCCCTGGAGGGTTGTCCAGGCCTGGCCCAGGCTGCCCAGGGCAGTGGTGCAGTCCCCATCTCTGGAGGGTTTTCAGAGCCATGGAGATGTGGTGCTGAGGGCCACCGTTTGGTGGTGCCCTGACAGTGCTGGGTTGATGGTTGGACTCCAAGATTAAGTTAAAGATCTTTCCAACCCAAACCATTCTGTAATTCTGTTGTGGAGGCTCCAAACCTGGAAATGCTCAAAGCCAGGTTAGATGTGACCTCGAACAGCCAGCTCTTAGAATCACAAGTTCCTCTAGTCCCAACCCCCTAACCTCTTGTAGGACATGTCCCTACCTGTGCCATGAGGTTGGAGCTAGAGGATCTTGAAGGTCCTTTCCAACCCAAGCCAGCCTATGACTCTATGATTCCATGATTCTCTTAATGGTCCTCTTTGGGTTTCTCCTCAGGAAAGAAGAAGCCTTGCCCTGTGCTGAAGCCACGTTAAATGGTCCTGCTTGATGAAGCCAACGCCATGGGACGTGTGTGATCCAGGCCAGGCTGCTCCCTGGTGATGATGCAATTTGTCAATTATTAATTTTTTTTTTTGTTCAGTTTTTGGTTTTGTTTTTATTTTGTTTTGGTTTTGTTGTTTTTTTTTTTTTCCTTTTTAATTTTATTTTTTAATAAATGCTGCATTGATGAGAGAGAGCTGCTGGCGTTCAGGACCAGACACCCACCAGTCTTGGTTGGAAGAGACACTTGGCATTGGCTAAATGTAGCATTGAGCAGTTGAAGTCATCACAGGAGTGATGAGGTTCTCCTCAAGGAATGATGATGAGGTTCTTTCTCCTCAAGGAATGATGATGAGGTTCTTTCTCCTCAAGGAATGATGAGATTCTTCTCAAGCAAGCCTTCTGCCCAATTTGAGTTCCTTCTCCTCCCTTCCCCTCCCTCTCCCCCCCCCAAAAAAAAAATCCTTGGGTGGTTTTTTTTTCTGTTGTTGTTGTTGTTGGTTTTTTTGTTTGTTTGTTTCTCTTTGGGGTTGAGTCCTGTTTTTTCTTGCACACAGTATTCAGCTTCTCTTCAGAAAGGTAGCAGGTCTAACGAGGGGGACTTGGACATTGCACAAGAAGTCCCAAAGTCGTGTGACCAAAGTTCCTGCTGGAAGCTGTCGTTGAGGGCAGCGTTTGCACCGCTTTTGTATAGCAATAAAAGCCTTACCAGAAACATTGCAGAGGAGGAGGAGATGCAAACACTTCAAAAAAGGGGGTGGTGGAGCAGGGAGGGCTTTGACTTTATAGTTGGGGTGGGGTGGGGTTGGATGGGATGTCAGGGATCTTGTCCCAGGCCAGAGAGATCGAGTTGCTGACTTGTTGTGATGCTGGAACTCTTGGAGAACCAAGAAGTTTTGGCCTTCAGGTTGCTCAAAGCTCCTCTTCTCTGTCTTGGGGACAGGTCACTGAAGGATCTGGGCTTGGGTGCTCTTCTCCTCTGTCTTGGGGACAGCTCACTGAAGGATCTGGGCTCGGGTAGCAGTTGGGCTTCTTCAAGTCCAAGCCATCCATACCCAGCTTCTCAGCTGTCATCCCTCTCTGTTGGCTGGAGGACACACAAAGAAGGTAGTGTGCTGGTGGCCAACTGAGAGGATCATGATCCACTGGACTGCTGCTGTGCAGGAAGGAGAGCAGATGTGGCACAAAGAGGTCACCAGGTGTCTGTTGGCTGGGGTTTTTTTGAGACTTGATTGTACCTTCACCTGGTTCTGGAGATCCTTTTCTCTTTGTTTTTGGTTTTAAATGTTTTTACTGGATGCAGGAACAGCAACACTTTTGCACTTTGTACCTTGTGATAACAGCGTTAGAGAGCAGAAAGGCCCCAGCATAGGACTCCTCTTCTTCCTCCCCAGATCCTGGAGAAGTTTGGGTGAGGAGGACCCAGACTGAGTTTGGGTGAGGAGGATGCACACCACTGCCCTGGGGTATGAGAGTAGAACAGCGTGGAGAAGCAGCCTGTGCTTCACACTACCTGGGAGCAAGGTCAGCTGAAGGTGTCTGTGTGAGTCTGGAGCGCAGGATCTTCAGTGCTGGCTGAGTGACCTGCTCCTGTGAAGACCATGCTGGTTTCAGACCCAGCTTTGCACCCCGTGGTGCTGGCCTCTGTACTGAGCTTGTTCCCAGACCATGTGCACATCAATCATACAGGTGCAGGGCCACCTGCAGAAGTAGGCTTGGGTTGGGAACACCAGGTGGCCAGCATCAGTTCTCCAGCTCTTTTCTTCTCCCTCTGTAGCCTAACCAGAGAAGTCTGGCTCTGCTTTTGTGTGCTGGAACCACCTGTCAGATGGTAAACACCATTTGTTTCAGTAGCCCAAAAGCTTGTGTGGAAAATGGAGTTAAAGTTTGGCATGGTAGGGCTGTTCACTCTGGAGAAGAGAAGGCTCCAAGGAGACCTTATTGTGGCCTTCTAGTATCTTAAGGGGGCCTACAAGAAAGCTGGGGAGGGACTTTTTAGGGTGTCAGGGAGTGATGGGACTAGGGGCAATGGAACAAAACTAGAAATGGATAGATTCAGATTGGATGTCAGGAAGTTCTTCCCCATGAGGGTGCTGAGACACTGGCACAGGTTGCCCAGGGAGGTGGTGGAAGCCTCATCCCTGGAGATTTTTAAGGCCAGGCTGGATGTGGCTCTGAGCACCCTGATCTAGTGTGAGGTGTCCCTGCCCATGGCAGGGGGGTTGGAACTGGCTGATCCTTGAGGTCCCTTCCAACCCTAACAATTCTATCATTCTATGTTGGGAGCCCAACAGCTCCTTCTTGAATATGTCCTCGCATGGGTAATGAAGGAGCAAGTTCCTCACCCAGATCTGGTGTTCCCATCCCAGACATCCTCACCAGTTTCCAGCCTTCTCCCAAATCCTTTGTTTTTAATGTGACAGGTGTGTGGTGCAGGTGGAACCTTCATAACCACCTCGAGATGTGCTCTAGGAGGAACAATGAGGTCAATGAAACATCTTCACTGCTGGATCAGAGTGGTGGTGAGGTCCCTGTAGAATGAGGTCCTCCTGGTGTGCCCAGAGAGAATGGGTTTGTTTTACTGGGGAGAGGTTACTGGGTGCACCTCAGAAGCCACAGCTTCTCCACCACTAGAGTGGTGTACCACTTGGGTGCCATTGACCTAGCTGAGGTCTCTTTCAGCTGCAGGTCCTCAGGAAGCAGGTGGTTGGTTTGGAAATCTTTTCAGTCCCTCCTCCTAATTTAAGGTAGACAAAAGTTGTGTTGAGCTGGGAGGTCAAAACATCTCTACCTTGTGCTTTGGTCTGCTGTGGAAATTAATCCCACTCTTAGCCAGGACAATCAGAAGTGGCCCCAATGGGTTTGGGTTCCTCATTGGAGACATGTTCAAGTCTTAATTCTTCAGAGGATTGGTGCTAGAGCTTTGATGCAAATCAGGTTCTCCTTGGCATTCCTTGAGCAGCCCAAAAGGATGCTCTGAAACCTGGGAAGTCTTTCATCTAGCCCAACATCAGCACAACTCATTGAGGACCAGGGTTGGGCTTCAGTCCTGTTAAAATTCCTGATGATGATTCCAGTTCTCTTCCAGTCTGTCCTTATTCATGATTCTTCATGGTGCTTGTGGGTTTCACCACAGACAGTTAGGACCAAGTCCATTTAGGATCATGAGATGAAGTGCCCACAACAGACACAATTTGATCCTTCTGCATGATCTAACTCCCCACCCCCACCCCTGTATGCAGTAGTGTGGCCAGCAGGTCAAGGGAGGTTCTTGCCCGGCTCTGTTCTACCTTACTGAGGTCATAGCTGGAGAAGTGGGTCCAGTTCTGGACTCTCCAATTCCAGAGAGACTGAGAGCTACTGGAGAGCATCCTGTGGAGTCTGAAGATGCAGAGGCCTGGAGCTTCTCTGTGAGGAGGACAGGCTGAGAGCCCTGGGGCTGTTGAGCCTGGAGAATAACAGCCTGAGAGGGGATCTGATCAATGCTCAGCAAGAGCTAAAGGGTGGGAGACAAGAGGATGTCACCAGACTCTTGACAGTGGTGCCCAGCGACAGGAGAAGGGGCAACAGGCATCAAATGGAAACCAGGAGATTCCATTAGGAGGAGGTTGTTGGCTGTGAGGGTGGTGGAGGCCTGGAGCAGGCTGCCCAGACAGGTTGTGCAGTCTCCTTCTCTGGAGAGCTTCCAAACCCACCTGGCTGTTGATTCTGGGCAAGCTGCTGTGGGTGACCCTGCTGGATCAGGGAGCTTGGACTGGATGATCTGCAGAGGTCCCTTCCCACCCCACCATGCTGGGCTTCTATAGAGCTGCTCAAGCTCTCTTCCTTTTTGCATTGAATGACTTCTTCACCTGTGAGATCTGAGCTCTGAACTCCTCCTCGTGACTTCCACGCTTCTCTCCCAGTTCTTCACCCCAGCCAACAAGCTGGCCTTGAAAACTCTCCATGCTTGGTGGGTTGGAATAGGCAGTTGAAGACAGGTCCAGGGTCAAATGGTGGCTTCCTTGTTACAGGTAAATCATGCAGAGATTTCTTTCCAAGCCTGAGCTCCTCATCTCCCTGGGGTCACAGAGATCTGTAGAGGTTGGGAGGTCCCACTGCCTGTGCTCTGTGGCCTCTCTTGGTCCTTGTCTTGAGCTTTCCTTCTTGCCTTCCCAGATGCTCTGCAGGGCAGCAGGGCTCGGTCTCTGCTTTCTGTGTCCAGGTGACCATGAGACATAGCACACAGTGACTTTTGGAGCCCTTTGCATGGGTATCTCCATGGTGGTGGTTGGTGGTGGCATCTCCAAGCACAGTGGCTGCTGGAAAGCTCTGTTACCTGCTCACCCCATGTGTGTGAAGGTCTCTTACATAAGGCTGAAGCAGGATGTGTTGTCTGCTGTAAAGGGTTGACTTAACTCTGCTGGATCCTTCAAAAACCCCTTGGCTTGTTCTGATCCATGGTCAAAAAGTGGTGGAGACCAAACAGAGCTTGCATCCAGCACTGTCCTTCTTCACTGACCTGCAGTATTTTAATGTCACCATGGTATCTACCACTAGGTTCAATTTGGAGTCTGCTGAACCTGTCTGTAGATACCAAATATTTGCAATTTGTGTTCTTCCATCTCTGGATCTTCTGTGGAACCTGCTGAAGCAGCACCACCAGCCTACCTTTAGTCCTGCCTCCATGGTCAACAGCAAAGTCATCACCATTCGTTGTAGAAGGCCCAGACACACAAGGCATGCCTTAAAGGGGTGGGAAATGGTTCAGCTAGAAGGTTCTGCTTCAGTGCTCCACCCAGCTGGGTGCTGATGTGGTGCACCAGGAGAGAGCCCAGTGATCCCACCACTGTTGTCCATGTCATCACTGCTGCTGCAGAACCTTGTCATGCTGGGAGAGGGAGAGGAGAGAGCTTTCTTTGCACCATTAGTGTTTAAAACATTTGAGTTCAGCTAACAGTAAATAATGGACCATGGCACATCCATCCAAAAACACGCTCCTGTAGATGTTGTGGCCACCAGGCAGTGCCACCATCATGGCAAGCTGACTGTTGCTGGGTGTCCAAAGTCCTGTCTTTAGTAGCTGGGTCTTAAACTTGGGTGGGGAACATGGCTGTAGAGCTTGTAGGCAGAAAAATCGTCTGCTGCAGAAGAACCAAGAGTAGCTGGAGCCATGAAGATGAGCCCATAGCAGATGACCCTCAAGTGGTTTGGATTAATTAAGTATTCATTATTTCTGCAGCACTCTGGGCAGGCAGGTGGCTTCCTAACCCTCTTCACACCAAAGGAAATCTGGAGTTAGGTTAGTGGCTTTGAGTGCCCAAAGAGGTGAGGTCCTCTTGAAAGGTGATCCACCAGCTTCAAATGGAAGGGTTACCAGAGAATCATGGAAGTGTTTTGGTTGGAGATTACCTCTAAGATCATCTTTGGACAAGACCTCAAAGGTCATCAAGTCCAACTGACAACTTAGGTAGTTTATGAGATGCTTTGAGGATTAGGTGGGGTGGTCCTTGGAAGGGACCAAGGTGGTTGTGGTTCAGCAGTTCCACCAGAAATTGACCCCTGCAAAACAAAGTTGTCCTCAACCCATCTTCTTTTTCTCTTCATATTCTTCTTCCTGCTTCTCTTAAGTCTTCACAGTTATAGAGACAACATCCCAAGCTGTTCATCTGGATGATGTACCTCAGCAAAGCCTGGTGGAAATTCATGAGCATCTCAAGGCTTTGGCCTGCCCTTCCTGCTGTCTGAAGAGGTGCAGCTGGCAGCAGAATGGAGGAGCCATGAATGCAGAGCTTGGAAAAGAAGGAAGTAGGAGAAGAAGAAACCTCCACAGAATAGTTGGTCAACAAGACTTAGCCATCCCAATTTGACCAGTGGATGGGCTTGGGTGAGGTGGATGAAGGACAATCCTAATCAATATAGTGAAAGGAAATGTGGCTTTGTTGTTACCTGGTGGGATCCCCAGATCACCTGAAAATTAGTCAAGGAGTTGAAGGGACACAAAGGTGGGGTTGGAAGTGACCTCTGGAGATCATCTGGTCCAGCCAGTGCCAGTCACTAAAGGGATACACCAGGGTGTGTCCTCCTTGCTGCCCAGTCTCAGTCCTTCCAGCCACCAAGTGCCTTCAAGTCAAGGAATCACACCATGGGTTGGGAAAGACGTTGAAGATCATCCACTCCAACCCTTCTGTGACTCTGCCAAGGCTGGGGCTAAACCATGGCCCTCAGCACCACATCTCCTCAGCTCTGAAACCCCTCCAGGGATGGGGACTCAACCACCTCCCTGGGCAGCCTGTTCCAGTCTTTGAGAACCCTTTCAAGTGGAGAAGCTTCTGCTGATGTCCAACCTAAACCTCTCCTGGTGCAGGTTGAGGCCATTTAGTCTTGTTCTTCAGAACAGAGTGCCCTGTCTCCAGCTTGGCCACCACAAGCACATGATTCCCATCATCACTAAGACAGCTCAAGATGAAGGTTGAAGTTTTCATTTCATATTTTTGTGACAGCTTGAGAAAAAGAGGGGAAAAATGACAAAAAGTCCTTCTGGCCAAGGAACCTGGGTGGGTTCCATGAAGCTCTGGACAGTGCCTTAGCTGCTGGATGGAGTTAGTCATCAGTAATGCTTAGACGCTTTGGGTAGCAGATATGGACACCTTGAAGGTGTTTAAGGACACCCTGAAGGTATTTGAGAGTGCCTTGGAGGTATTTAAGGAAACCTTAGAACTATCAAGGACACTTTGGAGTTATTAAGAACACCTTGGAGGTATTAAGGACATCTTGGAGATACTTAAGTACACCTTGGTAGTATTTAAGGACATCTTGGAGGTACTCAGAGCATTACCCCATCTCTGAAGCTCGTCTCAGTGAAGGCTGAAGGTTCTATTGAAGTGGGTTTGTTGCTTTCATCCTGGCTGAAATTGGCAGCTTGACAGGGAATGGTTTTGTTTAGGTGAGGAAGTGATTCTGGGTGGTTTCCTTCCATGGAGCTGCTGGCTGGTGGGAGGTGTCTGGAGAACCTGAGCAGGAATTTCCATGTGCGTGGTCAGAGGAACCTTCTGGCAAAAGCCAGTGGAGAAGAGGGAGGATATGGGTCCTCCAGGACAGATGATCTCATCTACGCTGCCTTACTTTGTCTCCAGGAGGCTTGGGGTGACCAAGTCCAACCTCCCTCTTCACTCTGGACAGCTCTCCATGGAGGGAATGCTTCTCTCCATGAAGCTTGAGGAGATTTTATCAAGGACAGGTCCTTCCTCATCTACTGTTTCTTTTCTTCAGGGGTTTGGACATATGCAAACCCACCTCATTTTCATGCTCAAAGTTTGGTTTTCCAGAGCCTTCTAGGAATGCTGTAAGGAACTCTCCAGCTGTCGGTCCTCACCTTGCTCGTTCCTCGTCTGGGTGCATCCTGGCGCGCGTGCAGACACCTCTCTGGGGTGCCGCGTCCACGTGGGCTTTGACTGGTAGGGGTTGAAGGTGCTGCTTGGACTGGGGGTTGTGTGAGAAGCTGGGAGGGCATGCCCATGGGCCTCGAGGTCAGGGCTCCTCCTGTCAGTACATACCACAGTGTTTGGTGCTCCTCCTGTTCATGGCTTCTCTCATCCTGCGCTCCTGCTCTGGAGTGCTCTTCACCACCTGGCAGTGACTTTGCACTGAAACTTTACCTCTGTTCCTGCCAAGGCTTAAACACCAAACCGTGACCAACTTGCAGGGAACATCGCCCGCTCCCTTCTCTGCCTGTTCCCTTCTCCTTCCCTGGGCTTTCAGCAGGAGTCAGGGTGTGAAGATGGTTTGAGGACCATCTCAAGCAGAACCTGTTGACTGGTGGTACCTGGAGAACCAGGAGATCTTGTGGTGTTCCATGTTGCCTCCTCACCAGCTCACACCTCAGTGTTCCACAGAAGCCAGGGAAGGATGGCATTGGGAATGGCTATCTCCATGCAGAGGTCCATGGCTTTCTGTGGAGGATGAGGGCCTGTGAGGAGAGCAGGTTCCTTCTTCTAAAGGAGCTTTGGTGGTGGTGGCTGGAGCAGCAGAACATTGGCCCTGGAGTAGTGCAGGTAAATCTGATCTACCTCCTGGCAAGCACAAGGTTTTGTTGGTGGGCCACCTGCAAGCTGCATGTTGAGTTTGTCCTCCAAGTGTTAGAGAAACCACCTAAGAAATTGGGTTCTACCTCCAAAAAGTCACTTGAGAAGCTACCAACAAGCTGCTTCTGGCCAAGTTCCTCCTAGTTTTGGGAGTAGTCAAATCCCAACCCAGTTCAACCCAAGGGTGGCACCAGGACATGCCAGTTGCTCCCTTTGGGATTGTACTGGTGGGATCTTCTTTGGTGGCATCCTACAGATCGTGGGAAAGGGAACACGGGTCAGGTCATGAACTGCCCTCACCCTAAACTGGGATGTCCAAGGGTGCATCAACATGGTCACCAATACCACGAGAGACAAGAAACAAGAGCATCCACTGAGGCTGGTCATCTGGGTGACACTGGCAGGAACACATACTGGTGGCACTGGTGTGACCCAGCTTGTCCTTGGCCATTTGCTGGCCCAACCAGCAGCAGATCCATGGCTAGTTGGTCATTGTTGGTCCCCAGATCGAGTCACGGAGCACTAAAAACTCCCTTGGTCATGTGTTCTCCTGGTGAAGGTCTCAGTGGCAGGTGAGATGAAGATTCTTGTGGCACCTCCTTGTGGTGGCTACAGCCCAGGGGTTCTCCTGGGCTTGGAGGTACCTCATGGCTGGCTGGTAGAGCTGGAGCTCACCAAGAGCCCTGGAGCTGGATCTGCCCTTCAGGACCCAGGTGTGTCCAAATCTCCTGTGGAGGTTAATCACAGAGGCTTCAGAAGGTAATAACCCACCCAAAAATGGGCCTTGGGCCAGAGGTGGTGGTTGGCTTGGGTTTTTCCCGTGGAGGGCTGAGTTTGGCTCCAAGGAAGTGTGTGGAGATGGTGGCCATGTTGGGTGTTGCAGGGGTGTCAGAGCAACCTGAAGAGCTCTTGGCTGGTTGAGGTGTCCAGACCAACGGCCAGGCTGTAGATACTGTAGGTACTTTTAGAGCATCCATGAGACCATGACCTTCTCACACATGCCTGAGGACTTGGGCAACCCAAGACTTGTGTGCTTGCACCCTGAGATGGAAGACACCAAGAGAGACTTTGTGATTAAAAGATTTATTGGGATCTGAAGGAAGACCATGAGTCCTTCTCCCAACCTTGTTGGTAACCTAAAGAGCAGGTTTTGAGGTGAGAAGTCCACTTCCATCTGCTCATGGAGATGTTTGGATCTCCTTGAGATGGTTTTCCCATCCTGTTCTCCTAACTTCTTCTGTGTATAATCAACTTCCTCCTCTGCTCCTGGAAGGTTGTCCCTGATCAAAGGCAGGGAAGAGGCAGGATGAGAGTGGTGGGGTGCTGGACAAGAGCTTGGGGATGGGCCAAGGCTCTTCATCTTCCTTTCTTCTGCTCCTCATCACCAGTTGTTAATGTAAATAGGGACTATTTCTAGAGAGGTCTATATTTCTAACTTCACCTGAAACCTATTTTTCTCAGAGCTTTTTGGGGGTTGAAGATGACTTCTGGGTTGGTTACGGTGCACCTTCCGAAACGGCTCCATCCCTGGGACACATCCAACCATCCAAGGTACTGGGGAAGGGTTGGGACCTGCTGGGGATTGGCTTCCACTAGGCTGAGGTGGAAGAAGGTCTCAGTTCCTGAAGGGTCTTGGAGCTCTTTTTTTATCCCAGTTGATGTTTTCTTGTGGTAGATGAAGCAGTTTTCAGGTTGAACACAAAAAGCCCTCAAGGGTGGCCTCTGGGCCTTCGTTTTGCTGGGTTTGGCCTTTTTCTGGAGGATTTGCCCTTTTGGGGGCCTTCTGTTCTTTTTCAGTGGGTCATTTTGGCCTTTTAGGGTGATTTTGGTCCTTCTGGTCGTCTTCTCTTGGCCATTTTGGCCTTTGTCTGGTGGATTTGGCCTGGTTTGGTCCTTCTGGTATTTTTCTCTTGGTTGTTTTGGCCTTTTTCTGGTCATTGTGGCTTTTTTCTCATGGTCATTTGGGCCTTCTTCTGGTGGATTTGGCCTTTTTTTGGTTACTGTGGCCTTTATCTGTTGGTCATCTTGGCCTTTTTCAGGTGGTTCTGGCCTTTTTTGGTTGTTCTGGTCTTCTGTTGGTCATTTTGGCCTCTTTCTGGTAATTTTGGCCTTCTTTTCTTCAGGTGGTTTTGGCCTTTTTCTGGTCATTCTGGCCACCTTCTCCTGGTCATTTGGCCTTTTCCTTGGTGAGGCTTGTGGTAAAGGTGGTTGAGTTGGGACTGGGGGTTCCTTTGTGTCTTGTCTTTGTCTTTTGTGTCCAAACCAAGTGGGAGCAGCAGCTTCAGCTGAACCTTGGAAGTTCTGTGGCCTCCTTTGGGTCTATAGTTGGGGTTTTGGGAAGCTTTTCATCGACCCAACCTGCGGAGTGGCTCTAGCTCAGTGCTGGAGGTAATGGAGTGGGTACCACTGGTGATCCCTGGTTCTAACCATGCTTTTCACTACAGCTTGTAGCTGGTCCCAGCAAACAGAAGCTTCATTGCAGGCTCTGCTTCTCCCACCTCACCAGGCCACCACCCTGCCCCCACCCCTTATTTTGCACCTGGCATCTTTGAAGCCTTCAGAATATTCCAGATTTTCCTTGGCCCAAGGTCTGTTGACTTGGAGGTTCTGGAGGTGCATCTCCAGGGCTTTTCCATACCCTCCATCAGTTGCTTTCTCCTTTGGCTGCAGTTTGGATTTGAGGTGAGGGGCATGGTTGGCTGTTTGACTGCTGGCCCCTTCCACCCTTGCACATCTACCAGTTGCCACCTTGGGCCGAGGGACCTCAAAGTGTTCATTGTAACTGAAAATCCCCAACCCTGAGGAGCTGCTTCTCTCCAGGAGAAGGGGAGGCTGGAGTGGCTGTGGTGGTGCTGGGCAGGTTCCTCCAGGCATCTCCCAAAAGGAGCAGAGCTCCAGATTTAGGGGGCTCAGGAACCATCCCGGGGCTGTGTTCTGCTGCTGGGGGCTACTCTGAGAAGACCATGGAGATGGTCACCTCTGCAGCCCCTGTGTCACAACCAAGGTCGAGCTGAAGGCTTGGCCATGGGGCATGTGGGCTGAGAACTTCCTGGGCTGCTGAGGGCAGCAGATCTAAATCCAGATGGATCCTAGCTGGATTTTGCAGCTCTATACCCAAACCCACCCACATGCCTCTGGGAATTTCCTCTGCTCTTCCCCCAGAATCCTCTTGTTTCATGTCCAGGTGTCCCCAGGAGCCCAAGTTTCACCTCAAAATCTGCCCTCCTGGTTCCTCCTCCCTGGAGGAGCAGCTTGGGGCAGGTTTTCCAGGCAGAATCCCAGGTGGCAAATTGAGGTGGAGCATGGAGGGGCCGAATCGATACCTTGACACAACCTAAGCAACCCATGGAGAGGTGGCCAGGAGGTGAGGTCCCCTCTGACAGCAATAAGACATTCTGAGGGACAGAAGGGGTGAGAACTTGGCTGGCAGGGTGGGATGCTGGGACCATCCCACTGCTGATGGACATAGGGGATGAGAAGGTGGCTTGATGGGGTGGGATCATCCCCTGGCAGCATCCCACTTCTCAGGGACATCAGGGATGAGGACATGGCTTGGTGTGGTGGGATTCTGGGCTCATCCCACTTCTGAGGGACACACCTAAGGGCCGAGGCCGTGCTGGGGCGGGGCGGCTCCTTGGCGTCGTCCATCCCCCGGGCTCGCCTCCCGTGGCTTTTCTTCTCTGCTGGGGGTGGTGCTTTGAGTGCCATGAGGGAGAGAAGCCTTCCTCTCATGCTGCCCCCTGCCCTTCCCTGTTGCCTGCCGGTCTGTGTGAGCCCTGACTGTGCACCTTCGTGGCTAGGAGGGGACAGGTTTTACCTTTACTGCCTTTTCTTTTTGCCCCAGTTCCGTGTTTGGTCCTGAAGGAAGTCCAAACCACACCACAACCCCTCCCCTCCCTTTTTCTATGGCACATTGGCTGCTGGTGGCTTTGGGGCATTTGGGGGGTTTGGGGATATTTTCTTTTTTTTTTGTTGCTTTTGTTTGGGTTTTTTTATCTTTTTTTTTTCCTCCCCCCCTCTTTTTTTTTTTTTTTTCCTAAAAAAGAGGGAAAAAAAAAAGGAAAAAAAATGCAAAGTACACCTCCCCCCCCTCCACTCTGCCTCTCTCTCTCTCTCTGTTGTCAAGTTTTAGGCTGTAAAAATTCCAACTACCAATAAAAAAAAAGCTCCAAAACTCCAGGTCCCTGTGGTGGCTTTCTCCATCCTGCCCCCCTCCTGCAGCCTCAGTCCCACCCTGGCTCCCAACGGAGCCTGCTGAGCCTGGGGGGCACCAGCATCACAGGGCAGGAGCTGAGGGCAGGCAAGAGACTAGGGAGAAGGTGGGGGCAGGGAGAAGGTGAGGAGGAGGAGGGCTGGCCTGAAGGCACCAACTACCCTGCTGGCATCTCAGCTTGGTCCCTGGTGCCCCTCTAAAACCTTTGGTGCTGCTGGAGCCTCCTTGCTTGATGTTGATCTTTCAGGGTTTATAGAATATAGAATAAACCAGGTTGGAAGAGACCTTCAAGATCATCACATCCAACTCATCAACCAATCCAACCCACCCAAACAGCTAACCCATGGCACCAAGCACCCCATCAAGTCTCCTCCTGAACACCTCCAGTGATGGTGACTCCACCACCTCCCCGGGCAGCCCATTCCAATGGGCAATCACTCTCTCTGTGTAGAACTTCTTCCTAACAGCCAACCTAAACCTCCCCTGGTGCAGCCTGAGACTGTGTCCTCTTGTTCTGGTTCTGGCTGCCTGGGAGAAGAGACCAGACCAGAGTGTCCCAGACCTGGTGGCTGTGGCCAGGGGCAACTCCAGAAGGTCACACCTGCTGGATCTTATGAAGCTTTCAGGGAGGCTGCTCCAGAGGAACCAGACCTAGGTTGGGGACTAGGTTCTCCTGGTGCACAGCTGAGCTTTGGTGGCACTGGGCCCATCAAACCACCTTTCCTTGGAGAAAACAAAAACTCACTAGAGCAAGACGGAGGAGGTTGGTCCTTCAAGGCTGCACTGTCCTAAGTCCCCACTGGCCATGAAGGGACACAGGGACCAGCACAAGCAAGGTCCCCACTGGCCCTGTAGAACTTGGGAGACCAACACAACCAAGGTCCCCACTGGCCATGTAGAACTTGGGAGACCAACACAGCCAAGGTCCCCAGTGGCCATGTCGAACTTGGGAGACCAACACAAGCAAGGTCCCCACTGGCCATGTTGAACTTGGGAGACCAACACAACCCAGGTCCCCAGTGGCCAAATAGAACTTGGGAGCCCAGCACAGCCAAGATCCCCACTGGCCATATAGAACCTGGGAGCCCAGCACAGCCAAGGTCCCCACTGGCCATGTAGAACTTGGGAGCCCAGCACAGCCAAGATCCCCACTGGCCATGTAGAACTTGGGAGCCCAGCACAGCCAAGATCCCCACTGGCCATATAGAACTTGGGAGCCCAGCACAGCCAAGATCCCCACTGGCCATATAGAACCTGGGAGCCCAGCACAGCCAAGGTCCCCACTGGCCATGTAGAACTTGGGAGCCCAGCACAGCCAAGATCCCCACTGGCCATGTAGAACTTGGGAGACCAACACAACCCAGGTCCCCAGTGGCCAAATAGAACTTGGGAGCCCAGCACAGCCAAGATCCCCACTGGCCATATAGAACCTGGGAGCCCAGCACAGCCAAGGTCCCCACTGGCCATGTAGAACTTGGGAGCCCAGCACAGCCAAGATCCCCACTGGCCATGTAGAACTTGGGAGTCCAGCACAGCCAAGGTCCCCACTGGCCATGTAGAACTTGGGAGCCCAGCACAGCCAAGATCCCCACTGGCCATATAGAACTTGGGAGCCCAGCACAGCCAAGATCCCCACTGGCCATATAGAACCTGGGAGCCCAGCACAGCCAAGGTCCCCACTGGCCATGTAGAACTTGGGAGCCCAGCACAGCCAAGATCCCCACTGGCCATGTAGAACTTGGGAGACCAACACAACCCAGGTCCCCAGTGGCCAAATAGAACTTGGGAGCCCAGCACAGCCAAGATCCCCACTGGCCATATAGAACCTGGGAGCCCAGCACAGCCAAGGTCCCCACTGGCCATGTAGAACTTGGGAGCCCAGCACAGCCAAGATCCCCACTGGCCATATAGAACTTGGGAGCCCAGCACAGCCAAGATCCCCACTGGCCAAATAGAACTTGGGAGCCCAACACAGCCAAGGTCCCCACTGGCCATGTAGAACTTGGGAGCCCAGCACAGCCTCCCGTGGCTCTTGCCCCTGCTGCTGTTCAGCGAGCTGGGCTCAAGTGGCTGCTGTGGGTCCCGGGGCGAGGCCAGGTGCCGAGGGGGGGCAGAGGAGGCCGCAGGAGCTGGCAGCTGTCCCATGAGGTTTTTTTATTAAACCGTTAGTTTCTCTGTATAGCATTTAACCCTTTCCTCTCTAGGCACAATACAATACAAGGACTCTGGGGGTGGGGGGTGGTGGACACAATGTACAAGAACTTCCATCATCTACACCTGCTTCAGGTAGGACCACACGAAACCCTTCCTGTGGTCCTGGTGAGCCACCTGCCACAGCCGGAACCGTTGGGTGAAACCGAGCGAAGGGTGGGGGGGGTGGGGTTCTGGGGGGGGTTAAGACTGTACAAAGGTCTCTGCAATATAACATTGTCCTCCTTAAAAACAAGAGGGGGAGGAGAAGCTGGAGCTGGGGTGGACACCGTAGGGACATCCGGGGGGGGGTGGGAGGGGACAAGCCCTGGGGGCAGTGCAGGGGGTGGGGATGAGGTGTTGCAGGAGCTGGTTCTGTACCGAGATATTTCCACCGCACCACACCCTCCCCCCCCAGATCCCTGTGTGGTGACAAGGGGACAAGAGGGGAGTTGACCTTGTGGGGGGGTGGGGGGAGGGCAGGTGTTGACCATCTTCCCTCCCTTCCACCCCAGGGTGAAGTTGGGCTCTGGGGGAGGGGTCAGTGGTGGGGAGTGGGGTGGGGGGGGTAATGAGTGGGAAAGTTGGGGGTAACTGGGGGGATCTGGGGGTTTGGGGCCGGGGGGTCAACCTGTGCAAAGAGAGCAGGTGGCACCTGCCACTGCTGCTGTGCCCAGCCCTGTGCCAGCCCTTGGGGACACCCAGCAGGACCCTTGTCACCTCAGGGTGGGGTGGTCTTACTGTGTCCCTCCCCACCCCACTACCACAGCCAGGGGAAGAGAGGGCAGCAAACCAGGACAGTCAGTTTGGTATCTCCCATGGGGGACGTGCTCACCACCACCACCCTGTGCCACCTTTGTCACCTGGCAGCAGAGTGGCTGTGGCCATGTCCCCTCCTGAGCTACAAAGCCTGAGGTGCCACCTGCCACCATCCTGGGGCAGTCAGTAGCAGTGTGGCCAAGTTCCTGAAGGATTGGGACAGGTCATCCCCCAGGGCAGGATGGTCCCAGTGCCCCAACTGGGTCCCCTCCACCACTGCCACCAGCCTGAGCTGCAGCAGCAAAGCCCTGGCACCACTGTTGGGTCATCTGCTGCCCTCCAGGGTGGTGGCAGCCGGTGGGGAGCAGGGCGGGGTGCCCCCTCAGCAGGGGCTTTGGCAGCTGTGGCAGGACAAGGGAGGTGGCAGCTCCTGCCTTTCTCCAGCAGCTTGGGGTGAGGTGGAGGTGAGGGACACCCTGGCAACTTCTCCAGACGGTGCGGGGCAGGGGGGGTTGTGGAGGACACACTAATGACAGGGCTCAGACAGGCTCTGGGGGGACAGGATGAGGGGACATAGGTGGGGGGGGCGGGGGAGACAGACTCCTGCCAGCCCCACCAGCCCGCTTCAAGGTGAGGCTCTCCTCCACCACAGTCCTACCAAGCACCGTGTCACACCTTGGTCCTGCCCCCGCCGCTGCCCGGCCATGGGCCGGGCCGGCAGCGCCGGCGCGCGGCAGATGGGAAGGAAGGAAGGTCTTCTCCTCAGCATCCTCATCCTCCGTCTTCTTCTCCGTCAGTCCCAGCCCCGGCTGGGACACCAGCCTGGGCAGCCGCCCGTGCTCCGCGGGGTCAGGGCCCGGGAGGTGTCTGTGCAGGGAGTTGTGAGGCTCCGCGGGAGGCTGCGCTCAGGCGTCCGACAGGCAGCTCTGGATGCGGTCGATCCACTGCTGGGCCACCTGCACGTCCTGGGCGCAGAAGTTGTAAACGCGTTTCGTGGTCTTCAGCTGCGGCAGGAGGGCACAGGAGATCATGGGGCATGCCTGGGGGCACCACCAACCCAGCCCCCACACATCCCTCCAAGCTCATCCAGCCCAACCCTGCTGCAGGCAGCAGCGACATCTCTGACCAGAGCAAGTTTCTTCTCATACAGAATGCAGAATTAACCAGGCTGGAAAAGACCTTCGAGGCCATCGAGTCCAGCCTACCACCCAGCACCATCTAATCAACTCAACCATGGCACCAAGCACCCATCCAGTCTCTTCCTAAACACCTCCAGTGATGGTGACTCCACCACCTCCCTGGGCAGCACATTCCAATGGGCAATCACTCTCTCTGTGTAGAACTTCTTCCTAACATCCAGCCTAAACCTCCCCTGGCACAGCTTGAGACTGTGTCCTCTTGTTCTGGTGCTGGTTGCCTGGGAGGTTGTTCAGGGCCCCATTGAATCTGCCCTTGGGGCCACCACATCTCTGGACAACCTGTTCCACTGTTCCCACTACCCTCCTGGTGAAGAGCTTCCTCCTGACGTTGTCCAACCTAAACCTTCTCTAGCTGCAAACCACTGTTCCTTGCTCCTATCACCACAGGCCCTTCTAAAAATCCTTCCCATGCTGCCTGTAGGTCTCCTTCAGACAGTGAAAGGCCACCAGCCCCTCTCCCTCAGGGCCGTGAAGGCAGCCATGAGCTGCTGTGCACACTCACATCAAAGAAGGCTTTCTCATCCACGGTCTTGGGGGCTCCCATGGTGGGGGTTCCCGGGGTGATGGACTCCACCTCGGCCAGGTCGATGACCCCTTTGCACTCCGTGTCCATCCGGCTGTCGTAGTACCGCAGCTGTGGGCACAATCCCAGCATGGTGGTGGGGTGGGAAGAGACCTCTGGAGCCCATCCAGCCCAGCATCCCTCCCTGCTGCAGCAGGGCACCCACAGCAGCCTGCCCAGGGTCACAACAGCCACATGGGGCTGGAAGCATTCCAGCCACAGAGACTTCACTACCTCTCCAAGCAGCCTGCTCCAGGGCTCCACCACCCTCACAGCCAACAAGTTGCTCCTGATGAAACCTCCTGGCTCCCAGTGGTGCCTATTGCCCCTTGTCCCATCCCTGAGCACCACTGACAAGAGTCTGACCATGTCCTCTTGCCCCCCACCCGTTAGCTCTTGCTGAGCATTGAGCAGATGCTCTTTCAGGCTGCTCTTCTCCAGGCTCAACAGCCCCAGGGCTCTCAACTGCTCCTCACAATTTCTCCAAAGCCGCCTTCTTCCCCAGACCCTTCAACAGCTTCATTGCCATTCTCCTGGCCTCAGCAGGCTCCCAGCCTCCACTGGACTCTTTCTGGTAGCCCCCAGTCTCTCTGGAAGCGGGGAGCTCAGAACTGAACCCGTTCTCCAACTGTGGCTGCAGCACGGCAGAGCAGAACTGCAGGAGAACCTCCCTTGACCTGCTGGCCACACCATGACCCCCAGGAGCTTCTTGGCCCCACAAAGAGCAGGGGTGATGGGGAGGAGAAAGGGCTGAAGGACAGCCCCTGGGGTCACCCCCACCATCCAGTACCTGATGTTTGGTTTTATCCAGCACGAACCAGCGAGGCTTCCAGGGCTTCATGAAGGCTCCTTTCTTGTAGAGAGACCCCTCGTAGGACCTGCATGGACCACACAGGGGTTAGGGTGGGAAGGAGACAGGGCTGAAGTTCAGCTGTTGCACCCCAGTGGCACTGGGGATGAGAAGATGTTGGGGTCCACACTCTGCAGAACCCAAACACCTTCACCCCTCAGAGAAATCCAGTTTGGGTTTGGGTTGGAAGAGACCTTGAAGGTCATGGGAGTCCAACCATTGGACCCAGGACTGCCAGGGCACCACCAAACCATGGCCCTCTGCGCCACATCTCGAGAGATGGGGACTCCAACACTGCCCTGGACCAGACCTGGACAACCCTCAAGGGGCAGAAATTGTTCTTCATGTCCAACCTGAACCTCCCCTGGGGCAACCTGCGGCCACTTCCTCTTGTCCCATCACTTGGGAGAAGATCTGGATGGCCACCTGTCTCCAGGCTCCTTTACAGGATTTGTAGAGAGCCAGATTCACAGAATTATGGAACAGGTCGGGTTGGAAAGGACCTTCAAAGGTCATCCAGTCCAGTCCCCTGAAGTCAGCAGGGATGTCTGCAACAAGAGCCCCAAACAACCTGACCTGGAATGGTTCCAGGGATGGGGCAGCTCCCACCTCTCTGGGCAGCCTGGGACAGGGTCTCATCACCCTCCCAGTGACGAACATCTTCTTGCCATCCAGTATAATTTTATCTCTTCCAGCTTCAGACCAGCACCCCCTGTCCTGTCACAACAGGCCCTGCTCAGAAGCCCCTCTGGAGTTTTCCTGTGGACCCTCTTTAAGCCCTAAAAGGTCACCATAAGGGCACCCTGGAGCCTTCTCTTCTCCAGGCTGAACAACCCCAACTCTCTCAGCCTGACCTCACAGCAGAGGGCTTCCAGCCCTCCCATAATTGCTGTGGCCCCCTCTGGGCCTGCTCCAGTAGGTCCCTGCCCAGCCCACAGCCCTGGGCCCTGCCTGTTCTCGCTCTCGGACATCTGGAAGTGGCTGTAGAGGGTGGAGGTGCTCCTGCGTCCGCCCTGCTTGCCGCTGGAGGGGGTGGAGGTGCTGCTGGTGTCGCTGTCCAGGCTCAGGTTCAGGCTGGAGCCCACTCCACTCTCCTGCAGGTAGACCCCCAGAGAGCGCCGGTGGTGGGACAGGCCAGAGGACATCAGCAGGGAGCTGGGGGTCTGCGGGGAGCAGAGGACACAGTGTGAGAAGAAGGCTGTCCCCACTTCCCAGGGGCACAGCTCCAGCTGCTCTCCTCAGCCCCAGGCTGCAGGGCCGAAGCCTGCTGGGTTTGGGACAGCCTTGGAGAAGGTCACCCAAGCCCTCAGCTCCAACCAACCTACCCTGCTGCCCTCCTGCCGTGCCTCGCTGCGCTGTGAGGCTTTCACTTTGTCCCAGGTCTCCTTCCAGCGCTCTGGGACCTGCCCCAGCTCCATCTCCAGGTTCTGCAGCTCCTGGAAAGGAGGGGAGAAAAATCCATGAAACCAATGGCCCTGCCCCAGGGGTCAAACAACTCCAACCATGTGTCCCTGTGCAGTGTGACACCACAATGAACCCAAACCCAGAAGATTTGGGTGCTGATGGTGCCAACTCCAACCATGTGTCCCTGTGCAGTGTGACACCACAATGAACCCAAACCCAAAAGGTTTGGGTGCTGATGGTGCCAACTCCAACCATGTGTCCCTGTGCTGTGTGACACCACAAGGAACCCAAACCCAGAAGATTTGGGTGCTGATGGTGCCAACACGATGGTGGTGCCAACTCCACGCAGGTGTCCAAGCATGCATGGGGCAGTGTCCCACCCCAGGGGCCCCCAAAGCCGTGGGTGAGGTGGCAGCAGCAGCAGCCTGCTGACCTCCAGCAGCTTGGAGATGGCATCGGGCTCGGTGCGGCTGCGGTTGTCGTAACAGGGCCAGATGATCCTGCGCTTGGTCTGCGGAGCGCTGGTGTCCTGCCTGTCCTCCTCTACCTGCTCCACCTGCCCCTGAGTCAGCTCCCAGTCGTAGGAAGGGCCCTCAGAAAGGGTCTCCTCCGTGTAGTAGTCCCACACCTTCAGGTTGGAGATGTTGCTGTATGGCCTCAGCACCTGCAGGAGGGGTGTGGAAGAGAATCATCAGCTGTGTTAGGTTGGAAAGGGCCTTTTGAGGTCACCCGGTCTAACCCTCCTGCAGCCAGAAGGGACATCTGCAGCTAGAGCAGGTTGCTCAGAGCACCAGACAACCTGACCTGGAGTGGTTCCAGGGATGGGGCATCTACCACCTCTCTGGGCAACTTGGGGCAGGGTCTCATCCCCCTCAGCATGGAGAGCATTTCCCTTGCATCCCATCTAAATGTTCCTCTTCAAGTTCCAACCATCACCCTTTGTCCTGTCACCACAGGCCCTGCTCAAAAGTCTGTCCCCAGCTTTCTTCCAAGTCCTGAAAGGCCACCAGAAGGTCACCCTGCAGCCTTCTCTTCTCCAGGCTGAACAACCTCAACTCTCAGCCTGTCCTCACAGCAGAGGGCTTTCCAAAGAACCAGCAACCCAGGAGAGTTCTTCCCCCTGGACACCACATCCTCCTGGGGTGCCCATAGGAATCAACCACCATGGAATCACAGGATGGGTTGGGAGAGACCTGGTCATGGAGTGTAACCATCAACCCAGTGGCTTGATGGCCGCACCCAAAGAGTGGCTGTCAATGGGTCCATGTCCCAGTGGAGGCCAGGGACAAGCGGAGTCCCTCAGGGATCAGTCCTGGGACCTGTCTTGTTCAACATCTTTGTGGGTGACATGGACAGTGGCATTGAGTGCACCCTCAGCAAGTTTGCTGATGACACCAAGCTGTGTGGTGCAGCAGACACGCTGGAGGGAAGGGAGGCCATCCAGAGGGACCTTGACAGGCTGGAGAGGTGGGCACAAGCCAACCTCATCAGGTTCAACAAGGCCAAGTGCAGGGTCCTGCAGCTGGGTGGAGGCAATCCCAGGCACAAATCCAGGCTGGGCAATGACTGGCTGGAAAGTAGCCCTGAAGAGAGAGACTTGGGGGTGCTGGTGGACAAGAAGCTCAACAGGAGCTCTCAGTGTGCACTTGCAGCCCGCAAAGCCAATCAGATCCTGGGCTGCATCAGGAGAAGTGTGGCCAGCAGGTCGAGGGAGGTGATCCTCCCCCTCTACTCAGCCCTGGTGAGACCCCACCTGGAGTACTGTGTCCAGTTCTGGAGCCCCTATTACAAGAGGGATGTGGAGGTGCTGGAACGTGTCCAGAGAAGTGCCACGAGGATGATCAGAGGGCTGGAGCACCTCTCCTATGAGGACAGACTGAAGGAGTTGGGGCTGTTCAGTCTGCAGAAGAGAAGGCTCCCAGGTGACCTCATTGTGGCCTTCCAGTATCTGAAGGGGGCCTACAGGAAGGCTGGGGAAGGACTTCTCAGGATCTCAGGTAGTGATAGGACTAGGGGGAATGGAATGAAGCTGGAGGTGGGGAGATTCAGGCTGGATGTGAGGAGGAGGTTCTTCACCATGAGAGTGGTGAAGCCCTGGAATGGGTTGTCCAGGGAGGTGGTCGAGGCCCCGTCCCTGGGGGTGTTTAAGAGCAGGCTGGATGAGGCTCTGTCCAGCCTGATCTAGTGTGGGGTGTCCCTGCCCATGGCAGGGGGGTTGGAACTAGATGATCCTTGTGGTCCCTTCCAACCCTGAATGAAACTATGAAACTATGAAACAAACCATGACCTTCAGTGGCACATCTCCATGGCTTTGAAACCCCTCCAGGAATGGCCATTCCACCACTACCCTGGGCAGCCTGGGCCAGGCCTGGACAACCCTCCAGGGGCAGAAATAGTTCCTCATGGCCAACCTAAATTTCCCCTCAGGCAACTTGAGGCCATTTCCTCTGGCTCTGTCACTTGACAGAAGACCTGGTGGAGACCTGGTGGACAGAAGACCTGTACCTGGCTCCAGACTGTTGTCAGGGAGTTGTACAGAGCCAGAAGGTCTCCCCTCAGCCTCCTTTTCTCCAGACTCAACATCCTTAGCTCCCTCAGCTGCTCCTCACAAGTTCTCCAGACTCTTCCTCAGCTTTTTTGCCCCTCTCTGGACCTGCTCCAGCCCCTCAATGTCCTTCCTGGACTGACCCCAGGATTCCAGCTGTGGGATCACCAGTGCCCAGTCCAGAGGGGCAATCCCTGCCCTTCTCCTGCTGGCCACACCATTGCTGACCCAAGCCAGGCTGCCAGTAGCCTTCTTGGCCACCTGGGCACAGCCTGGCTCATCTCCAGCTGCTGTTGACCAAGGCCCCGGGTCCTGGTCCCGCAGGCAGCTGCAGAGCTCTCACCTCCCCATCCTCAGGAGCATACATGTAGTTGAAAAAGACAGGAGCCTTCTTGTTCAGCCGCTCAATGTAGTCCCAGATGGACTTGCAGACCTGCTGGCTCTTCTTCTCACCCTTCTCCTCGTACAGGAGACCTGGGGAGAAGAAGACAGCAGAGAAGGTGGAATCATTTGTGGAAAGGTTCTGGGGGGCTGCTGTTGGCTGTGGGTCCCACCAGCCCTCACCCAGCTCGATGCGCTCATAGTCGGAGTCCAGCAGGAAGGTCCGGAAGCGGTTGGAGATGTAGTGGTAGCTGAGGAACTTCAGGTAGTACTGGCTGAACTCGAACTCCATGGGGAACTGCAGGTGGATCTGCAAGGAGCAAGGTGGTGAGACCTCCAAAGGAACCACCACCTGGGGTGTCCGCTCGAGATGAAGCTGCCCAGGCCTGGCCAGCTTGCAGCTCACCTGGTGGACACAGTCCAGGAACTGCAGGAAGATGGGGGCGAAGCCGCTGCTCTGGCCGGCCAAGGTCTGGGCTCCACGGTGGCTGAAGCGGTGGCCAAAGGACAACCACTCCTTCTCCACCAGCAGGCGAAAGCCCTCCAGCGTCCGGTAGTAGGGGTCTGACAGCAGCTGCACCAAGGAGACCACCTAGGAGGACAGCAGGGTCTGGAGATGCTCATGGGGGAATGGCCACAGGTAGACATGGCTGGCCACAGATTGACGTGGCTGGCTGCCGACAGACATGGCAGGCCACCGACAGACGTGGCAGGCCCCCGACAGACGTGGCAGGCCACCGACAGACGTGGCAGGCCACAGGTAGACATGGCAGGCCCCCGACAGACGTGGCAGGCCGCAGGTAGACATGGCAGGCCCCCGACAGACGTGGCAGGCCACAGGTAGACATGGCAGGCCACCGACAGACGTGGCAGGCCACAGGTAGACATGGCAGGCCCCCGACAGACGTGGCAGGCCCCCGACAGACGTGGCTGGCCACAGGTAGACATGGCAGGCCACCGACAGACGTGGCAGGCCCCCGACAGACGTGGCAGGCCCCCGACAGACGTGGCAGGCCACTGACAGACGTGGCTGGCCGCCAGCAGATGTGGCTGGCCCCCGACAGACGTGGCTGGCCACAGGTAGATGTGGGAGGCCACCGACAGACGTGGCAGGCCCCCGACAGACGTGGCAGGCCCCCGACAGACGTGGCAGGCCACTGACAGACGTGGCTGGCCGCCAGCAGATGTGGCTGGCCCCCGACAGACGTGGCTGGCCACAGGTAGATGTGGGAGGCCACCGACAGACGTGGCTGGCCGCGGGTAGATGTGGCAGGCCACCAACAGACGTGGCAGGCCGCCGACAGATGTGGCAGGCCGCCGACAGACGTGGCTGGCCACAGGTAGACATGGCAGGCCCCCGACAGACATGGCTGGCCGCCAACAGACATGGCAGGCCCCCGACAGACATGGCAGGCCCCCGACAGACGTGGCTGGCCGCCGACAGACGTGGCTGGCCACAGGTAGACATGGCTGGCCACAGGTAGACATGGCTGGCCACAGATTGACGTGGCTGGCCACAGATTGACGTGGCTGGCTGCCGACAGACATGGCAGGCCACCGACAGACGTGGCAGGCCACCGACAGACGTGGCTGGCCACTGACAGACGTGGCTGGCCGCCAGCAGACGTGGTGTTGTGTAGGTGTAAGGCTCCTACCTGTGTGGTGATGTCCCAGCCATCCTCCAGACTGACGAGCACAGAGGAACCCGTGTCCAGGAGCTCCACCACCAACACTGAAATCTGCAGGATCTTGTGGATCTGCCAAAGGATGGGTTGAGAGTTACTCCTTGGGTGGAGGTTGTGACCTCTTCTCCTGGCAGCAGGTGAATCCCAGCATGGTGGGGTGGAAAGGGACCTCTGGAGATCATCCAGTCCAATCCCCTTGCTCAAGCAGGGTCACTGACAGCAGCTGCCCGGGATCACAATAGCCAGTTGGGTTAGGAGTCCTCTTCAGGCTCCCCAAGAGACCCTTGGCCTTCTTGGCTACCCTGGTATATTGCTGGCTCATGGTGACCTTGTTGTCCACCAGCACTCCCAGGTCCTTCTCCATGGAGCTGCTTCCCAGCTCCTCATCTGTACTGCTGCAGGGGTTGGTTCCTCCCCGGGGCAAGACCCTCCACTTGCCCTGGTTGAACTTCATGAGGTTCCTCTCCCCCAGCTCTCCAGCCTGGCCAGGTCTGGCTGGATGGCATCAACCTGATGAGGTATCAACCACTCTTCCCGGTTTAGTGTCACTGGACCAACCCTCTAAATGTCCTTCTGACCTGCAGGTCCTGTCCTTCTTCCACAGCTGGGTGCTGCCAGTTTAAGTCTGGAGCCACCAAGCTCCACCACGTCCAGAGCCACCAAGCAGGACTCCAGACTGTTCCATCCTTGTCCCTTGGTGTCCTCCACCCCAAAGCAAAGCTCTGGAGATGGCATCTAGACCCCCACAGTCACTTCACTGGAGGTAAGAGCACATGTTCTTCCACAACGTCCCCATGTGGGGCCAAACCAGGCTTCCCCCAAACCCTTTGGGTGACAACTGACCTGGGACAACCACTCAGACTCCTCCAAGGACCTCAAGTAGGTGACACTGGGGTCAATGTAGGGGCAGCCTGGCACGCAGGCCTTCATCAGCTTCTTGAAGCTGGCCTTCACCTGCCTGACATCGAAGACCTCGATGGGCACCACCTCCCAGTGCTGCAGCGGGTCTGGCTTCACCCCCTGGGTCAGGAGGGAAAACAGGTCACACAGTCACAGAATCAACCAGGCTGGAAGAGACCTCCAAGGTCATCAAGTCCAATCTATCACCCAATCCTAACTAATCCACTAGACTGAGTGCCTCATCCAGCCTCTTCTTAAACACCTCCAGGGACACTGACCCCACCACCTCCCCGGGCAGCCCATTCCAATGGGCAACCTCTCTCTCTGTGAGGAATTTCTTTCTAAGATCAGCCTAAGCCTGCCCCTTGCACAGCTTGAGACTGTATCCTCTTGGTCTGTTGTTGCCCTTCTCTGGACACACTCTGGCCATTCAACTTCTTTCTTGAATTGAGGGGCCCAGAACTGGACACAGTACTCGAGGTGTGGCCTAACCAGTGCTGAGTACAGGGGCACAATGACCTCCCTGCTCCTGCTGGCCACACTGTTCCTGATACAGGCCAGGATGCCATTGGCCTTCTTGACCACCTGGGCACACTGCTGGCTCATGTTCAGCCTACTGTCAACCAGTACCCCCAGGTCTTAGTAACACCCCAAACAGACCCATCACCATCACCATTACCGCCATCACCACCCACCACCACCACCCCCATCACCACCACATCCCCATCACAATGGTGACACCACCACCACCATCACCACCACCACGATGGTGACACCCTCAGTACCACCCAGGAGGCAGCTGCCAGGCCCCGGAGATACCTTCAGCTGGGACTTGTCCCCGATGATGTAGAGGGAGGCACGGTGTGGCCGCAGGAAGGTGGCCTCCGAGGGGGTGCCGTTGTGCTGGGCCCCCAGGAGGTCCTTCCCGGCCAGCCGGGAGCCGATGTCCACGTTGAGGGCGTAGCTGCTCATGCGGCCGCTGGCCCGGATGCTGCCCCACTTCCCTGCAAGACACCAGGGTGGGGGTCTCCAACCCAGCCGTGGCTTCTGCCGTCCGCTCTGACCCCCCCAGCCCAGCCCAGCCCAGCCACGAGCGGCTCACCGCCGGCTGCCGCCACCCACTGCCCCACAAGAGCATGCCGGGAACGTGCTGCCACCCAGCTTTGCTTGGGCTCCTTCTCCTTGCTGGGGGCTGTAGGACCTTCTGCCTGGTGGGTATGGAGACTGACTCTGTGGCCCAGCAACCTGTGCAACCACAGTGCCCAGCACCTGCACACAAACCACCAGGAGCTACCCTTTCCCTGCCAACCAGACCCTAGGCCACCACCACCATCATCACCACTGTGAAGGTCACCACCATCATCACCACCACCATCATACCATCACTGTGAAGGTCACCACCATCATCACCACCACACCATTGTGAGGGTCACCACCACATCACCATCACACCATCATTGTGAGGGTCACCACTATCATCATCACCATCATTGTGAAGGTCACCAACATCATTGTCACCATCACTGCCACCACCATGATTACTATCACTCCCACCACCATCATCCCCATCTGGGGATGATCATCATCATGATAGTGACACCATCACCACCACCATCATCATCACTACCACCATCATCATGATGGTGACATCATCACCACTGCCACCATCATCACAGTCACCACCACCATTAGTACCATCATTACCATCTTCATCACCACCACCATCATGACACTGACACCATCACCCCCACAACCATCACCACCATCACTACCACTATCATCAGCATCACTACCATCACTGCCACCACCGTGATGGTGACACCATCATCATTACCATCACCACTAGCAACATCACTTCTGGTGACACCATCACTGTCATCCTCACCACCACCACCATTATCATCATCACCACCACCAGCAACATCATCTCTGGTGACACCATCACCACCACTACCAGAAGCATCACCACCCCTATGATGATGACACCACCACCCACCAAGCCCTAGCAGATGCAGAAGGAGCCCAAAGCAAAGCTGGCAGGAGGTTGTGGAGGTGCTGGGGCCAAGCCTGGTACTCACCGCAGCCGGCAGGAGCTGGCCCCAGCCAGGGACATGCTTGGTGGAGACGTTAGTGGGCTGAGGTGGTGTTACTGGGAGGTTAGTGGTGGGGCTGTGGGGAGTGTGCGTGTGGTGGGACAGGTGAGGTTAGCACTCAGGTCGGGGGTGGTGGCACTGTACCTCGGGGGGTCTCACGGCCCTTTGGAGACACGCACTTGGGGGTGGACAGGGTGATGACACGAGCTCGGTGAGCGAGCCCTGGGGGCACAGGAGGAGACAACTCAGGGGGGATACCAGGGTGAGGTAGACAGCAGGTTGCGGTGGACCTCTGGGTGAGAGCAGCCTCAGCGGGGACACCAAGCTGGGGCTGGCACCAAGCTGAGGCGGACACCGGCTTGAGTGGGACCCAAGGTGGGATGAGAGCAACCTCACCAAGACAGGGTGAAAGTGACCTCAGGGGCCACACCAGGGGGAGGAGGACACCAGACTGAGAAGAACCCAAGATAGGGTGAGAGCAACCTCAGCAGGGACACCAGGCTGAAGTGGACCCAAGGTGGGATGAGAGCAACCTCGGGAGACATCAGGGTGAGGTGGACCCAAGATTGCATGAGAGCAACCTCATGGGGGATACTAGGGCAAGGTGGACACCATGTTGAAGTGGACCCAAGGTGGGATGAAAGCATCTTCAGGGATGACCCCAGGTAGACCTCAGCCCATGGGATCTATTCTCATTTGGATCCAAGCTGGACCCATGGTGGGATAAGAGTAACCTCGGAAGGGACACCAGGTTGAGGGAGACCCAAGGCTGAGGTGGACCCAAGATGGGGTGAAAGCAACTTCAAGGTGGACACCAGGTAGACCTCGGCTCATGGGGTCTATTCTCATTTGGATCCAAGCTGGACCCATGGTGAGATAAGAGCAACCTCAGAGGGGACATCAGGTTGAGGGGCACCCAAGATAGAGTGAGAGAAACCTCAGAGGGCAAACCAGATTGAGGGGAACCCAAGGTGGAATGAGAGCAACCTCAAGCTGCACACTAAGGTTGATGTAGACCTGAGGCAGAACAAGGCACTCGGCCAGCTGGGATGGAGCCATGGAGTGATGATGACAATGATAGGTGGGATGAAGGAGATGTCTCTGGGAAGTGCTGCAGTGGTGGGTCCCTCCCTGCCTTCCCTGCTGCTGCCCCAAGGCTGGAAAGCTGTGGGTTGGAAGCATCTAGTCTACAAGGCCCAAGGCTTTGGTGGGGTGGGGAGGTCTTAGCCAGACCCCCTTGAGGCAGTTATCCACTTGTAGGTCCTCACCTCCACGGCTAATTGTCCCGGGCCCATCGTCCTTCCCTCCCATCACCTGCTTCATGAGGGATCCCAGCTTGGGCTGTCTCCTGTCGGACAGATCTGTGGCACCAACAGAAGGTCAGCTCTTGGTTGGTCTCACCATGCTGCTCCGCGGAGGTCCTCCCACCATGGACCTCCCCAAAACCACTCAGGAGGGACAGGAAGGGACCACAAAGGACAGAGAGGGAAAGCAGCAGCAAGCAGGAGAACCCAGGGCTGGGAGCAGGAGGTCAGTGTGCCGGAGACAGCTTCCAGTTGGAGCCATGGTGAGAAGGTAGCTAAGGAGAGGGAGGTTGACCCTCCAAGCTGGGCATCGCCCAAGCATCAGCAGCTCCCTGCTCTGAGGTTCTGCTGCCACAGCAGGTCACTCCTCTGCCACCCCACTGCTGGTCTGAGCCTCCCTCCTTCAGCTGGAGCTCCAGAGATGTCCACCAACATCAAGGGAGAGGTTCTGGAGGGCCTGGGGCAAGTCCTCTCCTCCCCAGGGTGTGGGGAGCACCTGGCTGGGTTTCTCCCTGATCCCTCTTGGACCATGGTCACCTCCACAGCAGGGATGGGATGGTTGGATGGGATGGGATGGTTGGATGGGATGGTGGGATGGGATAGGATGGTGGGATGGGATGGGATGGTTGAGATGGCATGGAGTCAGAGACTTACCAAGGCTTCCAGCAAACCCCAGCTACAGATGGTTCCGGGACCTCACCCCATGAGGTCCACTCCCACCCAGATCCAAGCCCAGCCTGAGGCTCCCAGCAGTCCCAGTTCCATGGCCACTGGGTTTCCCCAAACTCATTTCCCCCACCCATGGAGACCCAACCAACACTGGTAGCTCTGGAGAGCACCTCGAGAAGGTTCTGCTGCCTCCTCCAACATGGAGAACCAGGGACAGCAGCCCAGGCTGTGCCATGATGGACCACAAACCCCGCCAGGGCTGGTTGGTGGGCCACCACCAGCCCTCCTGCACCCCACTGTGATGCCACCAGCCCACCCTGTAGCTCCTCACCAGTGCTGCTCATGTGGGCCGAGGTGAAGCCGCTCAAGGTGTTGCGGCCACCAGCATCGGCGTAGTGAGGCATGGAGTTGATGACGGCCTGCAGGTACTTCTCCTGCTCCAGGCTGGTGGAGTCTGTCTGAGAGGGACCTGGGGGGACACAACCACTAGCTGCAGCCCTCTGCCACCAGCACCATGCCCAAGGAGAGGTCTTCAACCCATCAGTAGAAAGAAAGAGGGGTCTGAAGGCCATGACCAGACCCAAGGAAGGATCTGAGGGCTGTCACCAGACCCAAGGAAAAGTCTGAAGGCCAACAGAAGACTCAAGGAAGGGTCTGAAGGCCAACAGTAGACCCAGGGAAAGGTCTGAAGGCCAACAGTAGACCCAGGGCAAGGTCTGAAGGCCAACAGTAGACCCAGGGAAGGGTCTGAAGGCCAACAGTAGACCCAAGGGAGGGTCTGAAGGCCAACAGCAGACCCAAGGGAGGGTCTGAAGGCCAACAGCAGACCCAAGGAAGGGTCTGAAGACCCACAGTAGACCCAAGGAAGGGTGTGAAGGCCATCACCAGACCCAAGATGGTCTGCACCGGGTGCCAGGGCTGTGTCCAGGGGTGGGGGCAGGGCTGGGTACCTGGGGTGGGAGCGTTCTGGGACTTGAAGAGCCCCACGACGCCCTTGCCGTGGAGGCCCCCGGAGCGCAGCAGCACGGCCTTGGTGTGGGCGTTGCGCCAGCAGACCACCGGGAAGCGGCTCTGGCGGTAGCAGCGCGAGATCCGCTGGATGGTGTTGTCCTGGATGCTCTGCGGCACGATCAGCAGCCCGGGGTAGCTGCGGAGGGACACAGGGAGCGGCGGCTTCACCACACCGAACCACCCACACACCGAACCACCCACACACCGAACCACCCACACGTGCCCAGGAGCAGCAGGCAGAGCCTGGGCCTCTCGTGGAGTCATGGAATGGGTTTGGGTTGGAAGAGGTCTTGAAGGTCATGGAGCACAACCAGCACTGCCAGGGCACCACCAAACCATGACCCTCAGCACCACATCTCCACAGTTTTCAAACCCCTCTCCACCACTGCCCTGGGCAGCCTGGGCCAGGCAAGGACAACCCTCAAGGGGCAGAAATTGTTCCTCGTGGCCAACCTGAACCTCCCCTAGGGCAACCGGAGGCCATTTCCTCTAACCCCACCACCCAAGAGAAGACTTTGATGGCCAACTGTCCCCAGCCTCCTTTCAGGAGTTGTAGAGAGCCAGAAGGACTCCCTCTCGGCCTCCTTTTCTCCAGGCTCAACAACCCCAGGCCCCTTAGCTGCTCCTCACAAGTTCTCCAGATCCTTCCCCAGCTTTGTTGCCCTTCTCTGGACCTGCTCCAGCCCCTCAATGTCCTTCTTGGAGTGAGGGGCCTAAAACTGACCCCAGGATTCCAGCTGTGGGCCCACCAGTGCCCAGCCCAGGGGGACAGTTCCTGCCCTGCTCCTGCTGGCCACACCATTGCTCATCCAGGCCAGGCTGCTGGTGGCCTCCTTGGCCACCTGGGCACAGCCTGGCTCATCTCCACCCACTGTTACCAACCTGCCAGGTCCTTCTCCACCCTTTCCAGCCACTCTGCCTCTAGTGGGACCTAGCTGCTGGCCTTGGTGACCCTCATTCCTTTGGCCTCAGCCCATGGATCCAGCCCCCTCTGTAGATCCTTCAACCCTCCCTCAGATCAACATCCCACCCAGTTTGGTGCTGTCTGTAAACACATTGAGATTGCCCTCCATGCTCCCACCCGGATTATGGACAAAGACATTGAACTCAACTGGTCCCATGGAACCAGCCTTGCCAGATCCCTCTGTGGAACCTTCAACCATCAAGGAGATCAACATCCTACTTTTAACCCTCAAGGAGATCAACATTTTGGTCTTGTCTGCAAACACACTGAGCTTGCCCTCCACCTTCCCATCCAGACTAAGATGAAGACACTGAACACCACGGGTCCCCTGGATCCCGCCTGGCCAGACACCAGTGTAGATCTTCCAACCCTCCAGCAGATCAACATCCCACCCAATTTGGTGTTGTCTTCAAACACATTAAGGTTGCCCTCCATGCTTTCATCTGGATTATGGATGAAGACATTGAACACAACTGGTCCCCTGGATCCAGCCTGGCCAGACAGAATCACAGAGTCAAACAGGTTGGAAGAGACCTCCAAGATCATCAAGTCCCTATTACCCAACCCTACCTAATGAACTAGACCATGGCACTAAGTGCCTCATTCAGTTTCTTCTTGAACACTTCCAGGGATGCTGACCCCACCACCTCCCTGGGCAGCCCATTCCAATGGCCAATCTCTCCTTATGTGACAAATTTCTTTCTAAGATCAAGCCTAAACTTCCCCCTGCAGAGCTTGAGACTGTGTCCTCTTGGTCTGTTGATGGTTGCCTGGGAGAAGAGATCAACCCCCACTGGCTACAACCTCCCTTCAGGGAGTTGTAGACAGCAATAAGGTCTCCCCTGAGCCTCCTCATCTCCAGGCTAAACAATCCCAGCTCCCTCAGCCTCTCCTCACAGGGCTTGTGCTCCAAACCCCTCACCAGCCTTCTTGCCCTTCTCTGGACACATTCCAATATCTCAACAACTTTCTTGAATTGAGGGGCCCAGAACAGGACACAGCACTCAAGGTGTGGCCTAACCAAGGAGATCAACATCCCACCCACTGTGGTGTTGTCATCAAAGACACTGAGGTTGCCCTCCATCCTCCCACCCAGACTATGGATGAAGGAAGACATTGAACTCAACTGGTCCCATGGACCCAGCCTGGCCAGACTCCTCTGTAGAACCTTCAACCCCCAAGGAGACCAACATCCCACCCAACATGGTACTGACTGCAAACACACTGAGGTCGCTCTCCATCCTCCCATCCAGATTATGGAAGAAGACCCTGATCACAGCTGGCCCCGTGGACCCAGCCTGGCCAGATGCCTCTGCGGACCCTGCCAGGCGGGCAGCGCAGGCTGCAGGAGGCGCCCGGCGGGGCGGCGGTGGCGCTGACCTGCGGCAGATGGCGTACATGCGGTTGACGGTGGAGATGCGGAAGGGCTCGTTCTTGGAGCGCGTCAGGCTGCTGCTGAGCGTGCCCAGCCCCAGCCGCTGGTAGTCCCTGCAGCAGGCTCGCTCCACCACGTGGTTGATGGTCATCTTGTCTGAAGGTCTGATGGTGGTGCTGGGGGTCAAAGTGCTTCTGTCCATCTCTTCAGACACTGGAGAGAAAACAAAGTGAGGCTGGGTTCACGCATGGGTTCCCATGGGCAAGCTGGAGGAGATCACAGGAGAACAGGAGCACAGGGTGTGAGGGGTTGGAAGGGACCTCTGAAGATCATCAAGATGCTATTACCCAACCCTACCTACTGAACTACACCATGGCACTAAGTGCCTCATCATCAAAGATCTTCAGAAGTCCCTTCCAACCCCTCACATCCTGTGCTCCTGTGATCTGTGTGAGTCCAACCCCTCTGCCAGAGCAGGACCATAGAATCTAGCACAGGTTGCATAGGAATACATTCAGACAGGTCTTGAAAGTCTCCAGAGAAGGAGACTCCACACCCTGGTGGAGCTGGAGAAGGCAACAGAGAGAGGAAAAGGCAGGAGCAACCTCCCACCACCTTCATCTGAAGGCCTCAGCTGCTCCCTCCACAGTGATGGGCTTCAGGATCTCAGCTCCAACCTGGATGCTTCCACCCAGGCAAAACCACTCTCAGGTGGACACAACCTTTGGGGGCTGCTCTCCTAATGCATCTCCTAACACCAGACAGGGACAACAAGGGATCTCAAGAGCATCTCTTCTAGACCTGAAAGCAGCTGCTGTCTTAGTACCAATTTAGACAATGGCCATCATGGAGGTTTGTGACCTTGGTGGTAGACCTTGAGCTGGAAAGCTCTGCAGCCAAACTGGGAAGTGACCAGAAGGAGCAGAACCCAAAGCATCTTGGAGGACAGAAGATCCAAAATCAGCTAGAGCAGCAGCAGGACACCACTTCCTCCCAACACCCTAAATCCCATCTACTACGTCTCCAGCTCATCTTCCCACCTGGGAAGGTCATGATTCGCAGCATGGAGGACTCTTGTGCCTTCCAGTTCTTCTCATGTCTCACCTCACCCAGCCTGCTGCAGTTGGAGCTGTGGCCTCCCACCTGAGACCACAGACCAAGAACTTTCTCTTCTCCACAGCACTCAGCTGCTGAGTGGCCACCACCAGCACACCAGAGCTGGTGGGGCATCATGAACTGGGAGAATCATAGAATCTTGGAATGGTTTGGGTTAGAAGGGACCTTGAATATCTCCAGTTCCAATGCCCTGCCATTGGCAGCGACACCTCCCACTACACCAGGCTGCTCCAGGCCTCGTCCAACCTGGCCTTCAATGCCTCCAGGGAGCGGACATCCACAACCTCCCTGGGCAACCTGTTCCAGAAGCAACCAGGGTGCTCCAGAAGCAACCATGGTGACAAAGCTCCTGCTGCAAGAGATAGCCAAGACATCTCCCAACCAGAAGATGCTCCTGCTCCAGCCAGTGTCCTGCTTCCCACAGCTTCCCTGCCCTCTGCTGAAGGTTGTCCCAACCTGAGATCTCATCCTCATTGTCCTCAGGGAAGTGCTGGCTGCTCCTCTGGTCCCAGGTGGGTGGGGTGTACTTCTTCCTGGTCACATACTGCCGGCCGATGGTCTTCTTGGCATTCTTCACCAGGTTCTTGGACAGCGTCCTGCAACCAGAGAAGAGCTTGAGGCCAACACCTCCCAGGCTTGTGTGACCACAGCCCCAGAAAAGAACCCTTTAGAAACACCCAGCCCCAGTCACACCCAGAGCAAAGCAGAGACAAGAGTGTGTCCCCCACCACCAGAGCTGGGTCCATGGCACTGCCACCACAGGAAGGGAGGTGGCAGCTGCTGGTTCCTCAACTGTAGGAGGGCACCAAGACAGGGACTTGTCTTCACTGGGAGGACCCAGGCACCCAGGGAGGCTGGATGAGGCAGTCAGGTTGAGCAGGTGTCCCAAGCTCCCAACCTAAGGGCACATCAGCCTTGTCCTGGCCTCTAGGGCCATCATCTCCACACTGGAGTTGCCATCAGCTTGTCCCTCAAGTTGGAGGAGGGCTCCAGCTCATGATAAGGACTTGGGGATCCACTGCAGCCAGCCCAGCTTAGACACTGTCCCTGGGCTGAGGGACAGAAGGTGACCTGCTTGATGCCACCTAAGGGACAGATGCCACCAGGGCAGCCATTGGAAAGAAGACCTTCCAAAATGCAGAGGGTACCAGGCTGTGTGATCAGAACAGGCTCCACATGATGGAGCTCCAGAAGAAGGCAGGAATGGCCTGCTCAAAGCAGGACCTCATGCTCACCACCATCTCGGTGAGCTCCAGGACTCAAAGGGGAATAAACTGAGGAGAGGTGAGATATCCATCAGGCAAGGAAGGTGTCCTCAACCCAGGAGGACACCTACATGGTGCAAAGGCTCCTAGAAATCCAAAACTTCTCAGGGTGGGAGAGACCAGGAGGTGCCTCAATATGCTTTGGAAAGCAGCTGGTGATAGAGCCCAGCTGCCCCCTACATCTGCCAAAGGAGGGAAGGCCTTGGGATGGAGGAACAGCACTGTCCTGAGGACACACACTTGGGTCTGGAGCTGAGGAACGGGAGGAAAAAGGTCTGCAGACAGCGTGGGGCACTGGAAGCCGACTTGGAGAAGGTGATACAGGCCACCTCACAAGACTGAAGGTCTTGGGTGGTCTGTGGAGATTAGTGGCAGAGGCTCATCTTCCTCAGCATGACCTGACATCCACCAGAGCACCAAGAAGCCCCTTGGGTGACCAAGTGGGGGACTGCAGTGCTATGATGGTGAGAGCACTACTCCAACCCTGACCTTCACACCAGCAGCCTTGGAAAAGGGTGGGATGTCCCCAAGTGAGAAGCCCCCAGAGGCCAGGACATGCAGAGCAAGTGAGAAGAAACCCTGGGAGCAGTGAAGGCTGAGCCAAGGTCACCACGCAAGCTCCCACCCAGGCTGAAGGCATCTTACGTGGTTGAGTGGCCAAGGTGCCCAAGGGACATGACCCCCACTGTCAGGCCCTGGAAGATATCGGTCACCTGCTGGGAGCTGAGTCACAAAGAGACATGGGACAGAAGCTTAGGGGACACCAAGCATGGACACAGCAGCCACCAGAGCCCAGCTTGACCCAGCCCCAAGCTGGTTGCAGGTCAGCACCACATGGAGAACTTTGCTGATGTCCCACCACACTCCTCCTCCTCCAGCCTGACCTCTGGCACCCACCAGAACCTCTCCTAGGATAAGCTGCTCCCAAGGAAAAAGGGATGGGACAAGAGGAACCCTGAAAGGAAGGTGGAGCCAGGTGGCCATCAAGGTCTTCTCCCCAGTGATGGGACATGAAGAAATGGCCTCAAGTTGCCCCAGGGAAAGTTTAGTTTGGACATGAGGAACAATTTCTGCACCTGGAGAGTTGTCCAGGCCTGGCCCAGGCTGCCCATGGCAGTGGTGGAGTCCACATCCCTGAGGGGTTTCAAAGCCATGAAGATGTGGTGCTGAGGGCCATGGTTTGGCGGTGCCCTGGCAGTGCTGGGTCATTGGTTGGACTTAATGGTCTTTAAAGGTCTCTCCCAGCCAAAACCCTTCCCTGATTCAAAACCCTCTTGGGGCTTTCATCATTTTGGCCAAATAGCAGGACCTGGGGTGCTGGTGGTGCTTCATCCTGCCTCCCCAGTTTGACTAGTCCTCTTGGTGGGGTTATAATGGAGACTGCTGCCAGTGCAGCAGGTCCCACCTCAAAGACAAGTGGAGAGGTCTGAGAAAAGCAGGCTCAGGGACCTGATCTCCAGCTCAGGAGTCTGTGGCCCAGTTCTTCTCCAGTGATCAGTGGGGGGACCAGTTCTGTTCAGTGTCTTCATCCATGACCTGGATGAGGGGGTGGAGGGCAACACCAAGTTGGGTGGGTGTTGATCTGCTGGAAGGTTGAAGGATCTACAGAGGGGTCTGGCCAGGCTGATCCATGGGCTGAGGCCAATGGAATGAGGGGCTCCAAGATCAACTGCTGGGTCCCACTTTAGGGTCACATGAACCCCATGAAGGCTCCAGGTTGGAGACAGAGTGGCTGGAAAGGGTGGAGAAGGACCTGGGGAGAATGGTGGTGACAGAGGCTGGACATAAGCCAGGCTGTGCCCAGGTGGCCAAGAAGTCCACCAGCAGCCTGGTCTGGATGGGCAATGGTGTGGCCAGCAGGACCAGGGCAGGAATTGTCCCTCTGGACTGGGCATGAATGAGGCCGCAGCTGCAATCCTGGGGTCAGTTTTGGGTGCCTCACTCCAAGAAGGACATTGAGGGACTGGAGCAGGTCCAGAGAAGGGCAACAAAGCTGGGGAAGGGTCTGGAGAACTTGTGAGGAGCAGCTGAGGGACTTGGGGGCGTTGAGCCTGGAGAAAAGGAGGCTGAGGGGAGACCTTCTGGCTCTCTAACTCCCTGGAAGGAGGCTGAAGCCAGGTGGGCATCAAGGTCTTCTCTCAAGTGATGGAAGAAGAGGAAATAGCCTCAGACTGCCCTGGGGGATGTTCAGGTTGGACATGAGGAGAAATTTCTGCCCCTTGAGGGCTGCCCAGGCCTGGCCCAGGCTGCCCAGGGCAGTGGTGGAGTTCCCATCCCTGGAGGGCTGTCAAAGCCCTGGAGAAGTGGTGCTGAGGGCCATGGTTTGGTGTGCTCTGGCAGTGCTGGGTCAGGGGTTGCACTGCACAATCCTGGAGGCCTCTCCTAACCCAACACACTCTGCGAGCGCCCCCAGCTCAGCAGCTCTACTGGGTGGACTGGAGGAGGAGGTGGAGGATAAGCCCTGCAGAGCCCCATAGGGTCAAGCACAGCCAGGAGCTCAGCCCAGGTACCTGAGGGAAGGGTTCTTCTCCTTGGGCTTGGGCTGCATGGCCTGCTTGGGGACCTGGCCCACAGTGAAGGCGAAGGTGCCGCGCACGTGCTGGGGGTAGCGCAGCTTGTGGAGGTGCTTCCGGAAGATCTCGGCGCTCTCCGAAGCCACCTCCTCGTCGAAGGCAATCTTCAGAAGCTGCAGGAAGAGCAGAGCTTGAAGGCTCACAGGACCTAGGAAGGCATCTTCTCCCCAGCTCTTCTCACAGAGCTCAGGCCCTGCTCAAGAGCAAGAGCGGGAGGCCACCCTGTTAAATACAGCTCATAGACTGGGTTGGGTTGGAAGGGATCTTGAAGATCATCCAGTTCCAACCTCCCATGGGCAGGGACACAGAAACACAGAATCAGCCAGGACAGAAGAGACCTCCAAGGTCATCAAGTTCAACCTATCACCTAACCCTAACTAATCAACTAGACCCTCCCACTAGACCAGGCTGCTCAAGGTCTCATCCAACCTGGCCTTGTCTATCCAAATTGCTCCAGCCCACCCCCCTTCCTCCTGAAGACCGCTCCGCACCCAGCTCTGCTGCTCCTGGGACGTCCCCAGTGCCTGCTCACTGCAGCTCTGACCCAGGCAGGATGGACAGGAAGGAGAAGACAGCACATTTTAGATGTTCTCCTCCCACACAATGTAAGCACCCCTGGTGGGACATCTCCCTGCTCCAGTTCTCTCCCCCATGACCTTCTCCAAGGTTGTGCAGAACCACCTTGACAAGAGGGACATTTCACACCTTCTCAGCACTCCAGCAGCCACTGAAGTAGTTGGGAAGGAGACCAGAGATGATGAGCAAGAAGTTGCTGCTGTGGACAACAGGACTGCAACTGGAGGACCTTCCCTGTGAGGCCAGGCTTAAGGGAGTTAAAGGACAGGTAGTGACAGGATGGGGGGTGATGGATTCAAACTGGAAAAGGAGATTTAGACTGGATGGAAGAAGTTGTTCTCCACTGTGAGAGTGGTGAGACCCTGGCCCAGGTTGCCTAGAGAGGTGGGAGATGTCTCATCCCTGGAACCACTCCAGGTCAGATTGGTTTGGGCTCTGAGCAACCTGCTCCAGCTGCAATGTCCCTGCTGACTGCAGAAGGGTTGGACTGGGTGACCTTTGAAGGTCCTGTGAGTCTGTGGACCATGGTCTACTTCTTCCTCTGCCAGGTGTCTCCAGCTCTGTCCCCTTGACACCTTCTACAGAGGTTGTCTTTGGTCCTCTCAGGAAAACCACCTCCAAGCCACACCAGTCTTGTCCCAGGGATGGTGACAACCATGGCCATCTGTCCCTGCTGGGTCTCACCAGTGACATGCTCCTCAGCTGGGAGCACCATGGCCAGGAGCAGCTCCCAGACTGAGGTGTCCTCACCTGGAATGTGCAGGAGCGGAGTTGCAAGCCCTCCTGGATGAACTGATCCACCTGGGCCTGGATGCTGATTTTCTTCTCTTTGGTCAACGAGGCGATGGGGAACGACCTGATCACCACCTGCTCCCCCACTGCCCACAACAATGGCAACAGGTTAACCACATCAGGACTTGCTGGACCACCCCTGGTGGCCATCACCATGGAGAGCCCCTTAGTGTCAAGCAGCCAGAAGCAGGCTGGACCTACTACAACCCCACCATGGTGACTTGTAGATGATGCCAAGGATGGACACGAGTAATTCATCATCTACCAAAGGTGGAGAGCAAGAGCAACCACCTCTTTTGTAGCACTGGGAGCAACCACCAAGCTTGTGATGGTGCAGCAACCTCCAGCAAGGACCAATGCTGGCTGATTGTTCACCCAAGGGAACCAACCCAAGGTCGTGTCGGGAAGAACTTCTTATCAAGGTTGGAGCCAGGTGGGAGTTGGTCTCCCAGGGAACAAGGGACAGGACAAGAGGACAAAACCTCAATTTGCCCCAGGTGAGCTTGAGGTTGGACATGAAGAGCAATTTCTTCTCCTTGAGGGTTGTCCAGGCCTGGCCCAGGCAGCCCAGAGCAGTGGGTGGAGTCTCCATCCCTGAAGCAACTCCTGCAGCAAGTTGAGCAGGACCAGCTGGTCCAGGAGAGCTTCTGGCCACCTCCTCCCCATGTATGCCCAACCTCCTGGAGCCAGAAGATGTGTGGAGAACACCAGGTCCTTACCCAGCGGGTCTGTGGGTGTCCCTTTGAAGATGATGCGGTAGGTGGTGAGGAAGATGGCTCCTTCTGCAGGGAGCAGAGGTGGGCCACCAATATTTCCTCCAGCAGCTTCCTCCCGCCCATCAGGCATGAGGTACACACGGAGCCCCTCCATCACACACTCCTCACCCACCAGGAGGTTGGGCCGCAGCAGCTTGGGCTACAAGGAGGCACAAGAAGAACTTCAGGTCCGTGGAAAGGGCGGAAGGGGTCTTGATAGACCCCAACAACCCAGGACCCTGGGTAGCTTTGGCTACAGGGAGGTACCACAAGAAGTTCAGGTTTATGTAGAGGGTGGAAGGGGTCAGGTACATGCTGAGTGTGGAAGGAATCTAGACCTGGTGCAGCAGGTCAGGTCCGTACCTTCTGGATGGGAGGAAGCCTCTTGCTCTCCCTGTGGACAGCATCCAAGGTCTCTATGTGCATCTGCACGATATCTGTGAGCGAGCACAGAGGTGGAGACTGAGCTGGTCTTCTCCGGTCCCTCCCACCACCTCCTCCAGATCCATCTCCTGAGCAGAACCCCCTGAGATGACCTGGAGGGAGCCCCAGCCAGCCCTGCAGGGCAGTCCTACCCGGGATCATGACGTGCAGCCCCTTGAGGTGCTCGTTGGTGACGCCGCTCTCGGTGCAGACCTTGTCCACGAAGCGGTTGATGAACCTCACCACGTAGTTGGCCACGTCCGAGCTCTCGGCGTCCTCGAAGCCGCTCTCCGTGTCGTAGCTCTCGGCCACGCTGCCGGCGATGCTGCCACCGAGAGGGTGGGAAAGGGTCAGCCCAGAGCACAACACTTCCTGCTGCAGCCCTCCACAGATAGGGCCTGAGGGACCTTTGTATGGATCATGGAATGGGTTGGGTTGGAAGAGATCTTTAAGGTCATGGAGGCCACCCAGCGATGCCAAGGCACCACCAAACATGGCCCTCGGCACCACATCTCCCCAGCTTTGAAACAGCCTCCAGGGATGGGGACTCCACTACTGCACTGGGCAGTGTGGGCCAGGCCTGGACAAGTGGCAGAAACTGTTCCTCACTAGAGCAGGCTGCCCAGAGAGGTTGAGAAGTTTCTCTCTCTAGAGGCTTTCAAAAGCCCTCTGGATGCATTCCTGTGTGGACTACCTTGGGTGATCCTTTTTTTGGCAGGGAGGTTGGATTCGATGATCTCTGGAGGTCCCTTCCAACCTCTAACATACTGTGATTCTGTGATTCTCACATCCAGCCTGAACCAACCTGGGGCAGCCTTGATGCCCACCTGGCTCCAAGCTTCTTTCAAGGAGTTGTAGAGAGTGAGAATCATGGATGGGTTGGGTGGGAAGGGATCTTTCAAGGTCATACAGTCCAACCATCTCTGCAGTCAGCAGGGACATCTGCAACTAGAGCAGGTTGCTCAGAGCCCCAAGCAGCCTGACCTGGAGTGGTTCCAGGGATGGGACATCTACCACCTTTCTGGGCAGCCTGCAATGGACTCTCACCACCTGTACAATGAAGAACATCTTGCCATCCAGTCAAAATGTCTCTCTTTTTAGCTTGAACCCATCACCCCTCATCCTACCACAACAGACCCTGATCAGAAGTCCCTCTGAAGCTTTCTTGCAGACCCTCTTTAAGTCCTAAAAGGTCACCAGAAGGTCTCCCTGGAGCTTTCTCTTCTCCAGGTTGAACAACCCCAACTCTCTAAGCCTGACCCCACAGCAGAGAGCTTCTAAAGAGCTTCCACCCCTGGACACTGCAATCTCCATCAACTCTGACAGCACCTGAATGACCACTGAGGTTGGACTTTATCTCCAGAGCTCCCTTCCAACCTCTAACTGAGATTCTACAGTGTCTCAGGTACCACCCTAAGGATCTCCCACACCAGCTGAGGTTGCTCTGGTGGCCCCACAACATGGTCCTGCCCTAGTCTCCAGGCCTGGTTACCTGTTGGTGACGAAGCTGTTGCTGACACTCTCCACATCTCCCAGTCCCGAGCTGCGGAGCAGTCGGTTCTTGCTGGTGTCCAGGGGCAGCAGAAGGTAGCTCATGCGGTTGGCATAGTGGATGGCCTGGCTGAAGACTGTGCTCTCCTCCTTCTGGATCAGCTCCTGCTGCTTCTCCTTGCTCATGGTGGGCCACAACCTCAACTGCTCAGATGCTATCTCCAGGGCAGACTTGGCTTCTTGGTTGTCCTCCTGAAGGAGTTGGGAAGAAACAAGAGGGAATGGCCTCAGGCTGCGACTGGGTAGGTGTAGACTGGACATAAGGAAAAGGTTTTTCCCAGCAAGAGTGGTCAGGGATTGGAATGTGCTGCCCAGGGAGGTGGTTGAGTCACCAGCCCTGGATGTGTTTAAAAGTGGTCTGCGTGTGGTGCTTGGGAATATGGTTCAGGGGTGAAGCTTGCAGAGTAGGGTTCTGGGTTGGACTTGGTGATCCTGAGGGTCTGAGGAGGCAGGTTGGTTCACCATCATCATGGACCTTTCATAGATTCCATAGGGTGGAAAAGAACTTCAAGATCATCATCTGATTGAAGGTATTCCTGCCCATGGCAGGAGTGTTGGAACTAGACCATCATGGAACAGGTTATGTTGGAAGTGACCTGAAAGATCATCTAGTTCCAACAACCCCACCATGGGCAGGGACACCTTCCATGAGATCAGGCTGGTCAAATTCCCATCCAACCCGGCCTTGAACAACCCCAGCTGCTGGACACCAGCCCTGGTGCCAGCTCCTCACCTCCTCCACATGGTTCTCCTCGGTGCTGTCCAGGTACAAGGCCCGGATGTGGTTCTGGACGTCGCAGTAGAACATGGCCTCCCAGAACTGGATGTTGGTCCACACCACGTGCTCCTGCACGCAGCTGTAGGCAAACTGCGTGATGCCTGGGCTCAGTTTCTGAGGGAGAAGAAGGAGGAAGAGGGCTACATGCTAACATGGTCTTTGTGCCAAGCTCTCCTATCCAGAAGAACCCTGGAGATCTAGACCTAGATCCAGCAGAGCTCCTGCAAACACTTCTCAGATCTCCCCATTAGGCTCCATTCCATACATTATGGAACCACAGAATGGGTTGGGTTGGATGGGATCTTGAAGATCATCTAGTTCCAACCTTCTGCCATGAGTGGGGACACCTCCCACTAGACCAGGTTGGTCAAAGTCTCATCCAGCCTGGCCCTGAACACCTCCAGGGAAGTGTGAAGATGTTCCACCAGATGTTAATCACTGACTAGGAGCTGCTGCTGAAGCACCATGCTACCATCGGCATCCTCTGTGTGAGAAGGTGGCTGTCCCTAAGCTCAATAGTCACCAGAACTGGGTGGGTGGTGGGGAGAAGGTAAAATTTTATCTCAGCCCAGCTTGACCAACAGATCCAGGTGGCACTTCAGAGCAGCCCTAGGTTCTGAGCACCCTCCCTGCAGTGCTGGGTCTCAGTCCTTCAGCCTTCCAACTTCTGGGCCCTATTGGAAGCTGTGAGGTGTTGGGCATAGGGACTCTGGAGGGACTCACCCGGCAGAAGGCAGTGACCAGCGGCAGGAGCGCTGCCGCAATCCCGTGCTCGTCCATGGCTGTGCAGTCCTGGAGGAGACAGCAGGACATTCCAGGAAAAGGCACTTCACAGTCCCCCAGATTTACATCAACCCATCTCCCAGGGAAAGGGGAGCAGGTCCACGGTGAGAGGAGCAGGCTGTCCCCAGCCCTGTCCTACCTGCAGGCAGCAGTTCATCATGCGGATGACGAAGTCGAACTGCTGGTGGTCCAGCACGGCCCTGTTCTGCTGGACGTGGAGGTTCAGCTCCTGGGTCAGGCACTGCCGAGCTGCTCGGCCCTTCATGGCCCGCAGCACAGCTGGGAACAGCTGCAGGAGAGACAGGAGATCATGGAGGAGAAAGATGGGGCCAGCAAGGCTCTACCCTGATGGTCCACCACCAATGGGGTGCCCTTAAAGACCAGGGCAGGGATTGTCCCTGGTGAGGCCACAGCTGGAATCCTGGGGTCAGTTTTGGGCTCCTCACTCCAAGAAGGACATTGAGGGGCTGGAGCTCTCTACAACTCCCTGAAAAGAGCTTGGAGCTAGGTGGGGTTGGTCTCTTCTCCCAAGGAACAAGTGAGAGGACAAGAGAAAATGGCCTCAAGTTTGCCCAGGGGAGATTCAGATTGGACATGAGGAACAATTTCTGCCCCTTGAGGATTGTGCAGACATGGCCCAGGCTGCCCAGGGCAGTGGTGGAGTCCCCATCCCTCGAGGGGTTTCAAAGCTGTGGAGATGTGGTGCTGAGGGCCATGGTTGGGTGGTGCCCTGGCAGTGCTGGGTTAAGGGTTGGACTCCATGACCTCAAATGTCTTTCCCAACCCAACCTATCCCATGACTCTATGCAAGTTCAAGGGCAGCCCACAACCAGGAGGTGCAGCAGGAGCTTCGCACTCTGCCTGTGTTGGGTGACACCAAGGTATTTACAGAAGGTCATCTGCACATGAACCAGAGCAAAATCCCAGCTGGTCCCTATAGGACCCCAACCTGGTCACCTCTATAAGAAAGACCCAGGAGGACACCAGGAGACACAGCAACAGTGCAGCTGGTGCAGGGACCAGCCAGAAGCTCAGAGATAGGAGGAGGAACTTTTGAAGGCACCATGTGAACATCAGGACATGGAGCTAGCCAGCAGAGATGTGGACATGGGCAGGGACTGCCCTCTCCAACCTGCCACCAAGAAGAGCCAGAACAACCTCTCTTCTCTCACACTCAACCACCAGCTCCTCAGAAGTCACCTGAGCAAGTGCAAAGGAGGGCAATGAAGCTGGGGAAGGGCCTGGAGAATAAATCTTATGAAGAGCAACTGAAGGAGCTGGGGCTGTTTAGTTTGGAAAAGAGAAGGCTGAGGGGAGACCTCATTGCTGTTTTCAACCACCTGAGGAGGTGTTGTGGAGAGTCTGGTGCTGGTCTCTTCTCACAGGTAATTAGTGATAGAACAAGAGGGAATGACTTCAAGCTGTGACTAAGTAGGTTTAGACTGGACATTAGGAAGAACTTTTTCAGGGAAAGAGTGGTCAGGGATTGGGATGTGTTGCCCAGGGAGGTGGTTGAGTCACCAAGCCTGGATGTGTTTAAAGGTGGTTTGGATGTGGTGGTTGGAGATATGGTTTAGGGGTGAGCCTTGTAGAGTAGGGCTATTGGTTGGCCCTGGTGATCCTGAGCATCCTTTCCCCCCTGAACATTTCTGTGATCCTGTGATTCTCACCTTTTTGGCTTCCAACATCTTGTTCTCAAAGACATAGGAGATGCAGTTCCTGACCACCTCCAGGCGCCGGGCACTGTTGGCCATGGCATTGCCATTGCGCTCCATGATGGCAGCTGAGGAGAGAACCACCTGCTGGGGCCATGAGGGCAGGACTCTCACCCTGGGGTGGGGTGGGTGTCCCCTCCCTGGCTCCCTGGTGGGCAAAGCTCTGAGCACCAAGAGCTCATGATGAAAGAACACCACAGGATCTTCAGCTGCAAGGACACTAAGGGGTCTTCAGCTGCAAGGACACTACAGCTGGAAGCACACTAAGGGGTTTTCAGGTGGAGAAACACCACAAGATCTACAGCTGGAAGGACACTAAGGGTCTTCAGCTGGAAAAACACTACAGGGCCTTTAGATGGAGGAATGCTCTGAGGTCTCCAGCTGGAGGAACACTCTGAGGCCTCCAGCCATCCCCTCATGCTGCTGACAGACTCCAGGGAGCTCCAAGCAACCCAAGGAGTAGAAGCTGGTGGGGACAGTTCTGCTGCTTCTCCAAGCCAGTGGCACTGTGCACGTTTCGCCTCCTGGGACCCTTGGACACGCCGTGGTGTGCAAAGCACCCAGGAACACCTGGCTGGTGAAGCTCCTCCTCGAGGCATCTGTTCAGAGGGCAAGGTCCTCTGCTCACACCTACCGATGGGAGGGCCTGACGGCACCATGCACTTCACCTCCGCCTTCACAGCCGGAGGAGCTGTCTGCAGCTTGGCGGTGGCCTGGTCGATGATCCACTGCACCAAGCCCTCATCCAGCCTGGGGAAGGGCTTCTGCTGGACCCGCAGGTGATGGCCTTCCTTGGGCTTCTTCACTGTGTGCATGGTCACCGCCGGGTAGGGGTTCTCCTGCAACCATGGAATCACACAAGGAGTTGGGTTGGCAAAGTCCTTTGAGGCTGTGGTGTCCAACCATCAACCCAACCCTCCCAAGTCCACCACCAAACCCCTGCCACAGCACAGCTTTTTCTCAGGCCTGAGGACATCACACACCCTCTCCCAGGCCAGAAGCCCCACCAAGGTCTTCAGCAACCTCTGCAGCAATGAGGCCCAAACTCCAGCCCAGATCTCCATCCCAGGAGCACCCAAATCCCTGTGGTCAGGGTGTCCAGGCAGTGGTGGCATCACACTCTGCTTCCTGGAGCTGTAAGGACAACTTGTTTGGGCTCCAGACACAGCGAGAAGACAAAGCTCCATCCAGGAGCTCCATATCAAGATGCTTGAAGGCCCTGCAGGGCTGATGTGTGTTCAGAAGACCTTTCCTTTGTTGGCCAGCAGTGAGGACAGGGCCAATGTGTCCAATGCCATAAATCCAAGGAATGCTGCTCTTGGAGCAGCTCAGAGACTTCTGGAACCATCAGCAGGTGTCAGCAGAAGGTGGGACAGGACCAGAGACTTCAGTGGTACCCAAGGACACAATACCAGCCTGAGAGGGAATCGTCTCCTTGCTCAGCAAGAGCTAAAAGGGGGTGGGGGCAACAGGATGGGGCCAGACCCTTGCCAGTGGTGCCCAGTGACAGGACAAGGGACAATGGGCACCAAATGGAACCCAGGAGGTTCCATCAGGAGCAACTTGTTGGCTTTGAGGGTGGTAGAGCCCTGGAGCAGGCTGCCCAGAGAGGTTGTGCAGTCTCCTTCTCTGGAGAGCTTCTAAACCCACCTGGACATTGCAATCCTGGGCAAGCTGCTGTGAGTGCCCCTGCTGGAGCAGGGGGTTTGGACTGGATCATCTCCAGAGGTCCCTTCCCACCCCACCATGCTGGGATTGTGTGAATCACAGAATGGTTTTTGTTGGAGGAGACCTTTAAGACCATTAAGTCCAACCATAAACCCAGCACTGCCAGGGCACCACCAAACCACATCCCTCAGCACCACATCTCCATGGCTTTGAAAGCCTTCCAGGGATGGGGACTCCACCACTGCCCTGGGCAGCCTGGGCCAGGCCTGGGCAACCCTCAAGGGGCAGAAACTGTTCCTCATGGCCAACCTAAACCTCCCCTGGGGCAACCTGAACACATTTCTTCTTGTCCCATCACTTGGGAGAACACTTGGATGCCCACCTGGCTCCAGCCTCCTTTCAGGGAGGTGTACAGAGCCAGAAGGTCTCCCCTCAGCCTCCTTTCTTCCAGGCTCAACAGCCCCAAGTCCCTCAGCTGCTCCTCACAACTTCTCCAGACCCTTCCTCAGCTTTGTTGCCCTTCTCTGGACCTGCTCCAGTCCCTCAATGTCCTTCCTGGAGTGAGGCACCCAAAACTGACCCCAGGATTGCAGCTGTGGCCTCACCAGTGCCCAGTCCAGAGGGACAATCCCTGCCCTTGAAGTCACCACATGCATCAGTCCTTACAAAGACTGGACAGATGGACCAGGGCTCTGACCCAGCTCTCCTTGTCCCATCCCTTCTCCTGCTCTTGGGTCTCCAGAACTCACATTTTTGTAGAGCTTTTCTGCCAGTTCCTTGATGTGCCTTAGGATCTTCTGCTTGTTCCCCTCCTCTGCCTTCATGCGCTTCACTTCATAGGCCACAAGCTGGGAGAAGAAGACACAGGTGAGAGGAGCTGGGCAGCATCTGACCACCCTGCCCATACCCCGAGCTCCATCTCTAGCTCAAAGCATCCCAGCAGGTCCCCAGCTTAGACCCCTGAGGCACAAGAGCAGCTGAGGAGAGCAAGGACACCTGGGGGTGGGTGGCCAAGGGGGTGAGGTGCTCAGGTATCCTCTTACCTCATCAAAGAGGTCAATGGAGCGGTAGGGAGCGCCCCGCTCGGTGACGAAGCCAGCGAAGGCCATGCCCTCCAGCACCTTGGTGAGGAAGTCATCTTCTGTCAGCCCCCTCTGCCCCAGGAAGGCTGCCTGCAAGAGGAGATGGGGCAACAGGTCACCAGAACTGTCTAGCCATCAGCACTACTCTCGGTGTGGGAGACCACAGTGAAGAACTCGGTGCCCAGGGGTGGTGGGACCAGGTCACAGAACGACTTTGGTTGGAAAAGCTCTTCAAGATCATCAAGACCTCCAAGATCATCCATTCCAAGCAGGCTCTAACTCTGCCAAGGCCGGTGCTAAACCACGGCCCTCAACACCACATCTCTGCAGCTTTGAAACCCCTCAAGGGATGGGAACTCTGCCACCTCCCTGGGCAGCCTGTTCCAGTCTTTGATACTTTAAGTCAAAAAGATTCTCCTCATAGCCAACCTAGCCTCACCCAGGCTGCCTGAGACCCTCCCTGAGCCTCCCCCAGGCTGCCTGAGGCCCCCCCTGAGCCTCCCCCAGGCTGCCTGAGGCCTTCTCTGAGCCTCCCCCAGGCTGCCTGAAACCCCCCCTGAGCCTCCCCCAGGCTGCCTGAGGCCTTCCCTGAGCCTCCCCCAGGCTGCCTGAGGCCCTCCCTGAGCCTCCCCCAGGCTGCCTGAGGCCTTCCAGGACTGTGAAACACTTCCTGCCCCTGGCAGGTTGGATACCAGCTGCATCCCACCACATCTGGGTGTTAACAAGGTAGCACAACCTGAGCCACAAGTCCTTGGGATGGCTAAGAACAAACCAGGGACTCACATGGGCCAGGGAGAAGATGTCGAGGGAGGTCACTTGCAGGAAACAGTGACCTGTCTTCTAGACACGCCTGCATTGCTGCCAAGCTCTTCAAGATCAACCCCTGCCAGCCTCCCCCTCCCTGCAAAGCGCCAGTGCTGGTCCCTAGGGCTGGGCTGCTGGAGGTGCTCACCTTGTGGAAGCGGATGACAGGCTCAGGGTGGATGCGGATGATGTGCAGGCACCAGCGGTAGCCCTGCAGCAGCTGAGCAAAGAGCCGCAGGAAGACAGCACGGATCTCCTTGTCCTGCCGCAGGAGGAAACGCCAGGGTCACTGCCTGCGCACGGCGCGGCCACAGCACCAGCACCGAGCGGGCACAATGGGACCACAGTGGGGTCACAGCACAGTCATACACGGTCACAGCACGGTCACTGCAGGGTCACTGCAGGGCCATAACACGGTCACTGCACGGCCACTGCAGGGTCATAACACAGTCACTGCAGGGTCACTGCAGGGTCCTAAGTAGGGTCACAGCACGGTCACTGCAGGGTCCTAAGTAGGGTCACAGCACGGTCACTGCAGGGTCCTAAGTAGGGTCACAGCATGGTCACTGCAGGGTCCTAAGTAGGGTCACAGCACGGTCACTGCAGGGTCCTAAGCAGGGTCACAGCACGGTCACTCAGGGTCCTAAGTAGGCTCACAGCAGGGTCACTGCAGGGTCCTAAGTAGGGTCACAGCACGGTCACAGCAGGGTCCTAAGTAGGGTCACAGCACGGTCACTGCAGGGTCCTAAGTAGGGTCACAGCACGGTCACTCAGGGTCCTAAGTAGGGTCACAGCATGGTCACTGCAGGGTCCTAAGTAGGGTCACAGCAGGGTCACAGCAGGGTCTTAAGTAGGGTCACAGCAGGGTCACAGCAGGGTCCTAAGTAGGGTCACAGCACGGTCACAGCAGGGTTACTGCAGGGTCCTAAGTAGGGTCACAGCACGGTCACAGCAGGGTCCTAAGTAGGGTCACAGCACGGTCACAGCAGGGTCCTAAGTAGGGTCACAGGATGGTCACTGTAGGGTCCTAAGTAGGGTCACAGCACGGTCACAGCAGGGTCTTAAGTAGGGTCACAGCAGGGTCACAGCAGGGTCCTAAGTAGGGTCACTGCAGGGTCACTGCAGGGTCCTAAGTATGGTCACAGCACGGTCACAGCAGGGTCTTAAGTAGGGTCACAGCAGGGTCCTAAGTAGGGTCACAGCACGGTCACAGCAGGGTTACTGCAGGGTCCTAAGTAGGGTCACAGCAGGGTCACTGCAGGGTCCTAAGTAGGGTCACAGCATGGTCACTGTAGGGTCCTAAGTAGGGTCACAGCATGGTCACTGCAGGGTCCTAAGTAGGGTCACAGCAGGGTCTTAAGTAGGGTCACAGCACGGTCACAGCAGGGTCCTAAGTAGGGTCACAGCACGGTCACAGCAGGGTTACTGCAGGGTCCTAAGTAGGGTCACTGCACGGTCACAGCAGGGTTACTGCAGGGTCCTAAGTAGGGTCACTGCACGGTCACAGCAGGGTCCTAAGTAGGGTCACAGCACGGTCACAGCAGGGTCCTAAGTAGGGTCACAGCACGGTCACAGCAGGGTTACTGCAGGGTCCTAAGTAGGGTCACAGCACGGTCACAGCAGGGTCCTAAGTAGGGTCACAGCACGGTCACAGCAGGGTCCTAAGTAGGGTCACAGGATGGTCACTGTAGGGTCCTAAGTAGGGTCACAGCACGGTCACAGCAGGGTCTTAAGTAGGGTCACAGCAGGGTCACAGCAGGGTCCTAAGTAGGGTCACTGCAGGGTCACTGCAGGGTCCTAAGTATGGTCACAGCACGGTCACAGCAGGGTCTTAAGTAGGGTCACAGCAGGGTCCTAAGTAGGGTCACAGCACGGTCACAGCAGGGTTACTGCAGGGTCCTAAGTAGGGTCACAGCAGGGTCACTGCAGGGTCCTAAGTAGGGTCACAGCATGGTCACTGTAGGGTCCTAAGTAGGGTCACAGCATGGTCACTGCAGGGTCCTAAGTAGGGTCACAGCAGGGTCTTAAGTAGGGTCACAGCACGGTCACAGCAGGGTCCTAAGTAGGGTCACAGCACGGTCACTGCAGGGTCCTAAGTAGGGTCACAGCACGGTCACTGCAGGGTTACTGCAGGGTCCTAAGTAGGGTCACTGCACGGTCACAGCAGGGTCCTAAGTAGGGTCACAGCACGGTCACAGCAGGGTCCTAAGTAGGGTCACAGCACGGTCACTGCAGGGTCCTAAGTAGGGTCACAGCACGGTCACTCAGGGTCCTAAGTAGGGTCACAGCAGGGTCCTAAGTAGGGTCACAGCACGGTCACAGCAGGGTTACTGCAGGGTCCTAAGTAGGGTCACAGCAGGGTCACTGCAGGGTCCTAAGTAGGGTCACAGCACGGTCACAGCAGGGTTACTGCAGGGTCCTAAGTAGGGTCACAGCAGGGTCACTGCAGGGTCCTAAGTAGGGTCACAGCACGGTCACAGCAGGGTCACTGCAGGGTCCTAAGTAGGGTCACAGCACGGTCACTGCAGGGTCCTAAGTAGGGTCACAGCACGGTCACTCAGGGTCCTAAGTAGGGTCACAGCACGGTCACAGCAGGGTTACTGCAGGGTCCTAAGTAGGGTCACAGCAGGGTCACTGCAGGGTCCTAAGTAGGGTCACAGCATGGTCACTGTAGGGTCCTAAGTAGGGTCACAGCATGGTCACTGCAGGGTCCTAAGTAGGGTCACAGCTGGGTCTTAAGTAGGGTCACAGCATGATCAGTGCAGGGTCACTGCAGGGTCCTAAGTAGGGTCACAGCACGGTCACAGCAGGGTCCTAAGTAGGGTCACAGTACAGTCACAGCAGGGTCACAGCATGGTCACCATTTGGGCACAACGTGATGACAGCCCAGTCACAGCACACTCAGTCAGAAGGAGCTCCTGAGGACTGGGTTTCTACCCAACATGGAGCTGGTGGTATCTAACCACACATCATGGTAGCCTTCTGCTGGGCAGGGCATGCAGCTCAGCAGAGCTTCCAGGGCAAAGGAGGGATCCATAGTGGTGCCTCCACTGATCCCTGGGTGACAAGGGATTTCCTGCACACCCAGGGCTTGTTGAAGGCCCCAAAGGTCCGACATCTACCTCCAGCTTCTGCTCCAGCAGCCCAAGGGTTGGCTGGACTGGAAGAGCCCTGCCTGCTTTCAGGACATGGCTTGGAGTTGTGTCCTCCTTGTCACGAGCCTCTGAACCCCAACACTACCCAAACCACACCAAACCGACTCTATGGCCATGAGCAGTGGTGTCCAGCAGGGCTGGCAGTCCCCCATCTTACCCCCTGCCTTCCCCATCTTCTCCTGGTGCCACCCACCTGCATTTTGAGAGAAGAGACAGAGATGGTTGAGGGGGGGAAGGCGAGGTCAGCCACCTCCAGCTCTGGGTCCAGGACCTGCGTGGAGAAGACATAAAGCACACTGAGGAGATGGCCCAAGGACATCTCCAACTCCACAGCTGGGCAGGGAGAAGCAGTGTTGGGCTGTCTCCTGGAGGGTGTGAAGAAGAGTGTGGCAAACAGGTTCTCTTTCTCAACTTTTCCTTCCTGAGGCCACATCCGGAGTCATAGGTCCAGTTCCTGGTTCTCCAGGTCAAGAGGGACTGGGAGCTACTGGAGAGAGTCCAGTGGAGGCTGGGAAGCTGCTGAGGGGACTGAACCCCAGAGATTCCATCAGGAGAAGCTTGCTGGCTTGGAGGGTGGTGAAGCCCTGAAGCAGGCTGCCTGGACAGGTTGTGGAGTCTCCTCTAGAGAGCGTCCAAACCCATCTGGCCACTGTGACCCTGGGCAAGCTGCTGTGGGGTACCCCTTCCTGCGCAGTGGGGTTGGACTGGATGATCTCCAGACGTCCTTTCCTACCCCATCATACTGGAGACTCCCCAGAGCCCCACCAGCACCCACAGGGAAGGTCTGAGTAGCTCAGGAGCAAACCCACCGAGCTGGAATCGCCACCAGGGAGCAGACAACACTGTGTGGTGTGAGGAGAACCTCAACCTCTGACTTTTTATTTCCTGAAGCCACACGTGGCTGGACCACAGGGGACATCTCAGTGGGCTGAGAGTGGTGAGAAGGGGGTTATGGTAGAACCAACCCCTCCCCCCTGCCAAAGCTGAGGAGCAGCAGCCAAGTTCAGCAGCATTTGTTTGGCACCAGGGTCCTTGGGCATGTTCCCAGGTGGCCGGAAGGGTCCTCTGGGAACATCTCCAGAACTGCAGCTGCTTCCTGCTCCAGGGCCTGAAGCCAAACACGGTTCCCAGAAACCTTGGGCAGAGGAACACCCCCTCCAGCTCCACCAGAGACAATGGGGACCAGGAAAGGTCTCCTCTGACACAGTTCTTTATGCCAGGAATGGTTTAGGTTGGATTTGAAGGACAAGTTCTTCATAGAAAGGGTTGTCCAGGCCTGGCCCAGGCTGCCTGGGGCAGTGGTTAAGTCTCCATCTCTGGAGGGGTTTCAAAGCTGTGGAGATGTGGTGCTGAGGGCCATTGTCTGCTGATGCCCTGGCAGTGCTGGGTCAAGGGTCAGACTTGAGCTCAAAAATCATGCTGGGAAAGGGCTGGATGGAGCATCTCATGCTGGGAAGGAAGGAGTTGGATGGAGCACCTCATGGTGGGAAGGGGCTGGAGATGCACTGGAGAAGGATGAGGGTCAAACTTTATCTTGTGATAAAGCTTGGTGGAGGACTTCTTAACCATTCTCAGGAAGTTTGGAGCAGAGAAGCTCCTCCCTGGCTGCCCCAGCTCTGTGTCCTGCTTGGGAAGGTTTCCTTCCGCTCACGAAGGCTGAGGTGCAACAGGGTGACCAATTCTCAGGAGAACAACCTCAGAGCAGGACAGCTCTGGGGAGTGGCATGGGTAGGGACACTGAGGGCAGCTCCCATGGTGACCTAAGGTTGGACTTGGTGAACTTAAAAGTCTCCTCTAACCAAACCCTTTCAGTGAGCTTACAAGATGACTCTGAGCTATGGACCTGCTGCTCCTTTCCCACCTTTCCTGAACAACCTGGGGTATTCCCAAGGTGTCCACACCCTGCAGAGAAGGAGAAAGTTGAGGCACTCACCATGGAGAGGGCTTCCCGGGTCTGCTGGAGCAGAGGTTCAGGCAGCAGAGAGATGTGGACACACTCAGGGACATTGACAGTCCCACCATCCAGGTCTGCGATGACCACATCCAGCTGGAAGGGGCAGGGCAGGCATGAGACAAGGCCAAGCCACCCAACACCTCCCCAGCACCTGTCAGGGGGCTCAGGAGAGGAGAGCTTGGGAATGGTGGCTGTGTCCTCTGTTGAGCCTAGAGAAGAGCAGCCTGAGAAGGGATGTTCTCCATGCTCAGCAAGAGCTAGAGGGTGAAGGTCATGAAGATGGGGCTCAACTCTTCTGTGCTGGCCAGGGACAATGGACACAAAATGCAGCCCAGGAGGTTCCATCAGGAGCAGTTTGTTGGCTGTGAGGGTGGTGGAGCCCTGGAGCAGGCTGCCCAGAGAGGTTGTGCAGTCTCCTTCTCGGGAGAGCTTCCAACCCACCTGGCTGTTGATCCTGGGCAAGCTGCTGTGGGTAACCCTGCTGGATCAGGGGGGATTGGACTGGATCATCTCCAGAGGTCCTTTCCCACCCCACCATGCTGGGATTCTGGAATCTTCCAGGAGCACTCTTGCCCTTAGCAGTTATTTCCTCTTGCCCACTGCCACCATACCCAAGCACTTCACAACACAGAAGCTCTCAAGGGATCCCACCACTCCCTACCATTAAGATGGCAGAGGCAGGCCAACCGAGCAAGAGCAGAACACAGCCTTGCTCAGCAGACACCTGCCATGGGTACTTCCAGGACAGGCTTTACTGCTCTCTGAACCCTCTGTCCCCTCGCTGGAGGTGTCAAGGCCAGGCTGGACAAAGCCTTGAGCAACCTGGTCTAGTGGAAGGTATCCTTGGCCACAGCAGGAGATCAGAACTAGATGATCTTCAAGGTCATTTCCAATCCAACCCATTCCACATTCTGTGAGAAGCCTCTGTCCCTCCTTCCCTGGCCCATGGGATGGGCTTCACAGTGTCTCACCAGCTCTTGGGTCTCCGACTGGAAGATGGAGTGGACCCCAATGATGAAAGGTGTTGGAGTGCTCAGGACCTCCAGGAGCTGTGCAGGCAAGATGGGCACGTAGGTGAAGCTGCAACCAAGAGAAGAGCATCACTGTAGCCAGTGGAGCCCAGCTCCCAGCTCCAGAGCTGCTGGGCTGACCATGCCTCCAGCAAGGCAGCTTCCTCCTGACCCTCTCAACCTTTCAGACGCTGCATGTCCTACAGCTCTGCAAGGTGTCTGAGGGCTTGTGGACATTGAACATGGGCAACAAAGCTGGGGAAGGGTCTGGAGAACTTGTGAGGAGCAGCTGAGGGACCTCTGGGTGTTGAACCTGGAGAAAAGTAGGCTGAGAGGAGACCTTCCGGCTCTCCACAACTCCCTGAAAGGAGCTTGGAGCCAGGTGGGCAGCAAGGTCTTCTTCCCAGTGACAGACAAGAAGAAACAGCCTCAAGTTGCTGCAGGGGAGGTTCAGGTTGGACATGAGGAACAATTTCTACCACTTGAGGGCTGTAAATTCCTGGCTCAGGCTGCCCAGGGCAGTGGCTGAGTCCTCATCTCTGGCAGGGTATAAAGCTGTGGAGATGTGGTGCTCAGTTTGGTGGTGCCCTGGCAGTGCTGGGGTAAGGGTTAGACTCCAGAAGCCTACAGGTCTTCTCCAACAAAACCTCCTCTGTGATTCCATGCTTCAGGGAAGGTTCAAAGCCAGGTTGGTTGGAGTCTGAGCAACCTGCTCCAGTTGCAGATGTCCCTGCTCATGTAGGAGGTTGGACCAGATGATCTTTAAGGTCTCCTCCAACCCAAGAAAGGTTCTCCCAGCAGAACCAACACCTGTGGGCCACCTCCCCCTTTGCCTTCAGCACCTAATCCAGTGACCTTCCAGTTGGACCAGCAACCAAACCAGGAGGTTCTGAGTGACTTTTAGGGGGGGGTCTGAGGTTCTGGAGATGTTCCCTCACCTGTACTTGAGGGGGAACATCAGGGCCAGGAGAGCACGGCAGGCATCGGTCAGCCGCTGGTAGCTGCTAGAGAGGAAGAGGATCTTGTGCTCTGTCAGCGCCGCGCAGAAGAGGTACAGCACGTTGGTGATGCCTGGGGAGACACAGACCTCAGGAAGGAAGCTTCCCCTCTTGCCACCCCATCAGAGAGATCACTCAATCCCAGCCCAGCTGGGTTCCCAGGCCCTATCTCCACATTTGGAAAGATGTTGGTGGGACTGGAGAATCTCTGTGAGGGACCTGGGGCTGTTGAGCCTGGAGAAGAGCAGCCTGAGAGGGGATCTGATCAGTGCTCAGCAACAGTTAAAGGGTGGAGGTCGTGAAGATGGGGCTCAACTCTTGTCAGTGGTGGCCAGGGACAGGTCAAGGGGCTATTGACATAAACTGGAAGCTAGGAGGTTCCACCAGGAGAAACTGTTTGGCTTTGGGACTCTTCCAGCAAGGGTTCCAGCAGCCAAAGATGTGGACAAGGCTGGAGAAGGACCAGAAAAGGGCCACAAGGATGACCCAAGGGTTGGGATCCAAGGCTGAGAGAAGTGGGTTTGTTCAGCTTGGAGAGAAGGCAGCTTAGGGAAGACCTTCTCACCATCTGATCATGAGGAGAAACATCTTGGCTTTGAGGGTAGCGGAGGTAGGGAGCAGGCTACCCAGAGAGATTGTGGAGTCTCCTTCTCTGCAGAGCTTCCAAACCCACCTGGACATTGGGAACCTGGGCAAGCTGTTGTGGATATCCTTGCTGTGGTCTGGATGATCTCCAGAGGTCCCTTCCCACCCCACCATGCCAGGATTCTGCACAACAGTGTTCAACATCCTCCCAAAAAGCCACTTTGGGGTCACCCAGATGCCTGGTCCCCCAAGGAAGCCCCTCTGCTGGGAGACCCTCAGCAGCTCTGGTGAACTTCTGGTGCCCCTCAAGCAGAGGCAGCCCCTCTGGGCACAGCTTCTCCCACCCAGGCTGCTCCTCAGGAGATGCGTCCACACTTCTGCAGCCAAGCTGGGGCAAGCTGCCAGGCTCCTGCCCTCCTGGGACAATGTGGAGCTGGGGAGGGCTTGCTCTCAGGTGGCTGCAGCTGGCAGAGAGCCCTGAGCCAATCAAGCCAAGCTTGAGGAAAGTGGTGGGAAGGGACATGGAGGAAAGTCCACACAGAACTTGTCCAGCTGGATCTGGTACAGGAGGTGTGGGGAGAAGGAGGTGTGAGGAGGTCTCACCGAGCTGTCGGAAGAGCAGGGCCACGCTGCAGCTACTGACAGGCAGCGAGTCATTGATGGGGGTCTGGATGACCTGCCTGTCCCCTGCTCCTAGGCAGATGGTCCTCTGCAAGAGAAAACATCTCCTCACCAGCTGGCCACCAAGGAAGGCATCAACACAAGCACACAGGACAACCTGGTGGCCACCCAAATCCCACCACATTCGGGTGGTTGTGACTTCAACACAACCTGGTACCGTCAAGGAACTGTTTGAGGTGTTCATAGGGATACCAGAAGCCAAGAAGAAGACCTTGCAGCAACACCCACCATGGGTGAGACCTTGCAGCCACAAGGGGGAAGGAGACCTTCCAGCCAGCACAACCAACTCCTCAAAATCAGGCAGAAGGTGGCTGTGACCTCAGCATAACCCTGGTGCCATCAAGGACCTTGCAGCAACACCCACCAAGTGCTTGGCTGCCATCATGGGCTACAAGGGGGAAGGAGACCTTCCAGCAGGTCCAGCCAGCACAACCAACTCCTCAACAACTGGCAGAAGGTGGCTGTGGATCTCAAGACCTGCACACAAGGGCTCTCCAGGACCTGGCACCAGAAGGGAACATCTCAATGGTGCCATCTCCAGCAGGTGCTCTGCAGCCCCTCCTGCAGGACAATGTGCCAAAGCAGCAGCACTCTGATGGCTTCTGGTGGAAGGGCTGGGGATGGACATGCTGGCCACAGCCTCAGGTCTTCTCCAAGACCTAAGCTTGCTCCCACTGGCACAGAGAACCCCACAGGTCCCCACACTCCTGTAGGCCACAAGGGTTGGAGCAGAACCAGATGGCTGATCCAGATTATGAACCACTCTCTCCTCCTTCTCCATGTCTCCAGGGGACCCTCAGCTCTGCACCAGTGCTCTCACCATCAACCCACCTCCTCAACTCAGTCCAGGAGCCCAAGCCATGCCAACAGGACCAGGAATGTCCCATCCCTGGACCATCCCAGGTCAGGTTGTTTGGGGCTCTGAGCAACCTGCTCTAGTTGCAGATGTCCCTGCTGACTGCAGGGGGGTTGGACTGGGTGACCTTGAAAGGTCCCTTCAACCCAAACCATTCCATCATTCTATGGAAAACTGCTTCTGCATGCCATCAGTCAGCATCCCTGACCTGGTCTTCCAGACCAGGCCACCATATTTTCACCAGCACAAGCATGGAACCTCCATTCTAGAGCCAGGTAAATATTCCCTGGAGACCCCCTCCCTGGAGGTGTTTCAAAGCCACAGAGATATGGTGCTGAAGGCCACAGTTTGGTGGTGCCCTTGCAGTGCTGAGTTAAAGGTTGGAGTCAGTGGTCTTCAAGGTCTTCTCCAACCTAAATGATTCCAGGATTCTGTCCTATGATTCTAGAAGAGCTTCTCACAGCTGGGACAAAAAGCTCTTGCTGGAACAAACACTCACATGCATGGTCCTGACCTCAAGCTGCCTCAGGGGAGGTTCAGGCTGGACATGAGGAATAATTTCTGCCCCTTGAAGGTTGGCCTGGCCTGGCCCAGGCTGCCCAGGGCAGTGGTGGAGTCCCCATCCCTGAAGGGGTTTGAAAGCCATGGAGATGTGGTGCTGAGGGTCATGGTTTGGTGGGCATGGTGGCCTTGCATTGATGGTTGGACTCCATGGCCCTTGAGGTCTTTTCCAACCTTGATGCTCCTATGACCTTCAAGGCCCTTCCCAACCTAAGCCACTCTTTCATTCCATGGTTCCCTGACTCCCTGCTGCCTACCAGTGCCACACACACCCCTCCAAGGGTGGCCCTGCCCCAGGCCACCACCTGTGACCCCCTGGAGAAGAATTAGAGGGAGAAGGTGAGGAGGAACCACCCCATGTTGAGGAGAGGAGAGGTTTGCATACCGCTGCTTCGTCCTCCAGGTCAGGCTGAGGTGGAGACAGACAGAGACAGCACGGTCAGTTAGAAGGACACCAGGACAGCAGGACAATGAAGACATGGGGGGGACACCAACCAAGACCAAAGAGGCAACAGAGCTCACGGTGAGGACGAGCCACCCAACACACACACGGAGCACAAGCAACGGCTACAGGCCCTGGAGAAGGCGCTGGGACACAGCAGGAGGAGGAGGAAAGCCGAGGAAGGGAGGTGCCACCAATATTGTCCTCCCTGGAGCACACCACAGGTTCCCACAGCCCAGATCAGTCCTGCAGGAGCTGGGAGGTGGTGGTGACGGTGCCAAAAAGCTCTGCTTGGTGAGCCACAGGGACTCCAGAGGTCACCACCACGCAGGAACCAGATGGAGGTGGCTGGATCCAGTCAGATTCTGCAGAACCATTGTGGCCCTCACCCAGAGCAGATCTGGGAGGCCTGGCATGGGCAGGGTGTGGGCAGCAGCTTGCCTTTTCCACTGGAGGACTCAGGCGTGGCTGGCACCCAGCCCTCTCCTGCAAGCACCACTCCCAGGCTCTGCAGCACTGAAGGGAGCACCAAGCCCACCTATGGTGGGCCAGGAAGGCAGCCCAAGGGCCACCAGCAGAAAGCAGCCACCCAAGAGGCCTCCACAGATGCATGGGTTGAAGGCAGCAGCCTCCCCCTGGGGCTTGGAGGTGCAGTGGTGGGAGAGTCCTTCTCCACTGGAGAGCTGGAGCACACCTCTGGGTGAGGACAGGCTGAGAGTTGGGGTTCTTCAGCCTGGAGAAGAGAAGGCTCCAGGGAGACTTTCTGGTGGCCTTTCAGGACTTAGAAGCAAGCAGAGGGCAGACTTTTGAGCAGAGGCTGCTGGGACAGGACAAGGGGTGATGGTTTGAACCAAAAGAGGGACATTTAGAAGAAAAGGGAGATGTTCTTCACCCTGAGAGTAGTGAGACCCTGGCCCAGGTCACCCAGAGAGGTGGGAGATGCCTTATCCCTGCAACCATTCCAGGTCAGGTTGTGTGGGGCTCTGAGCAACCTGCTCTAGTTGCAGGTGTCCCTGCTGGCTGCAGGGGAGCTGGACTAGGTGACCTTTGAAGGTCCTTTCCAACCCAACCCATCCATGATTCTCCTGTCAGCAGGGACCTGCAGGGCTGTCCCAGGCTCACCAAGGTTCCTCTGCTTGGGTCTGAGGGAGCTCAGCAGCTTCTGGCTGGGGGACATGGGGCTCAGCTGAAGCTGAAGCCACTGCAGGAGACCACTCCATGTCCATGGCTACCTTCCAGGAGTTGCCATGGTAGAAGAGCTCCAGGGCTGCTACCTCCAAACCCCTCCTGCCAGAAGGTCCAGCTGGGCTCACCCCCCTCTTCTGTCATCTCCAGGTCAGCTTCAATCAACCCTTCCTTACCCATCTGCTGCAAACATGAGCCAGATGGAGCCCAGCTGGGACCTCCTGGAGCAGGAGAAGCTCTGCTGGAGGAACACGTGGCCCTGGGCAGAGGGGACCAGGAGGGTCATCTTTGATGGCTTCAGCTCTGGGTATGAGCAAGGCTGTTGCTCCTCAGCCCTGTCCATCAGAGCAGCCAGCCAAGGCAGGGGGTTGAGGAGAGCTCCAAGCTGCTCATCTGGCAAACACCGAGCCCCAAGCCTCATCTGGGCCTTGTTTGGCCAAGAGCCCAAGAGCTGCCTTGTCCCCATGGCCACTTGGCTGTGGAGCAGCTCTCCAGATAGGGTTGAGTGGAGCAACAAGACCTCCTCAAGACAGCAATGACCAAGAGACCATGGCAACTGTTTGCACAGTTCCATGGGTGGTGGCCACAGAAAGCAACTGGTGGCCAAGCCACCCCGAAGTCCCTCCTTGAAGGGCCAAGGGGCCAAGACCACTCTGTCTGGCAAGCCACAGCCAAGCAAAGCAGCAAGATCTCAGCTCATCCAAGGGCTGAGCAGCTCCAAGCCACAGAGGGTTCTGCTCTGAAGCACTTGAGAAGGTGCCACCTGCACCTTGCCAGCAGCTCTGTGTGGCAGTAGGCCCTCAGTTGGCAGCTCCACCAACCAGACCCTGCCCATCAGACCAACCAGTCTCATGCAGGTCATCTCAGCAGAGGATCCAGTGGAACAAAAGTCCACCCTGCTTCTGGTGCCCTGCTGAAGAAGCAGGAGGAAAAGTCCAACCTGCTCTTGGTGGAGCTCCTGAAAAGGCAGGAAAAAATGTCCAACCTGCTTCTGGTGGAACTGTGAGGAAGCAGGAGGAAGGTGGAGCTCCAAAAGTCCACCCCGCTCCTCGTGGAGCTGTGAGGAAGCAGGAGGAAAAGTCCACCCTGCTCCTGGTGGATCTGCTGAGGAGACAGGAGCATAGGGAGGAAGGAGGAAAGGGGCTGGGACCCACCTGAGCTCCTCCAGTGATGGGGATGGTGCAGGTCAGGAGGTTGCCCACAATGCTCTCCAAGGCCACGCTCATCCCGTCCACATAGATGGTGTAGATCAAGCCCAGGCTGTTCTGGAGAGGACAAGAGGGCACCAACTGAGAACCAGGGCAGAAAGGAGCAAGCTTAGGAGGCTCCAGTTCGGAGAACATCACATGGAGGAGCAACAGGAGCTTCTCTGCAGCCAGAAGCACTCCCTGTGACAACCAGCTCCTGGGTGCATGCTTGAGGTCTCCCTCAGACCTCTCACACAAAGTCCTGAGAGGCAGGGATGGGACCTTCATCCTTGCTCACCTTGCTTCCAGCCAGCAGCACCTCCTCACCCCACCACTGATCCTGCCACACATGGCCCCTGGGCTGGAGCTCAGCAGGAGCAGCCTGGAGAAGGTTCAAAAGCCCCTCTTCAGAGGTGACTGAGGACAGCTGGACCTCTCCAGCATCTCCCCAAGATGCAGGTGTGCAGCAAGCTTCTCAAAAACTCCACTCCAGGAGAACCACTTTTTCACCAAGAGCTGGCCAAGGAACATCTCCAGGTCTTGATCTGCCTTGGGAAGCCATCTCAGCTCCACCATGGAGGAGCTTGTGGGGACAGTGCTCACATGGCCACAGCTCACAGAAGATTCGAGAACTTGAAGGATTTCTCCTCAAAGAACCTTCTGGGTGGTTTTTTTTAACCTCAAAGCATTTCCCCACAGCCAGTGAGGAGAAAACACCAGCAAGGGGGCTTTGGAGACAGGGTTGCAGGTCCACCCCAAGCTGGACCAACTGGGTGAAGAGCAAGGTCATGCTCCTGCATGTGGTGAAGGCTCCTGGAGCAACGTGGGGACCAAGTGGCCCAATAGTTCCAAAACCTGGCCTGCAGAGACCTCTCACCAGCACTGTGGTGACCAAGAGCACCAACAGCTCCAAATCTTGGCCTGCAGAGACCTCTCACCAGCACTGTGGTGACCAAGTGGCCCAATAGTTCCAAAACCTGGCCTGCAGAGACCTCTCACCAGCACTGTGGTGACCAAGAGCACCAACAGCTCCAAATCCTGGCTGCAGAGACCTCTCACCAGCACTGTGGTGACCAAGAGCACCAACAGCTCCAAATCCTGGCCTGCAGAGACCTCTCACCAGCACTGTGGTGACCAAGTGGCCCAACAGCTCCAAATCCTGGCCTGCAGAGACCTCTCACCAGCACTGTGGTGACCAAGAAGACCAACAGCTCCAAATCTTGGCCTGCAGAGACCTCTCACCAGCACTGTGGTGACCAAGTGGCCCAACAGCTCCAAATCTTGGCCTGCAGAGACCTCTCACCAGCACTGTGGTGACCAAGAGCACCAACAGCTCCAAATCTTGGCCTGCAGAGACCTCTCACCAGCACTGTGGTGACCAAGAAGACCAACAGCTCCAAATCCTGGCCTGCAGAGACCTCTCACCAGCACTGTGGTGACCAAGAGCACCAACAGCTCCAAATCCTGGCTGCAGAGACCTCTCACCAGCACTGTGGTGACCAAGAAGACCAACAGCTCCAAATCCTGGCCTGCAGAGACCTCTCACCAGCACTGTGGTGACCAAGTGGCCCAACAGCTCCAAATCTTGGCCTGCAGAGACCTCTCACCAGCACTGTGGTGACCAAGAGGACAACCAGCTGCAGACCTTGAACTTCAGAGAGCTTTCACCATCGTCACAGTGGTCAAGAGGACCAACAGGCACAAACTGGAATGCAGGAGGTTCCATCAGGAGAAGCTTGTTGTCTTTGAGGGTGATGGAGGTCATACCCTGCCATGATCTGAGCTTTGGTGGCCATGAGCAGCAGGCAGTGGCAGCTGCAGAGCCACCACACTGAGAGACCTTCTGGGAACACAGAGTGACGTTTCTGGGTTTGTGTCCCAGCCAAGAGGGAACGAAGCCAGGGAGCAAAAGACCAAAGCTGGAGGGCTCTTAGGACTCCTTGTTCTTCAGAAACCACCCAGGTGGAAAATGGAAGCAACTGAGCAAGAAGATCAGGGACCTGAGGGTGTGGGTGGGAACCAAACAAGTCAGGGAAGGTGGTGAAGAGTCTGGAAAAGGAGAAGAAGGGTCTGGAGAACTTGCAAGGAGCAGCTGAGGGACCTGGGACTGTTGAGGCTGGAGAAAAGGAGGCTGAGGGAAGACCTTCTGGCTCTCTACAGCTCCCTGAAAGGAGGCTGGAGCCAGGTGGGCAACAAGGTCTTCTCCTAAGTGACAGCACAAGAGGAAATGGCCTCAAATTGTCCCAGGAGAGGTTCAGGTTGGACATGAGGGACAAGTTCTTCACTGAAAGGGCTGTCAAGGGTTACTCAGGGCATTGGAGTCCCCATCCCAGGTGAGGTTTCAAAGCTGTGGAGATGTGGTGCTGAGGGCCATGGTTTGGTGGTGTCCTGGCAGTGCTGAGGTAAGGGTTGGACTCCATGAGCTTTGATCTTCAACCAAAACCATTCTGTGGTTTCACCAGGCAGTGGGAATCCTCTGGCAGGAAGGAGCCCCACCCTGCAATGGAGCTGAGGACACCTCAGAGGTGGAGCCACACTGTCACCTTGCCAGCCCACACCCTCCCAAGCCTCTCCCAGCCACACAATGCAGCAAGGATGATGGAGATCAAGGTGCCTAGGAACAGACTGTTCCTTGCTGCTGCCCTAGGAACAATCCAGGTCAAGGCCACCAGCTGCTTGTGTCCTTGGGTGGCTGTTCTGCAACCAACACTCTGAGTTCCACCTGCAGAATCTGATCATGCTCCTGGAGCTTCAGCACCTTGCCAAGAGTGGGTTGAGCCAAGCTGCTCTCCCACAGTGCCACCTGGCAGCCACTGCAGCTTCTGGATGCACCCAGAAGGTGCTGAGGAAAGAGGACTAGGGGCCACCAGAATCCTGGCTTGGGTCAGTAATGGTGTGGCCAGCAGGAGCAGGGCAGGGATTGTCCCCCCTGGACCAGGCATGGGTGAGGCCACACCTGAAATCCCAGAGTCAGTTTTGGGGCCCTCACTCCAAGAAGGGCATTGAGGGACTGGAGCAGGTCCAGGAAAGGGTAACAAAGCTGGGGAAGGGTCTGGAGAAGTTGTGAGGAGCAGCTGAGAGACCTGGGGTTGTTGACCCTGGAGAAAAGGAGGCTGAAACCTGGCTCTCTACAACTCCTCAGAAGAACCAGGTGGGCATTCAGGTCTTCTCCCAAGTGATGGGACAAGCAGAAATAGCCTCATATAGCTCCAGGAGGCTATGGGGAGACCTCCAGGCTCTTTACATCTTCCTTTGCAGAGGTCCTGCACCTCCTGCCCCAGCATCTCCTGGACTTACCCTGAACACCTCAGCATGGTCCAAGCGTGACACCAGCACCAAGCTTTTGGGAGCAAAGAGCTGTGTGGGTTGAACAGGAGATGATGGTTCCTCTTCTTCCTCCTCTTCCTCACCATTCCTGGGGTGGCTTTGAGCCTGGGGAGACAACAGGTCCCAGGGTTACCAAAAGGTCAGGGCTCCCCAGCTGTGGAGAGACTGGGAGCTACTGGAGAGAGTCCAGTGGAGGCTGGGAAGCTGCTGAGGAGGTTCCATCAGGAGAACCTCACTGGCTTTGAGGGTGGTGGAGCCCTGGAGCAGGCTACCCAGAGAGGCTGGGGAGTCTCCTTCTCTGCAGAGCTTCCAAACCCACCTGGACACTGGGGACCTGGGCAACCTGCTGTGGCTGACCCTCCTGGGGACTGCATCACCTCCACAGGTCCCTTCTCACCCCACCATGCTGGGGTTGCCTGTGACCCAACATCTAAAGGGTGGCTCCAAAGAAGCTGGAGACTCCTTTTGGACCAGGAGTCACTTGGAAAAGTCAAGGGGTGATGGGGACACCTGAGAAGATTTCACCTGGACACAGAAAGAACCTTTGTCACCACAAGGACAATCAACCACCACTGGAACGATCTCCCCAGGGAAGTGGTGGACACCAACACTGGGCACTTTCAAGGGTCAGCTGGGCCAGGGGCTGGGCCAGCTTGTCTACAGCAGGCTTTGGCCAGGAAACCTTGGACCAGATGATCCTTGAGCTCCTTCCAAGCTGGGATTATGAGACCCCAGACAGCTCATCCTGGAGGACAAGGATGGGGACCAAAGTGGCCAGGAGAAGAACCAGCCCTAGGCCAGCTCTGCTGGGAGGTGGCCACACTGGGTCCCATGGTTCTCCTTAGCAGGGGCCTTGGACTGGATTTGCTTCAGAGATCCCTTTCCACCCCCCTCTACTGACACCCAGTGACAGAGGCTGCTCTTCCCTCTCCCAAACCTTTTAGGCCAGGGCAGACACAGACTGAGCAGAAAGCAACAACCAAAGCTGAAGGTGGGCAGGTATCTCCTCACCAGTGCTGCAAATGCAAGCTGGGAAGTCCCTTCCCAAGCCAAGCCAAGCCAAGCAGCAGTACCTGTGTGGTGTCCAGGGGCTCCCAGAAGGTGAAGCAGGCGCAGTAGTGGCGCTCGGAGTTGATGTCGGTCAGCACGGCCACGAAGAAGCTGGGAGGGTTCATCTCGGGGAAGAGCTGCCAGCCACTGGGCTGGCAGAACTGCAACACAGCACAAGGAGGGGAGGGGGTCAGACAGCTCCACCTGCCCCTGCCTCCATGCAAGAGCTTCAGCAGCAGCAGCCTGCTGGGATGGCTGCTGTGGGAGCAATCCACCAGGTGCTACCACCGCCAGCTACCAGCACCAAGTGGCATCCCCAGCACCTACCACTACAGGCAGGTACCAACAGCAGGCACCAGCACCACTAGGTACCACCACACCACCAAGCATCATCATAATCAGGTCCCATTCACATAACCAAGCACCACCACCATCACCAAACACCACCACCAAGCACCATCACAATCAGGTCCCACCACCACAATCAGGTCCCACCACACACCACCAAGCACCAGCACAGTCAGGTCCCATTCACATCACCAAGCACCACCACCATCACCAAACACCACCACCAGCTTATCAGCTTCTGGAAAAGGGAGCCTGGCAGGAGAGAGCATCTCCTATGAGCCTTGAGGTCTCTCCCAACTGTTCTCTCACTCTGTGAAACCCTGGGACAATCTGCTCCAGCAGGGCTTTCAGTACAGACCTCCAGAGGTGCCTCCAAGCTCAGCCAGTTGTGGTTTAGGGTGGTGATGCCCCAAGTTCCTGCTGTCTGAAGCAGCTCCAGGTTGGAGAATTGCCCATAGGGGACATAGGGGAGCAGATGTCTCACCAAGGCCTGGGCTAGGGGACAGCACTGCCAGAGCTTTCAGCCCCTCCAGTGGTGGGGAACTGGGCAGAGACCTTCTCTTCGCCACAGGGACAAATCCAAGCTGGAAGGAAGGGTGGCAAGACACCAGAGTCGAGCTGAGCACCTCTACCACCCTGCACTCATCTTTGAGAAGTTGGCACCAAGCCCTGTGAGGTTCCTGCAGCCCCTCAAGGTGGAAGGAAGCCACAGCTGGGCAACCTTCACGCTGAAGGGTTTCTGGGTTAGGAACTGGCTGGAGGCTGAGCCCAGAGAGTGGTGGTGAATGGTGCCACATCCAGCTGGCAGCCAGTCACTAGTGGTGTGCCCCAGGGATCAGTGCTGGGCCCTGTGCTCTTTAACATCTTCACTGATGATCTGGATGAGGGGGTTGAGTCAGTCATCAGCAAGTTTGCAGATGACACCAAGTTAGGAGCAGATGTCAGTCAATTAGAGGGTAGAAAGGCTCTGCAGAGGGACCTCGACCGACTGGACAGATGGGCAGAGTCCAATGGGATGGCATTCAACAAGTCCAAGTGCCGAGTGCTGCACTTTGGCCACGGCAATCCCATGCAGAGCTACAGGCTGGGGTCAGAGTGGCTGGAGAGCTCCCAGACAGAGAGGGACCTGGGGGTACTGATCTACAGCTGCCTGAATATGAGCCAGCAGTGTGCCCAGGTGGCCAAGAGGGCCAATGGCATCCTGGCCTGCATTAGGAATAGTGTGGCCAGCAGGAGCAGGGAGGTCATTGTGCCCCTGTACTCTGCATTGGTTAGGCCACACCTTGAGTACTGTGTCCAGTTCTGGGCCCCTCAGTTTAAGAAGGACATCGAGACACTTGAATGTGTCCAGAGAAGGGCAACAAGGCTGGGGAGAGGCCTTGAGCACAGCCCTGTGAGGAGAGGCTGAGGGAGCTGGGATTGTTTAGCCTGGAGAAGAAGAGGCTCGGGGTGACCTCATTGCCCTCTACAACTACCTGAAGGGTGGTTGTAGCCAGGAAGGGGTTGGTCTCTTCTCCCAGGCAACCAGCACCAGAACAAGAGGACACAGTCTCAAGCTGTGCCAGGGAAGGTTTAGACTCGAGGTGAGGAGAAAGTTCTTCACCGAGCGAGTCGTTCGTCATTGGAATGTGCTGCCCAGGGAGGTGGTGGAGTCACCGTCCCTGGAGGTGTTCAAGAGGAGATTGGACGTGGCACTTGGTGCCATGGTCTAGTCATGAGGTCTGTGGTGATAGGTTGGACTGGGTGATCCTCGAGGTCTCTTCCAAGCTTAGCAATACTGTGACACTGTGATACTGTGATCCTGAAAGGAGCAGGGTGAGGTCCTGGTAGGGTAGGGCTGGACTCTGGCACCTGTGTGTGCCCCAGGAGGTGGCACTGCTCCACTGGAAACCACCAGCCTGGGTTGTGCCAACCACCCCATGGTTCTACTGGTGGTTCCTGGGGAATTTCCAAAGAGCCTGGTGGGTAATTCCAGCTGGTAGCCACAGGATCTCCTGCCAGGTTTCCACATCTCAAGGGATTTTTTGTCTTCATTTCCTCACCATCTGCAGCTGGCTGGTGGAAAAATCCCAATGCTCTGAGGGGAAGCTGCCACCAGCAGGAGAACTTGGCTCCTTCTGGGGCTGGTGGACCTTACACATTCTGAAGATGCAGCCTGAGCAAAAACCAAGGATGAGAATAAGTTGGCAGCAGGACAGAAGGAGAGGACACCACACGGCTGGAGAAACCCCAGCTCCAAACCGAGCTGGCTTCAACCTCCTGAAGCTTTCCAGCTGCTCTCCATGGCCAACCTCACGATCCACGGGTGTGCAGAGACCTGACTCTGCTGTCCTCCTAGGAGGGACCTTCCCAGGGTGTCTCCTGCCTAGTGACATTTTCAAACCAGGCTCAGACACAATGGTCAAGGCCAATAGGATGAGGATTACCAAGGCCAACTTCTAGGTCCTGCTTTCAGGTCACACCAACCCCACGAAGGCTCCAGGCTGGGAGCAGTGTGGCTGGAAAAGGAATTGGTGGAGGCTGGTGACAGCAGCTGGAGATGAGCCAGGGAGTGCCCAGGTGGCCAAGAAGGCCACCAGCAGCCTGGCCTGGATCAGCAACGAAGTGGCCAGCAGGAGCAGGGCAGTGATTGTCCTCCTGTCCCCCATCCTGAGGCCACTCTTCTTTAGTATCATAGTATCAGTATCACAGTATCAGTCAGGGTTGGAAGGGACCACAAGGATCACCCAGTTCCAACCCCCCTGCCATGGGCAGGGACACCCCACACTAGAGCAGGCTGCCCAGAGCCTCGTCCAGCCTGGAATCCTGGGTCAGTTTTGGGTCACTCACTCCCCAAAGTACATTGAGGGGCTGAAGCAGGTCCAGAAAAGGGACACAAAGCTGGGGAAGGGTCTGGAGAACTTGTGAGGAGCAGCTGAAGGACATAAGGTTGTTGAGCCTGGAGAAAAGGAGACTGAGAGGAGACCTTCTGGCTCTCTACAACCCCCTGATGTCCAGGCATGGCCCAGGCTACTCAGGGTAGTGGTGGAGTCCCTAAACCTGAAGGGGTTTCAAAGCCACGGAGATGTGGTGCTGAAGGCCATGGTCTGGTGTTGCCCTGGCAGTGCTGGGTTCAGGTTTGGACTCCATGACCTTCAAGGTCTCTCCCAACCTAACCCATCCCATGATTCCCTGATGTCCAAGTGCCAGCAGAGCCCCTGCCTGCTGGGTTATCCTGACCTGAGAGCTTTGCTGGGAACACCACAGGGGGTATCCTATGGCCAACCTCCAACAGCCACAGGCCAGATGGAAGTTCTCCAGCACCATTACACAGGATGGAGGTGACACCAGCTCTGGATGAGGCCATGAAATGTGGGCAGTCCCAACAAGTGGGTGGAGGTGGCCACAGACCCTGGTTTGGCTCAGCTTGGTTTGGGTTGGAATGGACCTTCAATGGCCATCTGTACCTAGAACAGGTTGCCCAGAGCCAGAAAGTCTCCCCTCAACCTCCTTTCCTCCAGGTTCAACAACCCCAGGCCCCTGAGATGGTTCCTCACAAGACCTCTTCTCCAAAACTCTGTTAATGTCCTCCTTTTACCCAACCAGAAGCAATCATCTTGTGGAGCTGGACTCACCTCTGATGACCACCCTCACCCTTCTACTTTCTCCTGGGTGCTTGGCCACCAAGCTGTGGGAGGTAGGCACCATCCAGTGTGGTTGAGCACCAGGCTGAGCACTGGCTGGAGCCACCACTGAGCTGGTTCCTCGTCCCATCACGTGCTCATCAAAGCTCCATTTTGAGACATTGTTTGTTTTGGTCTTCTTCTGGTGGTGTTTCCTGTTTGGCTGCACAGGACTTTGGCAACTGGCCCAAAAAATAAAGAGGACAGCTGCATTTTTTTTTGGTGACCTCCTGAAGGTCAAACCCCTGCTGCTTCAACCAAAAACATCCCTGGAATTTAAACAATGGAAGCCCCTGAGGTCCTGCTGGTGGCTTTTTGAGCCTTCCCACAAGTTCTCAGGCAGAACTGATTGACATCAAGACAGCTTCAGATGAAGACCGCTGTGGTGGGATAGGGAAGCTGTCAATAGGTTTCTACTCAACAGCTTTTCTCCTGCCTTTTATTTTGGGGGTGGGGGTGGGTTGGGGGAAGGTTTGTAGTGGCTTCAGGGAGCTGGAATTTGTAGCTTCTGCCCTAGAGTGACTCCTAAAACAAACATCTGGGGTTGGGGGAAGGAGACAGGATGTCAGCCTGGCTCCTCCTGCAGCGGCCTCCCCTCCCGGGCCGCAGATGTCTCCTCCAGCAGCCCTCACGCCCAGGGTGGCTGGATTAGGGGTAGCTGGGACATGGGATTGTGGAATCAAGGAGAGGTTGGCTTGGAAGGGACCTTCAAAGTTCATCCAATCCAACCCCCCTGCGGTCAGCAGGGACATCTGCAACTGGAGCAGGCTGCTCAGGGCCCCAAACAACCTGACCTGGAATGGTTCCAGGGATGGAGCAGCTCTCTGAGCAACCTGGGCAAGGGTCTCACCACCCTCGTGGTGGAGAACATCTTCTCTCCAGTCAGAATCTCCTCACTGAGTTCAAGCCATCAACCTTTGTCCTGTCCCTACACATCCTGCTCAAAAGTCTGTCCCTTGCTTTCTTTAAGCACTGAAAGGCCATCAGAAGATCTCCCTGGAGCCTTCTCTTTTCCAGGCTGAATAACCCCAACTCTTTCAGCCTGACCTCACAGCAGAGGGCTTCCAGCCCTTGGATCATCTCTGTGACCTCCTCTGGACCTGCTCAAACAGGTCCATGTCTTCCTTTTGTAGTCATGGAATCACAGAATGGTTTTGGTTGGAAGAGACCTTCAAGATCATGGAGTCCAACAGCTGACTGCCAGGGCACCACCAAACCATGGCCCTCAGCACCACATCTCCAACAGCTCTGAAATCCCCCCAGGTCTGGGGACTCCACCACTGTCCTGGGCATCTTGGACAGCTCTCAAGGGGCAGAAATTGTTCTTGAACCTCCCCTAGGGCAACCTGAGGCCATTTCCTCTTCTCTCATCACTTAGAAGACCTTGATGCCCACCTGGCTCCAAGCTCCTTTCAGGGAGTTGTAGAGAGCCAGAAGGTCTCCCCTCAGCCTCCTTTTCTCCAGCCTCAACAATCCCAGGTCCTTCAGATGCTCCTCACATGTTCTCCAGACCCTTCCCCAACTTTGTGTCCCTTTTCTGGACCTGCACCAGCCCTTCAATATTCTTGGGAGTGAGGAGCCCAAAACCTAAGATTCCAGGTGTGGCCTCTTGTCCTATCAGCTAGGAAGAAATTCAGGAGGAGGAGAGCACCTCAGGAGAGGGCTCAGTTGAGTGGTGACAAAGAGACATGGACAACCAGCAGCCCAACCCACCCAACTTGTCTGCCAGTGGAGCATCAACTCAGCTCCTTCAGAGCTACTCAGCAGCAGCAGGGAAGGGTTTGAGAACTTCCACCTGGAGGAGGACAATTCTCTTGGCCACAACTAGTTAAAAGCTGGTTTGGGAAGAAGCCACCCAGAGCCTGAGGAGCTTGGGTGTGGTCCTTCTTGGGTCTGAGCCAGCAAGGAGCCCAACCTCAAAGGCTTCCCAGCAGCAGGCGGATGTGTCCAGAGGGGTGGAGTAGGGACCCAAGAGCCCAGGAACCTCCTGGCTGGGTGGATGCAAACAGAGCACACCCAGACCTGCCCCAGGGAGCACTTGGGAGAGGTCCAAGTCCTGCTCTTCGTCATGGTGGAGCTATTTCTACTGAGGCTGCATCCGTGTGGCTCTTCCAGGAAGGGTTCCAGCAGCCAAAGATGTGGACAAGGCTGGAGAAGGTCCAGATAAGGGCCACAAAGATATCCAAGGGTTGGGATCCAAAGCTGAGAGAAGTGGGTTTGTTCAGCTTGGAGAAAAGAAGGCTCAGGAGAGACCTTCTCACCATCAGAGGTTCCATTTGATCATGAGGAGAAGCATCTTGGCTTTGAGGGTGGAGGAGCCCTGGAGCAGGCTACCCAGAGAGGCTGGGGAGTCTCTTTCTCTGCAGAGCTTCCAAACCCACCTGGACACTGGGGGGACATGGGAAACCTGCTGTGGCTGACCCTGCTGGGGACTGCATCACCTCCAGAGGTCCCTTCTCACCCCACCAAGCTGGGGTTGCCTGTGACCCAACATCTAAAGGGTCAAGGGTCAGCTGGGCCAGGGGCTGGGCCAGCTTGTCTACAGCAGGCTTTGGCCAGGAAACCTTGGACCAGATGATCCTTGAGCTCCTTCCAAGCTGGGATTATGAGACCCCAGACAGCTCATCCTGGAGGACAAGGATGGGGACCAAAGTGGCCAGGAGAAGAACCAGCCCTAGGCCAGCTCTGCTGGGAGGTGGCCACACCGGGTCCCATGGCTCTCCAGAGCATTGAAGGTCAGGTGGAAAGCCTCTGGCATGATGTCCCCTGGTCAGACCCCACAGTGCCACAGTGTCACCAAGGCCAGGTGGTGGTGGCACCCATGGCAAGGGGCAGCCCACTTACCAGCTCGATGCCCTGTGGAAAGGGGTTGTCCTCCCAGTCCTTCTCCGGGAAGCGCTGCAGGATCTGTCCCTGGCCATCCCCGCTCCCTGCAGAGAGAAGAGAGCGGTCAGAGGAGGGACCTGGCCAACAGCTCCACCACACCTCAACCTCCACTGACACCAGGATAGCTCTAGTACTCTGCCAGCCCCTCCAAGGGACATAGGCAGCGCCAAAGATGCACCTTCCAGACACCCTGTAGGGATCCTGTCTACAAATCCTGGATGCAAATCACCTTGTGATGGTCTCATGAACTGAGATGTGCCCCAACAAAGGAGAAAGATTGCTCACCAGACTGCAGCTGCCCTGGACATATTGGGCAGATCATAGTATCACAGTATCAGTCAGGGTTGAAAGGGACCACAAGGATCATCTAGTTCCAACCCCCCTGCCATGGGCAGGGACACCCCACACTAGATCAGGCTGGACAGAGCCTCATCCAGCCTGCTCTTAAACACCCCCAGGGACGGGGCCTCAACCACCTCCCTGGACAACCCATTCCAGGGCTTCACCACTCTCATGGTGAAGAACCTCCTCCTCACATCCAGCCTGAATCTCCCCACCTCCAGCTTCATTCCATTCCCCCTAGTCCTATCACTACCTGAGATCCTGAGAAGTCCTTCCCCAGCCTTCCTGTAGGCCCCCTTCAGATACTGGAAGGCCACAATGAGGTCACCTCGGAGCCTTCTCTTCTCTTTAGCCACTGCTAAAGATACTCTCTGGAATGTGCATAAGACAAGATCATCTCTACCCATCAGGTACCCCAGCAAGGGAGGATGGTGAGAGGACAATGGATTCCCCACCTGGCCCCTGGTGTGTATTCTGTGTGTGGGCAGGTAAATGGAGAAGGAGGTGGTGGAGGCCCCGCTGCCTCCTCAGCCCTGTACAAACACAAGGAGTACACAGGAAGATTTCCTGGGGGACAATACCTGCACACAAACCTAAGGACTGAAAAACTGTATAAAACACCTGAGCAACTACTGGCTGGAGAGAAGGAAAAGACCTGGGCAATGCCACCCTGAGAGAAAAGGACAGACACAGGAGAAAAGACATCACCATGTAGCCTGGAGGCAGCAGAGCAGGAGCCAAAGCTGCCGCAGCCTTCCTCCACAGACCCAGCATCTCCTCCAGGCCAAAGCTGCAGCAGCCTTCCTCAACAGACCCAGCATCTCCTCCACACCAAAGCTGCAGCAGCCTTCCTCCACAGGCCCAGCATCTCCTCCACACCAAAGCTGCAGCAGCCTTCCTCCACAGGCCCAGCATCTCCTCCACACCAAAGCTGCAGCAGCCTTCCTCAACAGACCCATCATCTCCTCCGCATCTCCTCCACACCAAAGCTGCAGCAGCCTTCCTCCACATACCCAACATCTCCTCCAGGCCAAAGCTGCAGCAGCCTTCCTCCACAGACCCAACATCTCCTCCAGGCCAAAGCTGCAGCAGCCTTCCTCCACACACCCAACATCTCCTCCACACCAAAGCTGCAGCAGCCTTCCTCCACACACCCAGCATCTCCTCCACACCAAAGCTGCAGCAGCCTTCCTCCACACACCCAGCATCTCCTCCACACCAAAGCTGCAGCAGCCTTCCTCCACAGGCCCAAACTGTCTTGGGGGGGTGGGGGATATGGTTATATAATTCCTCTCCACTTCTCTCCCTGTCTTCTCCTCTCTCTCTCTGCCTTCTTCTGTTCCATCCACTTCATGCTGTTAATGAGTAGCCTCAGGGCTGCTGCTATCTTGGCCTCGTTTGTGCCTCTAATTTCATAGCAGAGGAATGTTCAAAAGAACTGAGCCTCTCGCCCTCTTCTGGACTGAGGCACACACCCCACAGGGAAAATGGTCAAGGGAAAGAGGAAACATCTCAGGAGCACCTCAGGAGCATCTCACCACCCCCTCACAGCCATCTGAAGGTAACAGGACAAGCAGAAGGTGTGGCAGGTGCCTTCTCAAGCCCAAGCTTCCTTCCTTGTGTGACACCCCAGAGGTCACAGGAGCAGCAGATGCTGAGGCCACTGCTTGTAAGCTTCACTTGATGCTTTCCCAGAAGAATGACATCACAGCTTGGTTTTACTTTCAGCTTCTGCTTCCACGTGGCCTCCAGCACCTGGAGCCTGGCCCACAGCTGGAGAACTTCCAGCCACACCAAGACCAGCAGAAACCTGCTCTGCCTCCAGCTCAGCCTCCTTTTCTCCAGGCTAAACAACCCCAGGGCCCTCAGCTGTTCATCACAATTTGTCCAGACCCTTCACCAGCTTCTTTGCCCTTCTCTGGACCTGCTCCAGCACCTCAATGTCCTTCTTGGAGTGAGGGGCCTGCAACTGAGCCCAGGACTCAAGGTGTGACCTCACCAGCTCTCCAGACCCTTCTTCTTGTTCTCCAAACCCTTCTCACCAGCCTTGTTTCCCTCTCTGGACAAGCTCCAACCATAGCACCCTGCCAGGCTGGAGGAGCACCTCAGCACTGGCCACATCCTGAAGCCCTGCTCCAGTGGATCAAGCTGAAGTTTGAGAGATCTGGAGGAGGTTCATTCTGGTGCCTCCCAACCTAAACCATTGTGAGTCCATCATTGTGCCCACACCACAGGCCAAGGACCAGCAGCACCAGAGAGGTGGGACCACCTCGGTCCCTGTCAGCCCTCCTGAGCAGGTTCCTAGATCATTCCAGGAGGTGACCACATCTCTGGTCCCTCAAACTGATGCCTTATTTTCCCCCACACAGGGGCCACCAGTCTCCCTCCTGCATCAGCCCTGGGACTGCTGATGGAGTGGAGGAACAGGAAGAACCTCACCAGGAGCAAGCATGAACCACTCAAGGACTATTTTGAGCAGCCAGGACCTCTTCCCACCGCTCTGCTCATCACCAGCCAACCACAGCTGGATTTAGCAGATTTAGCAACAGAGAAGATGCCACTTACAGTTTGAGGCCCAAAATGGAAAGGTCAGGGCCGAAAATAAAGAGTCAAGGCACCCAAGCTGACCAAAATAGTGCCAGGTTGCCCAAAAATAAGAGTCAGGTTACCAAAAACAGAGTCAAGTTGACTAAGTCGCCCCCATGGACAGGTCCCAGGCACTCCTGCTCAAGCCTCTTGAGTCAGATCTTCCTCCTCTGAGCACAACCAATGTGGTTGCAGCTTCACAGACAACAGAAGTCCTTCCAGATGGGCTGGCATCACAGATCTCCAACAGCCTGCTCTTGGTGAGGGCCTTCCACAATGGTTTGCTCCATGGTGGCGAGACCCTGGCCGAGGCTGCTCAGGGAGGTGGGAGATGCCTCATCCCCAGGTCAGGCTGCTTGGGGCTCTGAGCAACCTGTTCCAGTTGCAGATGTCCCTGCTGACCATAGATGACCTCTGAAAGTGCCTTCAACCCAAACCAGTCTCCACTCACACTGTCTTGGTTGCAAGATACAAGACCACAGACAATCCCAGCATAGTGGTGGGAGTGGGGAGAGACCTCTGGAGATGATCCAGTCCACCCCACCTGCTTAAGCAGGGCACCCACAGCAGCTTGCCCAGTCACAATGGCCAGGTGGGGTTGGAAGCTCTCCAGACAAGGAGCCTCCACAACCTCTCTGGGCAGCCTGCTCCAGGGCTCCACCACCCTCACAGCCAACAGGTTGCTCCTGATGGAACCTCCTGGGTTCCAGTCTGTGCCCATTGCTCCTTGTCCTGTCCCTGGGCACCACTGACATGAGTCTGGCCACATCTTTATGACCTTCACCCTTCAGCTCTTGCTGAGCATTGAGCAGATCCCCTCTCAGGCTGCTCTTCTCCAGGCTCAGCAGCCCTGGGGCTCTCAGCCTTTCCTCCTCACAGGGATGCTCCATGCCCCTCAGCAGCTTCCCAGCCCTGGACTGCCCTCAACCCAACCATGACAACCACTCCAAGAGCTGTTCAGATCATGAGGAAGCCTCTCACCTGGCTTTTCTCCAAGCCATGCTATTTAGTGGTCCATAGGCTATGTCTATCCTGATCAACTTCAGCCACCTCAAACCCACTTGGCCCTTTTCACATTTAGGTGTCCTCCTCCTCGCCTTCCAATTTCCCACCATCAAGCCCAGCAGCACCCAAGCCCCTGGCTGGCTGTGTCCCATCATAGAATTGTTAGGGCTGGAAGGGACCTCAAGGATCAGCCAGTTCCAACCCCCCTGCCATGGGCAGGGACACCTCTCACTAGATCAGGTTGCTCACAGCCACATCCAACCTGGCCTTAAAAACCTCCAGGGATGAGGCTTCCACCACCTCCCTGGGCAACCTGTGCCAGTGTCTCACCACCCTCATGGGGAAGAACTTCTTCCTAACATCCAATCTGAACCTACCCACTTCTAGTTTTGTTCCATTTGTGCCTGGGAGCATGGACCTTATCTCAGCATTTTCTCCTGACCTCTTCCTTCCTGCCTCCCTGCCAGCAGGGCTGGAGGTGACACCTGGTCGCTGCTGGGATGGTCCCCAGTTGGCCTGCTGCTATATTTGGAAGTTCAGGAGATGTTATCATCAGGCAGGAAACTCTAAATAAGCCACAAGTCAACACTCAGCTGACACGACCCCAGCAGATGACCTCAACTCTTGGGCAAGCACTGGGGATGGTCTCGTAGAACAGTCTCTTCTCCAGTCATTGGGGTCACAGTGGTCAAGTGGAATGCTGCTGCCCTCCCTCTCTGTGTTCCCTCAGTGATGGGACAGGAGGAGCTTGGAGTGAATGGCCTGGCAAAAGACTGAGCCAGGATTCCATCTCCTCAACCCCGCCACAGCCACATTGCCAGCACGGTTCCCATCTCCTGCAGAGAGGTGTCCCCCTGCCCTGGCACCTTCACCCAGCTGCTGTCCACTATGCATGGAACCATGGGATTGTCCTGGTTGGAAGAGACCTTAGAGTTCATGGAAGCCAACCACCAACCCAGCACTGCCAGGGCACCACCAAACCCTGGCCCTCTGCACCACGTCTCCAGGGCTTCAAACGCCCTCCAGGCATGGGTACTCCACCACTGCCCCGGGCAGCCTGGGCCAGGCCTGGACAACTCTCAAGGGGCAGAAATTGTTCCTCATGTCCAACCTCAACCTCCTCTGGAACAACCTGAGGCTGTTTCCTCTTCTCCTGTCACTTGGGAGTAGACCTTGACACCCAAGCTCCTTTCAGAGAGCCAGAAGGTCTCCCCTCAGCCTCCTTTTCTCCAGGCTAAACACTCCCAGGTCCTGCAACTGCTCCTCACAAGTTCTCCAGACCCTTCCCCAGCTTCACTGCAGCTGTAGAACAAGCATCACCACAGCTGCTGCTCCCACTCCAGGGACACCACAGAGGTTGACCAACGTGAAACCCAACCCTGCAGCAGCTTCTCCACCTTCTTCTTGCAGCTCTTGGCAATGCTGGGTTAATGGTCAGGCTCCATGATCTTAAAGGTCTCTTCCAACCAAAATGATTCCATGGTTGGATGATTCCAGGAGCTGGACCTTCTCTGTGGAGCCAGAAGCTCCGTTCTCAGGTCTCTGACAACACAGAAGACATTCCTCCAAGCAACAGAGTCCAAACCTCAGCCCCCCTGCAGGATCTGCCATGGCTTCCACACCCCCAAACCTCCAAACCTGAGGGAAACACAAAGCATGGAAGCTCTCAACACACAAGCAAGAGGTTCTCCAGCCTTGCTTCACCAACAGCTTCCAGAGGTGACAACCCTGAGGGTTTTCCAGTTCTTCCAGAGGAGAGCAGAGAGATCATTTCAGAGATGGAAATGGCTTGGTAGCTCACCCCAGATGGACCTCAACTTCAGCATGGCTTTGGAGTGCTCTTAGAGGCCTCCAAGAGCTGCTGGGTGCCTCCAGCTGCGGCTGGGTGCCTCCAAGAGCCGCTTGGGGCCAAGCAGAAATGATTTCCAAGTTGAGGTGGTTTCAAGCATCACCAACCACTTCATGCTCCAAAGCACCCAGCAGAGTTCCTGAGGCAGCTTCAAGCACAACAGCTCCAACCCACAAGGCAGGAAGCCATGGCACACAACCTGCCAGAGGCCCTGGACCTTCTGCCAAGAGCACTTAGCGCTCAGATCTGCGGTCAGAGATGGAACCTAGCCAAACCCTACCCAAAGCCTTCTCCAGCAAGATGCAGATCAAGCACCTGGACTCTGGAGGTCACTAATGGTGCTCTTGGAACGAGCACCCATCCATGTAACCCCTGAAGGTTCAAGGAGTGGTTGGGCAACCACCGCCCTGCAAGACGCAGGAGATGTTGCATCAACCAGGCCTGGTGGAGCTGCCAGCTCAGCCCTCAGCCAGGTGCCCTTCAGGTGGGACCTCCTGGCTTCCAGTTTGGGCCTTGCACTGTCACTGGGCACCACTGGGAAGAGTCTGGCCCCATCCTCTTGCCTCAAACCTGGGTATTGAGCAGATCCCCTCTCAGACTGCTTTTCTCCATGCTCAACAGCCACAAGGCTCTCAGCCTCTGCTCCTCGGAGTTCTTCCAGTCATGGTGGAGAAGCCACCACCCCTTCTCCTACATCTTCTCTCCTCCTCCCTGCAGTGGAATCCATTTTGTAGGGAAATGTCCTTCAAGAGGGGAAAAGTGACCACAGCTCCAGACAACAACCTCCAGCTCTCCCAAACAGCTGCTGGAGGACACCTCAGCTGGGTCCCACCTGGGGCACCTCAGCAGGGTCCCACTTTGGCCCATCCTTGTGTGTTGGCCACTTGTCCACATCCCAGAGCTCCACCAAACTCTCAGGGCTCCTCTGGAGCTCCTCAACCAGAAGACCCAACTTACTTTTTCACTTCTCCTGCAGCTTCACTCCTGGCCAGACCCAGATCAGGCGAGGTCACCACTGGCTCTTACTTGTCCTGTTCTGCCCATCCCACCTCACCCCAGCAGAGCAATTTCAGGGCCACCTTCCAGACCTGACCCCTTCTACATTCTCACTATGAGAAACACCTTTGAGATCTTCCCTTGAGTGACCTTCACACAGAAGCTTCTGTGTCTATCCCATCAGCCTCAAAGTTTGCTAGGAGAGGACTTACCACGTTGTCCTGCTGAGAAAGACAACTTGGAGTCACCAGCCACAGGAGTGGAGAAGCTGGGATGAACTGGCCTGTGGACACCCTCTCAAGAACATGGAGAAGTTTGGGGAGGTTGAACATCAAGGAGTGGACACAAGGCAGGAGGAGGGTCTCAAAAGTGACCCCAGCTAGCCCATCCTCACCCTGTCCCACCAAAGCCACCCCAGAACAACACCACCAATGTCTGCTGGGAGGACAATGCCCCCTCTGTTCCCTCCTCAGGAGGAGCACCAAGAATGGGTTGTCTATGGAGGAGAACAAAGGGGCTGTATGTGGGGGGCTGGGCTGGAGGCTGGACGTCTCCTCCCAGGCCACCACAGCAGCCACCGGCCCAGGCCTTCCCCCAGAGCCTCGGCCCACGGCCACCGGCGACATGCAGACATCAGCCACACAAACAACTCAGCCAGACCTTCTCCAGCCAGCTCACCCACACCTGCTCAACCTATCCACACCACCTCCTTCACCACGTGGTGCAACCTGGCAGGAGAAGGAACTTGGGAAGAGTCAAAGCTCAACCCTGCCTTTAACCGAAGGGCCGCCACGCAGCAGCGCCATCGCCTCAGCCTCACTTGTGGCCCAGGTTTGGACCACATCTGAACCAGGTTTGAGCCCCCTATGGCAGGGGTGGTGGAACTTGATGATCCCTGAGGTCCCTTCCAGCCCTGGAATATGCAGCCAGCAGCAAGCCCTGCAGGACAAGAGAAGGCTGATGGAGCAAGTTGATCTGCTGGAGGGTAGAGAGGCTCTGCAGAGGGACCTCGACAGGCTGGACAGATGGGCAGAATCCAACGGCATGGGATTGAACACATCCAAGTGCTGGGTTCTGCACATTGGCCACAACAACCCCATGCAGAGCTACAGGCTGGGGTCAGAGTGGCTGGAGAGCAGCCAGGCAGAGAGGGACCTGGGGGTGCTGGTCGATGGTAGGCTGAACATGAGCCTGCAGTGTGCCCAGGCAGCCAGGAGGGCCAATGGCATCCTGGCCTGCATCAGGAACAGTGTGGCCAGCAGGAGCAGGGAGGTCATTCTGCCCCTGTACACTGCACTGCTTAGGCCACACCTCGAGTCCTGTGTCCAGTTCTGGGCCCCTCAGTTTAGGAAGGAGGTTGACTTGCTGGAACGAGTCCAGAGAAGGGCAACAAAGTTGGTGAGGGGTTTGGAACACAAACCCTATGAGGAGAGGCTGAGGGAGCTGGGGTTGCTTAGCCTGGAGAAGAGGAGACTCAGGGGTGACCTTATTGCTCTCTACAACTACCTGAAGGGAGGTTGTAGACAGGCAGAGGTTGGTCTCTTCTTCCAGGCAGCCAGTACCAGAACAAGAGGACACAGTCTCAGGCTGCACCAGGGGAGGTTCAGGCTGGAGGTCAGGAGGAAGTTTTACACAGAGAGAGTGATTGCCCATTGGAATGGGCTGCCCGGGGAGGTGGTGGAGTCACCATCACTGGAGGTGTTCAGGAGGAGACTTGATGGGGTGCTTGGTGCCATGGGTTAACTGTTTGGGTGGGTTGGATTGGTTGATGGGTTGGACACAATGATCTTGAAGGTCTCTTCCAACCTGGTTTGGTTTATTCTAAATAAAGGTTTATTCTAAATAAAGTCCCACCTCTTCCAAAGGTCCTTTTGATGAATAGAATAGAATAGAATAGACCAGACCAGGTTGGAAGAGACCTTCAAGATCATCACGTCCAACCTATCATCCAACACCACCCAATCAACTAAACCATGGCACCAAGCACCCTGTCAAGTCTCCTCCTGAACACCTCCAGTGATGGTGACTCCACCACCTCCCCGGGCAGCCCATTCCAATGGGCAATCACTCTCTCTGTGTAAACTTCCTCCTGACCTCCAGCCTGAGCCTCCCCTGGCGCAGCCTGAGACTGTGTCCTCTTGTTCTGGTGCTGGCTGCCTGGGAGAAGAGACCAACCTCTGCCTGTCTACAGCCTCCCTTCAGGTAGAGTCTTAAGGCAGAAGACTATAAAAAGACCAAGTCCCACCCAGAAGACCCAAATTCTCCTCCTGGCTTTCATAAACCAAACATCTTAGGGGGAAAAAATGACCTCATTGTGTGTTTGGTGATCACCCTGGAGATGTCTGAGGGCCACATCTGACTCTGTAAACACCAGAAGATAACCATCAGGAGGACAAACAGTTTGGGATGGGACTCAAGGTCCAATTGGGTGAGGAAGCAAGTTGTCTGCAAGCAGCCACGGGTCAGAACGGGATCAGCTTGATGTTAGGAAAGTCCCTCAAGGTGATGAAACATCTCCTAGAAGAAGACAAAACAGTCCCTGCTTGGGTCAGATAAACCATCCTGGAGGAGCTGAGGACCTTCTGGTGGTGAGGACCCACTTGAGCTTTCCCAACACAGCCCTTCCACTCCTGGAGCAGCTTCTGAAGGAGCCACTTGGTAGGGAGATATTTATAGAAGACTTAAAATGAAAGGCTCTGAAGAAGGAGGAGATGGAGTTGGCCTCCCTCAGAGGTCTCTGCTAGTCTGTTTTCACCCAAATTCTTCTCCAGGTCCTGCTGCTGTCCCCAGGGTGTCATCACCGCCTTCAAACCTCTTCTGACTCACTCCCAAACTAAGGTCAGGATGTCTCATCTCAGTGAGACACCTCAGCTCCAGGATGACACAGAACAGAACCAAGGAGTCACAGCACAGAAAGGTTTTGGTTGGGGGAGACCTTCAAGATCACTAAACCCAGCAGTCAACTGCCAAGGCACCACCAGACCATGGCCCTCAGCACCACACCTCCAGGGCTTTGAAAGCCCTCCAGGGATGGGGACTCCACCACTGCCCTGGGCAGCCTGGGCCAGGCCTGGACAACCCTTAAGGGGCAGAAATTGTTCCTCATGGCCAACCTAAACCTCCCCTGGGGCAACCTTCGGCAATCTTCTCTTGTACCATCACTTAGGAGGAGACCTTAACGGCCACCTGGCTCTAGCCTCCTCTTTCAGGGAGTTGTAGAGAGCCAGAAGATCTCCCCTCAGCCTCCTTTTCTCCAGGCTCAACACCCCCACATCCTTCAGCTGCTCCTCACCAAGTCTCCAGACCGTTCCCCAGCTTCATTGCCCTTCTCTGGACCTGCTCCAGCCCCTCAATGATCTTCTTGGAGTGAGGAGCCCAAAACTGATCCATGGAATAAATCCCCAGGGATCAAAGCCTCCTGGGCACAGATCTGCAGAGCAGATTCAGCACAGAACCAAATGGCAACTCTGGAGAAGCCTGGGCAGGGCCCAGGCTGATGGGGCAGGTCCCTGCATCAGGAAGGTCTCCAGTTCCTGGAGCAGATGCCAGCAGAAGTTGTGTTTCTCTTGGGGAACACCTCAGGCAGAAGAGGAAGTCATTAAACCAAAATAAACTAAACATCTCCAGCTGCCTCCAAGAGCTGGGCCCAGGAAAGGGCTGGTGGGGCCAGAAGGTTCCTGGCATAGAGACACAGATAAAGGACCTGCAGCTGCCAGGGCTGAAAGTCCTCCTGCCAAGCCCTTCAGAACCATCTCTGAGCTTGACTCAACCATCAGAGCCTCCACAGGGCATCCATCCCCACCCCAAACCACCACAGCCCCCAAATCATGGTCACTACCATCTGCTAAGTGAGCTCCCAACACCCCTTCCCAGCCAGGGAGCTTCACAGCAGGCCTCCATCACCATGGACCTGAGATGTCACACCTTAGAAGCTCAGGAGGTTTAACAAGGCCAAGGGCAGGGTCCTGAACACGGGTGGGGGCCACCACTGCTGGCAATCCAGGCTGGAGAGCAATCCCTGCAATGCTGGGACCTGTTAGAGCAGGGCCAGAAGAGGCCATGGAGGTGATCCAAGGGTTGGAAGCTGTGAGGCCAGGCTGCAGTTCCACCACCACTGCCCTGCACAGCCTGGCCCAGGCCTGGCCAACCCTCGAGTGGCAGAAACTGCTCCTCATGTGCAAACTAAACCTCCCCTGGTCCCACTTGAGGCCATTTCCTCTAGTTCCATCACTTAGGAGATCTTGTTGCCCACCTGGCTCCAAGCTCCTTTCAGGGAGTTACAGAGAGCCAGAAGGTCTCCCCTCAGCCTTTTCTTCAGGCTCAACACCCCCATGCCCCTCAGCTGCTCCTCACAAGTTCTCTGGACCCTTCTCCTTCTTCTCCAGACCCTTCCCCAACTTTGTTGCCCTTCTCTGGACCTGCTCCAGCCCCTCAATGTCCTTCTTGGAGTGAGGGGCCCAAAACTGGCCCCAGGCTGCCAGGTGTGACCTCATCTGTGCCCAGTCCAGGGGGACAATCCCTGCCCTGCTCCTGCTGGCCACACCATCGGTGACATAAGGCAGGAAGTTGGTGGCTGTCCCACTGGTGGCTCTGTGGCCATGTGTGGAGACACCAGATGAGCTTTGGGGAGGAACATGATCTATTTTTACCTGGTGGCAAATTCCAGCTGCCTCCCAGTGGAGCTCTGGATCCCAGTCCCCATAATTACAGGGTTGGGACACCAGCATTTACTTGAGGTCTAAAAACAGCCCCATGGTGGCTCCTCCTGCCCCACCACAGGCCTAGCAGTGGTGGGGTGAGGGTTGGACTTCACAATCTTCAAGGTCTTCTCCAACCCAAACCACTCTGTGACTGATTCTCTTCTCTAAAGTCAGGAGGCTCAAGAAGGAACTCAACATCCAGCAGCACAGAAGAGAGCAACCAAGGACTAAGGACTCCCTTCAACTGCAGTTCCTTCCAGACTCAGCCAGTTCTTCATGATCATGAAGAGGACAACCCCATTCCTCCTCATCCCTCCCTCCTCTTCCCAGACCTGGGAGATGTTGGGATGACCATCACCAGAGTGCCACAACAAAGGAGGGCCCAGCTCCTGCTGTCCATGGGGGTGGAAAGCTAAAGATGGAACATCTCTGCTGGGAGGACACACTGGACAGTTAGGGCTCTTCAGGCTAAGGCTCCAGGGAGACCTGCTGGTGGCCCTTCAGGGCGTGGAAGAAATATGGGGACAGACTTTTGAGGAGGACCTGTGGTGATGGTTTGAAACTAAAAGAGGGAGAGTCAGACTGGAGAGAAGTAAGGTCTTCTTCATGAGGAGGGTGGTGAGGCCCTGTCCCAGGTTGCCCAGAGGGGGTGGGAGATGCCCCATACCTGGAACCATTCCAGGTCAGGTTGGCTGGGGCTCTGAGTAACCTGGTCTAGCTGAAGATGTTCAAGGAGAAGACCTGCAGCTCATTCACCCTCACCTCCAGGTTTCCTTGCCAGCAGAAGGAAGACACTCAAGAAGCAGAAGCCAGCTCATGGGTAACTCAGAAAGAGCTGGAAGGCTCAGGAGAAGTTCAGCAGCATGGTTCCTCCAGGAACCTCTTGGTATGAGCCAGGCTCAGCCCAGGCTAGAGCAGGAAGAGGTTGGTGCTGAGGAGAACTGAAAGCACCAGCTGGGTGGAGAAGAGACAGCTGTCCTCCAGCCTTCAGCTTCTGCACTCCAAGCAGGACATTGAGAGGCTGGAGCAGGTCCAGAGGAGGGCAACAAAGCTGGGGAGGGGTCTGGAGAAGAAAAAGGGTCTGGAGAACTTGTGAGGAACAGCTGAGGGACCTGGGGGTGTTAAGCCTGGAGAAAATTAGGCTGAGGGGAGACCTTCTGGCTCTCTACAACTCCCTGAAAGGAGCCTGGAGCCAAGTGGGCATCAAGATCTTCTACTATATGATGGGACAAGAGGAACCAGCCTCAGGTTGCCCTAAGAGAGGTTTAGGTTGGACATGAGGAACAATTTCTGCCCCTTGAGGGCTGTCCAGGCCTGGCCCAGGCTGCCCAGGGCAGTGGTGGAGTCCCCATCCCTCCAGGCTGTTTCAAAGCCATGGAGGTGTGCTGAGGGCCATGGTTTGGTGGTGACCTGGCTAAGGGTTGGTAAGGGTTGGACTCCATGACCTTCAAGGTCTCTCCCAACTCAACCCATACTGTGATCCTACATCCAGTCTCAGCTGAGCTTCTCATCCACGAGGTCATCAAGTCCAAGCATCAACCCAGCACCACCATGTCCACTAAACCATGAGGTCATCAAGTCCAAGCATCAACCCAGCACCACCATGTCCACTAAACCATGTCCCCAAGTGCCACATCTACTTGATTTTTGAACCCCTCCAAGGATGGTGACTCCACCACCTCTCTGAGCAGGATGGAGACACCACCAAGAGCCCAGCAGTCATGGTGGTTCCTCCTGGTTCAGCCAGCACTGGCACTGCTCTCTCAGATCCTCCTCACCACCACAGCATCTCCATGGTGGCCAGGTGAGGGCAGGAGTTGTGTCCATATAAGGGAAGGCAGCTGAAGGTTTACAAAGCCACCCAGAAAACCCCAGCTTCCCCTTTAGGCCTCTTCAACCCACAGAAGTTGGGCTTTTTTCAGAGTGACAACAGCAAACAAGGCCAGGAACAAGACTTTGGTCAACAGCACAAGGATCTGGACCAGGCAGAAGCAATGTGTGACCTCAGCATGTCCTCCCAGTGAAGAAGTTCCTCCTCCTCCTCCAACCTGATCACCTTCTATGATCAGGTGACCCGCCTGGTGGGTGTGGGGAGGCCTGTGGATGTAGTTTACCTGGACCTCAGCAAGGCCTTTGACATCGTCCCCCATAGCAAACTCCTGGCCAAGCTGTCAGCCCATGGCTTGGACAGCAGCACTCTGAGCTGGTTTAGGAACTGGCTGGAGGGCTGAGCCCAGAGAGTGGTGGTGAATGGTGCCACATTCAGCTGGCAGCCAGTCACTAGTGGTGTGCCCCAAGGATCAGTGCTGGGCCCTGTGCTCTTTAACATCTTTATTGATGATCTGGATGAGGGCATTGGGTCTATCATCAGTAAATTTGCTGATGACACCAAGCTGGGGACAGGAGTTGATCTGCTGGAGGGTAGAGAGGCTCTGCAGAGGGACCTGGACAGGCTGGACAGATGGGCAGAGTCCAAGGGCAGGAGATTGAACACATCCAAGTGCCGGGTTCTGCACATTGGCCACAACAACCCCATGCAGTGCTACAGGCTGGGGTCAGAGTGGCTGGAGAGCAGCCAGGCAGAGAGGGACCTGGGGGTGCTGGTTGATGGTAGGCTGAACATGAGCCTGCAGTGTGCCCAGGCAGCCAAGAGGGCCAATGGCATCCTGGCCTGCATCAGGAACAGTGTGGCCAGCAGGAGCAGGGAGGTCATTCTGCCCCTGTACACTGCACTGGTTAGGCCACACCTCGAGTCCTGTGTCCAGTTCTGGGCCCCTCAGTTTAGGAAGGAGGTTGACTTGCTGGAACGAGTCCAGAGAAGGGCAACAAAGTTGGTGAGGGGCTTGGAACACAAGCCCTATGAGGAGAGGCTGAGGGAGCTGGGGTTGCTCAGCCTGGAGAGGAGGAGACTCAGGGGTGACCTTATTGCTGTCTACAATTACCTGAAGGGGGTTTGTAGACAGGCAGAGGTTGGTCTCTTCTCCCAGGCAGCCAGCACCAGAACAAGAGGACACAGTCTCAGGCTGGAGGTCAGGAGGAAGTTTTACACAGAGAGTGATTGCCCATTGGAATGGGCTGCCTGGGGAGGTGGTGGAGTCACCATCACTGGAGGTGTTCAGGAGGAGACTTGACAGGGTGCTTGGTGCCATGGGTTAGTTGTTTGGGTGGTGTTGGATGATAGGTTGGACGAGATGATCTTGAAGGTCTCTTCCAACCTGGTCTACTCTACTCTATTCTACTCTACTCTACCCTACTCTACTCTATGTTGAGCTGGAACCTCCTGTGCTGTAGTTTATATCCACTGCCTCTTGTCCTATCAGAGAGTGCAGCTGAGCAGAGCCTGCCCCCTTCCTCTTGACCCCTCTCAGCCTCTCCTCACAGAGCAGTGCTCCAGTCCCTCAGTCATCCTGGTAGCCCTCCACTGGACTCCCTCCAGCAGATCCCTGTCCCTCTTGAACTGGGAGGCCCAAAACTGGATGCAATATTCCATCTGCTAGATGCACTCTATGAGCAGTCCAAAACTAGAGAACCTCTGCCTGCCATCTCCTAGACCTCTTCCACTCCCTGATCACAGAATCATCATTAAGGTTGGATCCCGCCAGGATCATGAAGCCAGGGAGGTTGTAGGGATGGGGGAGCTCCAGGACTGAGAGGTGCCTACTGCTGTTTACCCCCAGGACAAACCAAACCCACAAGAGCTGCAGCACAGAACTCTTCACCACAGTAATCTGACAGCCACCATGCTCCAGAGAAGTCCTGCTGTTGTCCTCACAGCAGAGCTTTAGAAACATGCTTCTGTGAAGACCCAGCTGGAAACCTCCAAGCTGCTCCAACCCCCTCCACAGGCAGGTCTGCACCAGCTCGGAAGGAGGAACTCCTGAAGCCCAGCTCCCATCACTGATGCCCACCCCATGGAACCCACTTTGGGTCCATCTGAGCTGGAAAGCTCACTCTGGTCCTCATGTGGTGTTCAGCCAAGGTGGTGTAGAAGGGGTCACCTATGGAGCTGGTCCTGCTGAGCTCCAAGCTTGTGGATACAGGATGAACACAGACAATTCCAGCATGGTGGGGTGGGAAGAGCCCTCTCGAGCTCATCCAGAGCTCCAGCAGGGTCACCCATGGCAGCTTGCCCAGGTGGGGTTGGAAGCTCTCCAGAGAAGGAGACTCCACAAGCTCTCTGGGCAGCCTGCTCCAGGGTTCCACCACCCCCACAGCCAACAAAGCTCTTCCAGTGGAACCTCCTGGCTTCCAGTTTGTGCCTGAAAGGCTGAAGGGCCCAAGACTGACCTCACTAACTCTTCATGAAAGCCAACAGCACCTTCATGGTGAGGACCAGAAGACCCTGGCTGGAGCAGCCTGGGAGAGCAGGTGACACCATGATTGCTTCAGCACTTGGCAGAACTTCTCAGCTGCTCCACGACTGAAGAGCAGCAGCAGCTTCTCCAGCACTTCCCACCACATCCTAACTGGGAACAGATGTCTCCAATGAATGACTCAGAGGAATGAGGCTCCTGAGCTCCCATCAAATGCTGGTCTCATGACTCTGCCCAACAACAACAACTCCACAGCGTCTCCATTTCAGGAGGAACAGCAGAGCTCCCTTCATCCCACCAGGATGAGTCCGTGGCAGATGACCCATCAGACTGATTCTCCTTGGCATGATGCCACCTGAGATCTTCCCTCTGCAGAATAAAGAGCCAAGGTGTGCCCACAGATGCGTCTGAAGGGTCTTCAGCAAGCAGGAGCCAGCTTCTGGGGCAAAACCTCCTCTGAAAAGGCCAAGATTCAAACAGAGGTTAGGACCCTTGTCCTGGGGAGGTCCACCTAAGCTGTGTGGTGATAGGATCTGGACAGCCTTAGCAGTGTGATCATGAAATCACAGGAAGGGTTGAGCTGGAGGAGGCCTTTAAGATCAAAGAGTCCAACCATCAACCCAGCACGGCCAGGGCCCCACCAAACCATGGCCCTCAGCACCACCTCTCCACAAGATGAAACCCCTCTGGGGATGGGGACTCCACCACCACCCTGGGCAGCCTGGGCCAGGCCTGGACAACCCTCAGATGACAGAAACTGCTCCTCATGTCCAACCTCAACCTCCCCTGGGGCAACTTGAAGCCATTTCCTCTTATCCTGTCACTCAGGAGAAGACCTTGCTGCCCAGCTGGCCCCAGCCTCCTTTCAGGGAGTTGCAGAGAACCAGAAGGTCTCCCCTCAGCCTCCTTTTCTCCAGGCTCAACACCTTCAGGTCCCTCAGCTGCTCCTCCAAGTTCTCCAGACCCTTCCCCAGCTTTGTTGCCCTTCTCTGGACCTCAGCATCTTCCCAGCCCTCACTGGACTCTCTCCAGTAGCTCCCAGTCTCTCTTGAACTCAGGGGGTCCAGAACTGGACCCAGTTCTCCAGCTGTGACCTCACCTGGGCAGAGGAAAGGAGGAGGAGAATCTGTCTCAACCTCTCAGCCACACTTTTCTTCTTGCACCCCTAGAGACCAGGGCAGTGCTTCTGGTTGCCACCTTCACAGCATGGACACTCAGCCCAGGCCACCAGAGCAGAGACATGGACCTGCTGGAGTGGGGCCAGAGGAGGCCACAGCAATGATGGGCGAGCAGGAAGCCTTCTGCTGTGAGGCCAGGCTGAGGGAGCTTGGGTTGTGCAGCCTGGAGAAGAGAAGGCTCCAGGGTGACCTTCTGGTGGCCTTGCAGGTCTTGGGAGAACAACAGGGACAGAGTTTTGAGCACAGTCTGATGGGACAGGACAAGGGATGATGACTTAGACTGAATGAGGAGATTCAGACTGGAGAGAAGATGTTCTCCACCATGAGGGTGGTGAGACCCTGTCCCAGGTTGCCCAGAGAGGTGGGAGCTGCTCCATCCCTGGAACCATTCCAGGTCAGGCTCTTTGGAGCTCTGAGCAGCCTGCTCTAGCTGCAGATGTCCCTGCTGGCTGCAGTGGGGTTTGGACTGGGTGACCTTTGAAGGTCCCTTCCAACCCAAACCCCCCATGATTCCCTGACTCTCTGATCCACCACAGCAGCTGAGGTGCCTCTGTTTCTCCTCCAGCATGGGCCAAGCAGCAGGACATGTGGATGGATCTGCTGGAGCCTGCTCTGATGCTCACTCCCATCTGCCTGTGGCTTCCTCTGGGTGGTGGGGCAGGTATTCCTCCTCCCCCACACAAACACCTGACACATCACCAGATGCAGCCCCTAAGCTCCTGGGTGACCACTCCTGGTGATGATCACCAGCACAGGTCCCTTCCCTGCTGCAGAAGGTGAGCTGCAGCAGCCTGTCTTTGGCACACCCAGGCTCCACCACGCAGTGCCTGACCTCCTTCCTAACTGGGTCTCCTAAGTTCATCGAGCTCAGCCAGGAGCTAATCTCTCCTGGCTTCTAATCACCTCCACAGCAACAACCAAGGGCAGCTGCCAGCCAAGTCCAAAGTGGCCTCCTTCTGCTTCCTCCCCAACAGCCACCCCACACGATGCCCAAACCCAGCAGAACCCAGCTTCAGCTCCTCTCTAAGCACAGCTCCTGAGCCATCTCCTCGCTGGGACCTCTGATGGCACCACAGCCACTCCTTCCAGAGGAAGCTGAAGCTAATCACCAGCCTCCAGTTTCACTCACTCAAAAGAGATCTGCTCTTTGGGGGTGACTGCAGCACACTTGCCCCACACTCTCCACTCAGCCACTCTCCACCCACCCCAGGGCTCCCACAGGGTGGGACACAGGCCATGGAGGGTGCCCAGGTGGCCAAGAAGGCCACCAACAGCCTGGCTTGGATCAGCAACGGCGTGGCCAGGAGGAGCAGGGCAGGGATTGTCCCTCTGGGCTGGGCATGAATGAGGCCACAGCTGCAATCCTGCGGTCAGTTTTGGGCCCCTCACTCCAAGAAGGACATTGAAAGGCTGGAGCAGGTCCAGAGGAGGGCAACAAAGCTGGGGAAGGGTCTGGAGAACTTGTGAGGAGCAGCTGAGGGCCCTGGGGCTGTTGAGCCTGGAGAAAAGGAGGCTGAGGGGAGACCTTCTGGCTCTCTACAACTCCCTGAAAGGAGCTTGGAGCCAGGTGGGCATCAAGGTTGTCTCCTAAGTGATGGAACAAGAGGAAAAGACCTCAGGTTGCCCCAGGGGAGGTTGAGGTTGACCACGAGGATGCCCTATGGGCCCAGCACTCCTCAACAGCCTAACCAGGACATCTTGCAGTAATTCACCACAAGCTCAGCACCTGCAGAAGGACAACTGAACCTTCTCCTGGCTTGGATGCCAGCATGGTTCATCTTTGGAAGGGATGAGGACTCAACCTGGCCATGAAAACCAACGCTCCTGGGGCAACCAGCTCATGCTGGAGCCTTCTGCTCTAGGGAGGAAGATGCTGCAGAGAGAGAGGAGATAAGCACCACGAGCAGCTTTCTGCTCCACTTCCTACAGCTGCCCACAAGCCAAGCTCGCCTCAACCCAAGAGACTCGAGCTCTCCGCCCCAAAGAACTTCCTGCTGCATCATCTTCATCCAAAAAGGGTTCACAAACACAGCAGCAACCTGCAGGGCCTCTCCATCGTGCTCCGCCTCATGTCTCACCTCTACCACCTGTCCCATCCCACCTCCTCCAAACCTCCCAGCTGCAAAACTGGGTTGGATGAAGTCCTCTGGGCTCCTAGAAACAGGATGATTCCAGAACACCAGCATGGTGGTGGGAAGAGACCTCTGCAGCTCAGCCAGTCCACCCCCACTGCTCCAGCAGGGGCACCCAGCGCAGCCTGCCCAGCATCACAACATCCAGGTGAGGTTGGAAGCTCTCCAGACAAGGAGACTCCACAACCTCTCTGGGCAGCCTGCCCCAGGGCTCCACCACCCTCACAGCCAACAGTTTTCTCCTGATGGAACCCCTTGGGCTGGCCAGGCCAACCTGACAAAGGTTGGACCCCACCATGATGGGGCTGAGGGAACTTTCCACCCTGTCCTACTCAGGTTTCCACCTGGTGGAGGTGAGCCCACAGAGAACTTCACCACATGCCATATTTAGACCCTTTCAAAGCTACCATCCCACTCAGTGACCTTTGGGAGCTGTCAAGCACATGAGAGATCTGCAGGGTTTCCAGCCACCCCAGCACCTCCAGGAGAGGCTGGCAGGAGGTGCAGCCCAGCTGAGCTCCAGCAGCCACAGGAAGCAGCCACCCAAAGATGCAGAAGGCAAGAAGAAGTGGTGAGGGAGCTCACAGCTTCTCCACAGAGCTTGCTCTGGCAGGGAGCAGGCATCCAAACCTAGCCTGACGTCACCGTGCATGCCATGGGTGCAACCACAGCAGGAGAACAAGCCAGCAACAGGGCCACCAGAGCCTGCCAGCACAAGAAGCCATCGACCCGAGGGAGGTGACCATCTGGTGACTATCTGCTCTGCTGAGCCCCCACCAGCAGTGCTGGGGCCAGTTCTGGAGTCCTCAGCTCTGGAGAGGCATGGACCTGTCAGAGCATGGACCTGTTGGAGCACTGGACTCTCTCCAGTAGCTCTCCTGAACTGGGGAGCCCAGAGCTGGACCCAGTTCTCCAGATGTGGCTTCACCAGGACAGAGCAGAAGGGCAGAAGAACCTCCCTTGACCTGCTGGCCACACTCTTCTTCATGCCCCCCAGGAGACCCTTGGCCTTCTTGGCCACAAGGGCACATAGGTGGCTCATGGTCACCCTGCTGTCCCCTAGCTCTCCCAGGTCCTTCTCTGTGGAGCTGCTTCCCAGCAGGTGACCCTTCCCCTGTACTGCTGCAGGGGGTTGTTCCTCCATGGGTGCAGGATCCTACCCCTGCCCTGGCTGAACTTCATGAGGTTCCTCTCAGAGTTTTAGCTGGTCCCAGCAGCACCAGTGAAGACCAGTGGTGAAGACCAGCAGAGCCTCAATGGCTCAGTCAGAGCCTTGGGGGCTCCAAACTCCCCTTGAGTTTTGTCAGGTTCTTCTCCAGTTCCTCGTGGAAGGGGCCTCCAGAAAGCAAACTCCACCATGGGACACTGGCCAAGCCCATGGTCCCACTGTCCAGCTGGAGGGTCTCACACTCCACCACGAGGAGACCACTTTCACAGCCAGACAAAAGCTGTCTTCAAGATCTACAGTGCTTTCTCTCATCCTGCCAGATGAGCTGAAGGCTTCCAGTGGTCATCATGAAGCAGGAGGACCAGCTCCCTTCAGGATGACTACATCAGTAGATGCCAGCTGTAACCCCCAGCAGACACCATGGATTCCACTGTCCCAGCACCTCCAGCCAGCCCCACCAAACCCTGCTCCAGCTTCTCTCTCTTTCCTCTCAGCTGTGTTCTCACCAAACCACAGAGAGATCCTGAGAGAGTTGGGGTTGTTCAACCTGGAAAGGAGAAGGCTCCAGGGAGAGCTCTTGGTGACCTTTCAGGACTTAAAGAGGGTCTACGGGAAAGCTACAGAGGGACTTTTGAGTTCTAGCTGCAGATGTTCCTGCTGACTGCAGGGGTGTGGAACTGGATGACCTTTGAAGGTCCCTTTCCACAAGGCCACCACCACCATGAGAGCTCTGAAGATCCCTTCCCTCCCAAACCAGTTTGGGGATTCACCTCTGCAGACAACAGAAATCTCCCTGAAGTCCTTCCACCTCCTTCCCCTGCAGCAGAGCCCCCTCTCCACCCTCACAGAAGGTCCCATCCAGCCCCTCCTGGGCACTGTGAGGGTTCCTCAGCCCTGGCTGGATTCTGCTGGCAGGGAGCTGGTGGCACAGCTCAGCGTGGCACAGCTCAGCATGGCAGCACAGCTCAGCGTGGCACAGCCACGGCCACCCAAGCCCCAGCTCCACCGAGACCAACCCAACCTGCCCCGCAATTAGTCACCTGCAGATGAAGGTGGCACTTCCTCCAGACATCTCACTTCCTTGCAGGGTGGGGAAGGAGAAGACAGGGCAGGACATGGGGAACGAGCCACACTGATACCCCAAATCTGTGGGACCATCTCCACGGGCTCAATCCCTGGTGATGCCCAGGAGAAGTTGGCACAGCACCTGGACATGGGTATGGCCTCAAACCACCCATCACAGCTCGGCAGGGCCCAGAAGATGCAGAGCAGGATGGGTGGCCCTGACTCCAGCTCATGGAGGTGGTGCTGGACGAGGTCATCCAACAAGAGGACGCCAGAACATCAGCTTGGAAGGCCCTCAAGGATCCTCTGGTCCAACCCTTCTTGGACAAAGCTTGGTCTAGACAATGTGGCCTAGTTTCTGCGCCATCTGAACCTCTGAAGTGTCCAGTGATGGTGTCCACCACTTCCCTGAGGAGAGGTGATTCTGCCACTCTGCTCTGGTGAGACCTCACCTGCAGGACTGTGTCCAGGTCTGCAGCCCTCAATGTAGGAAGAACAAGGACCTGATGGAGCAGGCCCAGAGGAGGGCCATGAAGATGATCAGGGGAGTGGAGCACCTCTGCTACAAGGACAGGCTGAGGGAGCTGGTGTTGTTCAGCCTGGAGAGGAGGAGGCTCCAGGGAGACCTAATAGCAGCCTGCCAGTAGCTGAAGGGGGCTAGAGGAAGGCTGGGGAGAGGCTGTTCACAAGGACCTGCAGTGACAGGACAAGGAACAATGGCTTCCAACTAGAGAAGGGCTGATTTAGACTGGATAGCAGGAAGAAGTTGTTCACTATGAGGGTGGTGCAACACTGGAACAGGTTGCCCAGGGAGGTGGTTGGGGCCCCATCCCTGGAGATACTCAAGGTGAGACTCAGCGAGGCCCTGGGCAGCCTGATCTAGTTGGGGATGTCCCTGCTGACTGCAGGGAGGTCAGGCTGGATGACCTTTGGGAGGTCCCTTATGGCCTGGACCATTCTATGATTCTATTCTATGATCATCTCAGTGGCTGACTGCCCTTGTGGTGGAAAAGGTTCCTCTTGTCTGCAGATGGAATGTCCCCATCACTCCCCAGTGCCCATCTGGGTAGAGGTTGCCCCAAGTCCTGGTACCTTGCCCCAGTGGTGCCCTCCATGATTGGGAGATCACATCAGGAGGTCCCCATGGGGTCCTGGACACTTCTCCATCCCCACCCCTCCATCAGAGTCCTATCTCCTGCCACCAACTCCAGCAGAGGTGCCCCACCAGCAGCCAGGGCCCAAAAGCCTGCCCAAGTTGTACAAAGCAGAGCAGATGAGAGCAGATCCCCACCACAGACACAAAGTCTTGGTTGTGGGGTGACCATGAAGTCCCCAGGGCAGTGCCAGTGTCTCCATCCACGGTCAGGAGGAAGCAGGAGCCCCACCCAGTCAAGACATCACTTTGGGAAGAGCTGGGACATCACAACTCCACCACGAATGAAAGAGGACCACAGGCTGGGAGCTCCAGGCCAGGCACAGCCACATTGCCCCAGGGACATCCACGCCTAGCCCGAACGTGGCAGCTTCTGGTCGGTTTCCATCCCACCCAAGCACTGCTGATTGCTTCCAAGCCAGGGTTGGGTGATCTGTCAAGGTTGGTACCCCCCAGCCATGGTGAGATCAGCCCAGCTCTGCAGCCTGTGTGCTGCAGGTAAGCCCTCACGTAAGGAGCTGAGGGCTGAGCACCTTGGGGTTCTTCAGCCTGGAGCGGAGAACGCCCCAGGCAATGCTGCCCTGCTCCACCAGCCCCGCTCCGTCAGCCCCGATCCATCAGCCCGGCTCCGTCGTCAGCCCCGCTCCGTCGTCCCCGCTCCGTCGTCCCCGCTCCATCAGCCCCACTCCGTCAGCTCTGCTCCGTCAGCCCCACTCCGTCGTCAGCCCCACTCCATCGTCCCCGCTCCATCGTCCCTGCTCCACCAGCCCCGCTCCACCAGCCCCGCTCCATCAGCCCCGCTCCATCAGCTCTGCTCCATCAGCCCGGATCCATCAGCCCCGCTCCATCATCCCTGCTCCGTCAGCCCTGCTCCATCATCCCTGATCCGTCAGCCCGGATCCGTCAGCCCCGCTCCATCATCCCTGATCCGTCAGCCCTGATCCGTCAGCCCCGCTCCATCATCCCTGATCCGTCAGCCCGGATCCGTCAGCCCCGCTCCATCATCCCTGCTCCGTCAGCCCTGATCCGTCAGCCCCGCTCCATCACACCTGCTCCATCACCCCTGCTCCATCATCCCTGCTCCGTCAGCCCCGCTCCGTCAGCCCGGATCTATCAGCTCTGCTCCGTCAGCCCAGATCCGTCAGCCCCGCTCCGTCAGCCCCGCTCCGTCAGCTCTGCCCCGTCAGCCCCACTCCGTCAATCAGCCCCGCTCCGTCAGTCAGCCCCACTCCGTCAATCAGCCCCACTCCGTCAATCAGCCCCGCTCCGTCAGTCAGCCCCGCTCCGTCAGCCCGCCCCGCTCCGTCAGCCCCGCTCCGTCAGCCCCGCTCCGTCAGTCAGCCCCGCTCCGTCAGCCCCGCTCCGTCAGCCCCGCTCCGTCAGCTCTGCCCCGTCAGCCCCACTCCGTCAATCAGCCCCGCTCCGTCAATCAGCCTCGCTCCACCAGCCCCGCTCCATCACCCCTGCTCCACCAGCCCCGCTCCATCAGCAGCCCCGCTCCATCAGCAGCCCCGTTCCATCAGCCCTGCTCCACCATCAGTCCCACTCCATCAGCCCTGCTCCACCATCAGCCCCGCTCCATCAGCCCTGCTCCACCATCAGCCCCGCTCCATCAATGAGCCCCGCTCCGTCAGCCCAGCTCCACCATCAGCCCCGCTCCATCAGCAGCCCCGTTCCATCAGCCCTGCTCCATCAGCCCTGCTCCATCAATGAGCCCCGCTCCGTCAGCCCAGCTCCATCATCAGCCCTGCTCCATCAATCAGCCCCACTCTGTCAGCCCAGCTCCATCAGCCCTGCTCCATCAGCAGCCCCGCTCCGTCAGCCCAGCTCCATCAGCAGCCCCGCTCCATCAGCAGCCCCGCTCCGTCAGCAGCCCTGCTCCATCAGCAGCCCCGCTCCGTCAGCCCTGCTCCACCATCAGCCCCGCTCCATCGGCCCCGCTCCGTCGGCTCGGCTCCGTTGGCCCTGATCCATCATCCCTGCTCCGTCGGCCCTGCTCCGTCAGCCCTGATCCATCATCCCTGCTCCATCAGCCCCGCTCCGTCGGCCCCGCTCCATCGGCCCTGATCCGTCATCCCTGCTCCGTCGGCCCCGCTCCGTCAGCCCCGCTCCGTCATCCCTGCTCCATCAGCCCCGCTCCGTCATCCCTGCTCCATCAGCCCCGCTCCGTCAGCCCTGATCCATCAGCCCCGCTCCATCGGCCCCGCTCCGTCGGCCCCGCTCCGTCATCCCTGCTCCATCAGCCCCGCTCCATCGGCCCCGCTCCGTTGGCCCTGATCCGTCATCCCTGCTCCATCAGCCCCGCTCCATCAGCAGCCCCATTCCATCAGCCCCGCTCCATCAGTCCTGCTCCGTCAGCCCTGCTCCATCATCAGCCTGGCTCCATCAGCCCCGCTCCATCATCAGCCCCGCTCCGTCAGCCCTGCTCCATCAGCCCCGCTCCATCAGCCCCGCTCCATCATCCCTGCTCCGTCAGCTCTGCTCCATCATCAGCCCCGCTCACCCTGCTCCGTCATCCCTGCTCCGTTGACCCCGCTCCGTCAGCCCTGCTCCGTCATCCCCGCTCCATCGTCAGCCCCGCTCTGTCATCCCCGCTCCATCGTCAGCCCCGCTCCGTCAGCCCCGCTCCATCGTCAGCCCCGCTCTGTCATCCCCGCTCCATCGTCAGCCCCGCTCTGTCATCCCCGCTCCATCGTCAGCCCCGCTCCATCAGCCCCGCTCCATCATCCCCGCTCCCTCAGCCCCGCCAGCAGCTTCCAACCACCACCGCTTCTGGCCTGCAAACGGCAGCTGAGGGGGTGAGGGAAGCAAGGCGGTCCAGAAGGAAGGCTCAGACCCCAAGGACAGCAGCCAGCAGTGAGGTGAAGATGCCACCACCCCTGCCCTCAATTCCTGACAGGCTGCTGCGCCTGCTCCTAGCTGGACCTCCCATGACAACCCCTCAACCACCTGAGGATGACACCACACATGGGCTGAGGATGGAGGAAGGATGCCCACGGGTCTCGACCCTCCATGGTAACAGGTTCAAACCCACCCTGGCATGGACCTGGCTGCCGAGTCCCCGGCACAGGGGGTCCGGTGACAGCTCAGCCAGCGCTGGCAGCTTGGCCCGGTGCTGCCAGGCCCTGCCCAGTGCTGCCAGGCCTTGCCCGCGTTCCCACACTCCACCCCAGGCCTCCTCACAACCCCGACCGGTTACAGCGCTCCGCCGGTGCCCCACGGTCGCCCAGGCCGGTCCTTCCCCGGGGCCGGTACCGGCTGCAGTCACACCCGCGGCCCCAGCCGAGCACCCGCCACGTCGCTCAGGCGCGGCCCTTACCCCGAGGCCTCTCCCCTTGCCCCTCCAGCCCCGGCACAGGCCCCGTTCCCCGGTGTTGGCCCCCTGCCCGTTCCCTCCATCCCCCGCCCCGTCACAGGTGACAGCGATCGCGCTCCTCCCGCCGGGCCCCACCACCGCCACCGCCGCCGCCGCTTCTCACCGCGTTTGCCGGGGTCGTACCCTACGAGGACGAAGTAATCGGCCAGGCGGGCCATGGCGCGGCGGGGCCGGGCCGGGCCGGGCCGGACCGGGAGGGGAGGAGAGCGGCGGAAGCTCCGCTCACAGCCCCGCTACCGCCGCCGCTGCGCTCCCCGCCCGTCCGCACCGCCCGCCGACCGCCGCCATCTTGGCTCCGAGCGCGGCCGGAGCGGGCCGGGCGCAGTGCGCATGTGCAGGGGCTCCTGGGAACAGCGGGGAGAGGCCTCCCATTGGCTAGGAGCCGGGGTGAAGGGAGGGGCCGTGTGGGAAAGGGGCGGGGGGAGCCGGGGAGGCGGGGTTTATTGTTTGTGGGCGTGGTTTGTTTGAGGGGGCGTGGCTTGACGCGGGGTGGGGCCGCGGCGAGGGGGTTCCCCAGGATGGGACTGGGAGGTGCGGGCGGGGGGCATTTGGAAAAGATGGGGACCCGGCGGGAAGGGACCTCCCGAGTGTGTGTGAGAGGACACACATACACCCCCCACCACCTGGTGGGGTAGGAGGGTATGGGGACCCTCAGGTGAGTGAGACCCCCCACTGTGTGCTGGGATATGGATGTGTGGGGACATCCCCAGTCCGTGGAAACCTCCCTAGTGTGTGGGAACCCCCTTCCGTGTGCTGGGATATGGGTTTGTGGAAGCCCTCCTATGTAAGGAGACCACCCCCTTAGTGCATGGGAGACCCCCTGCTCCGTGCATGGATCCCCGGTATGAGCAGACACTGGTGTGCACTGACCCACCCCTGCCATTGCACATGGAAACCCCCCCAAATGTGCACTGACCCACCCCGCCATTGCATATGGAAACCCCCCCCAAATGTGCACTGACCCACTCCACCATTGCACATGGAAACCCCCCCAAATGTGCACTGACCCACCCCTGCCATTGCACATGGAAACCCCCCAAATGTGCACTGACCCACCCCGCCATTGCATATGGAAACCCCCCCCAAATGTGCACTGACCCACTCCACCATTGCACATGGAAACCCCCCCAAATGTGCACTGACCCACCCCTGCCATTGCACATGGAACCCCCCCCAAATGTGCACTGACCCACCCCGCCATTGCATATGGAAACCCCCCCAAATGTGCACTGACCCACTCCACCATTGCACATGGAAAAACCCCCCAAATGTGCATGCACCCCCCACCCCATCTTGCACAGCCCTGCTGGGAAGTACAAGCCCAACCCCCCTCCCAAAGGTGTCTGCGTGCACAGGGTCCCCCCAGATGTGTACAGCTGACCTCCCGAGATGTTCACAACCCCCTCCATTACACACAGCCCCCCAAATGTGTACAGCTCCCCAATATGTACAACCCCTTCTGCTCCCCTCTAGATGTGTGCAGACCACTCCTCAGGTGTTTACAGCCTCCCTAGTTAGGTACCCCTCCCCGTTGTATTTACAGCCCCCCCCCAGATATGTACAACCCCTCCAGATGTGCACAGCCCCCCCACCCTGTTGTTCATGACTACCCCATTACCACCTGACCCCTCCAGATGTTTACAAACCCCCCTGCCCCAAGAGGCACAGACTCCCCTCAAATGTTTGCATCCTGGCTGTCCCTGAAGGCATCCACTGGCCCCCAGCACCCAGCGATGTCCCATCACTGTCACCCAATCACAAGCCACCCCCGCGTGTGGGGACAGGGTTGGAAGCGTAATGGTGGCACTGGTAATGCTGGCATCATGCCCTGCCACAGCCCAACAGTGTGCATCCATTCCACCCCATCCATCCCATCCCATCCCATCCCATCCCAACCACCCTATTCACCCCATCCCACCAATCCCACTCCCATCTCATTTCTACCCCATTCACATTCCATCCCCATCCCATCTGCATTCCATCCCCATCCCAGCCACATCTCACTTCCACCCCATTGTCGTCCTCGTTCCCACCCCTTTCCATCCCATCCATCTCATTCTACCAATCCCATTCCCACCTCACCAATCCCATCCCCACCCCTTTCCATCTCATCCCATTCTTTTCCTACCCCATTCTCATTCCGTCCCCATCCCAGCCACATCTCATTCCATCCCATCCCCATCCTCAATCCCACTCCTTTCCATCCCTTCTCATCTCATCCCAGTGCCAGGGCTGGGGGCTGTGCCCAGATGCCCATGGGATCAGGCCCAGCAGGCACAGGCCATGGCACAGCCACTGCCAGAGCCGGGAATGAGTCACCAGAGCCGATCTCGCTTCCCACTCCCACGTGGGAACAGGACGTGGGGAGCGTGTGGAATGGGGGGGCAGCTCCATGCTGGGCACATGGATGGGCACTGGAGCTGGGAATGCCAGGGGCAGGGAATAGGCAGTGCCAGGGCTGAGCTAGATCCCATGGGATCCCTTTGGAAGGGGGTGCCAGGGCTGGATCTGGCAGCTCCTCATGGATACGACATGCCAGGACTGCTCCTGCTCCTGCTCCTTGTCCCCTATTCTGCTCCTGCTTCTGATCTGCTCCTCCTCCTGATCTGCTCCTGCTCCAATTTCTGCTCCAGGTCTTGCTCCTGCTTCCCTTCCTTCTCTCTATTTGTTCCTCTTCTTTTTCTGCTCCTGCTCCTGATCTTGCTTCTTTTCCTAATCTGCTCCTGCTCCCAGTCCTGCTGCTTCTGCTCCTGCTCTGCTCCTGCTTCTGCTCCTGCTCCTCTTCTTGCTCCTACTGTTCCTGTTTCTGATCTGTTCCTCCTCCTCCTCCTTCTCTTCTCCTTCTCCTCCTCCTCCCCCTGGCACCATGGGCATGGGGGGCAAAGAGCAGGTCATTGGGGGATCCAGTTGAGGGTGGGGACCCCTCAAGTGCCCAGCACCCAGGGGCACCCCACAGTCTGGCATCTCACCAGTTCTATCCTGCCAGCAGCACTTCCCACAGCTCCCAGTTTGGCCCGGCAGCTTCCCGGAGGCGTCGGGGGTGGGGGGGTTGGGGTGGGGGGGAAGGCTGGGACTGGTCCTTACTGGTTTGGGAAGGTCCCATGTGATGGGAACAGCGTTGACCTGACTTGGCCCCGTGCGAGCAGGGGCATGTCCCACTGGAGCACTGGGGAGCACTGGAAGATTGGGCTGGACTAGGCTGTACTGAGGGCACGGGGCTGCTCGGGACCGTAGTGGGAGCACTGGGGGCACTGGGCTGCATCAGACAGCTCTGGGCTGCACTGGGGGCACTGGGAGCACTAGAGAGGCATTAGGGGCACTAAGGGTCACTGGGAGCACAGGAGGCATGGGGCTGCACTGGGGGCACTGAGGGCACTGGACTGGACTGGGGGCACTGGGCTGCGCTAGAGGCTTCCCATCCCAGCCCCATTCTCAACCCAGTCCCAGTCCCATCCCAATCCCTCTCCGGGTGAATTCCCCAGTCGGGTGCCGGGAAGTGAAGCCGGACGAGGGGAGCCATTATGGGGTGCTCCCCCCTCCCCGATCCGCGTCTCCTCCCAGTCCCCCCCAGCCCCCCCAGTGGCTCCTCCTGCGGCCCCTCCCGCTTCTCCCATCCGTACTTAACTGGGAGCGGGACTGGGAGCGGCAGCAGCGAGCTGGGCACGGAGCGGCGGCCACCCCCGGGAGTCGTCCACGACATCCCCTCCCCAGCGCAGGTACCCCCGGGACCCCCTCCCCGGAACCCCCGGCGCTGCGGGGCGGGGAGGAACTGGGAGGCACTGGGAAGTACTGTGACAAATTGGGAAGTACTGGGACGGACTGGGAGGCACTAGGAAGGCCGGGGCGAGGGGGAGGGCTGCGGGGGGGGGGGTCGTACCCAGCCCAGCCCTTCTCTGATCCCCGCAGCCCCCCGGTGCCGCCCCCGCCATGAGAGCCCAGTTGGCGCTGGGCTGTTGCGTCAGCTTCGTACTGGGAATGCTGGAGCTGCCCCGCGGCGCCCGCGCCAGGTGAGACGGCAGCTGCCTGCCCCTGCCTGCCCCCTGCCCCTACCCCTGCCGGTACTCCCACCGCTGCCTGGATCCTGCCTATGCCCCCTGCCTGCAGCCCCTGTCCTGCCTGCGCCCCTGCCGGTACCTCTGCCCCTGCCTATGCCCTGCCTGGATCCTGCCTATGCCCTCTACCTGGACCCCCTGCCCTGCCTGTGTCCCTGCCTCCACCCCTTGCTGGTATCTCTGCCTGCATCCCCTCCCCCTGCCTGTACCCTGCCGGTACCTCCTGCCTGTACCTGCCTACACCCTGCCTGTGCCTTTACCCCTGCCTGCATCCTGCCTTTACCCCCGCTTGCACCCCCTGCCCTGCCTGCATCCCCTGCCTGTACCCTGCCTGCGCCCCCTGCAGGGGCTGGCTCTGTTTCCCCTGCCTGTGCTCCTGAGCCCCCTGTCTGTAATTCCTGCCTGCACCCCTGCTGGTACCTCTGCCCCTGCCTGTATCTTCTGCCTGTACCCTGACAGTATCTGCCCGTACCCCTGCCTGCAGCCCGACCCCTGCCTGGGTCCCTTGCCTGTGACCTACCTGCACTCTCTGCCTGTACCCCCTGCCTATAATCGTGCCCATGTCAGCTCTGTGCCCCCTGGCCCTGCCTGTACCTCCTGCCTGCTTCCCCTGCCTGTGCCTTGCACCCTGCCTGCACCCCTTCCCAAGGCATCTCTGTTTCCCCCCTGCCCTGCCCATCCCATCCCTTGCCTGTGCCATCCCTGTGGGGAACTGGGGACACTGGGCACAGGGTGGGCATCTCCTGCCAGGGCTGTGGGATGGCTCTAGGGGGGTCCTCAGAATGAAGGGACAGTGGGCACAGGGTGGGCACCTCCTGGCACAGCTGTGCCAATGTGGCACCAGAGCCGTGTGCCCTGTGACACCACATGCCACCACCACGTGTCTAGTGCCACCACCCTGTGCTGCCACCACCACGTGCCACTGCTGCCAGAGCCACCTGGGTGCCAGGGATTCCTCCTGAGCACCAGCCTGGAGTGGCAGTGGGGAGCAGAGCCCCATGGGTGCCGCCTGCCAGATCCAGCATGGCAGCACACAAGGGTGCCCCATTTGCCACTCCGGGGGGGAGGGGAGGAGGGCAGTGTCAGTGTCCTCCAGGAGCTTGGGCACCCTGGCAGTGCCAAGTGGGTTGGCATCAGATTTGGCATGGGGCTGACACAGTGGTCACAGGGTTTCATGGTGTGGGGAGCCGTAGGGTGTCCTTTGCCTGGGAGAGACCAGTGAGGGGTATGGGGGTGTCCCAGTGCTGCTGATGTGGGGGGAAGGGCATGTGCCAGGCAGCTGTGCCAGCTATGCCAGCTGTGCCAGGCACACAGTACAGGTGGGGGGTGCAAGTAGCACCTTCCCTGCTGCCTCCTCCTCTTCCTTCTCCTTTTCTTCCTCCTCCCCCTGGGCTGAGCAGAGAAGCTGGGAGGGTACAAGTGAGGTGGCACCCTGGGCACTGCCAGCCCCCCTGTACTCCTCTGCCAGGTTGCTGGAGTGGTGCCAGGCCTCTTGCCCGCTCCTACTGACTCCTGTCTCTCTCTTTTAGGGACCCTTTGGAGCAGGCACCTCCCCTGCCCTCGCTCCTTGAAGACCACCCTGGAACAGTGCCACCCACCCTGGCACGACCCACGGGCAGCTTGTGGCGCAGGGTGATCATCCCAAAGCCGGCACCTCAGCTCGGTGCCCACCTGGCACTCCAGGACAAGCTGCTCACCCCGAAGCTGGCACCTCAGCATAGACTGTTTGCCCCGAGGCTTTCTCCCGGCCACGGTGCCCACCTGGCACCCTGGCAGAGACTGCTCTCTCCAGAGATGGCACCTCAGCTTGTTGCCCGCTTGGCACCCCAGCACAAGCAGTTCAATTCCAAGTTTGCCCCATGGCACAGACCGCCCACCCCGACGCTGGCATCTCGGCTTGGTGCCCGCTTGGCGCCCCAGGATAACCTACTGCCCCTGAGGCTGGCACCTCACCTCGGTGCCCACCTGGCACCCCAGCACAAACCGCTCATCCCAAAGCTGGCACCCCCGCCTCGGTGCCTGCCTCGGTGCCCGCCGTTCCGCCCCACTGGCTGCGCTCCGCGGTGCCCGTAGCCGGCGGCATGCCGGAGGGCACCTGGTGCGGGTGGGCTGCGTGCTGGGCACGTGCCAGGTGCAGAACCTGAGCCACCGCCTGTGGCAGCTGATGGGGCACCCCGGGCACCGCGACCTGGCCCCCATCAACCCCAACAGCCCCCACAGCTACGGCTGAGGGCATCAGGGCAGGCACCTCGCCGGGCACCCCCTGCTCAGCCGCTGCCAGATGTGCCCAGGGTCCCCTCAGCACCTTTTTGAGGGGGTGCCCGGTGCCACTGTGCAGTTCTGGTGGCCCCACCAGGGATGTGTGGCCTAGGGTGACGCTGGGCACAGGGTGGGCACCTTGTGCCAGGGCTGTGGAATGGCATCAGGATGCCCTCGAGATGAGGGGACAGTGGGCAAAGGGTGAGCACCGTGTGCCACAGCTGTGGGATGGCATCAGGGGTGCCCAAGATGAGAGGACAGGGAGCACAGGGCGGGCACCTTGTGTCACAGTTGTGGTTTGGCATCAGGGGGTCCCCGAGATGAGGGGACAAAGGGCACAGGGTGGATGTGCACCTCATGCCAGGGCTGTGGGATGATCCCAGTGCCAGCAGGGCACTGAGGGGACTGCAGGGGTGGCTTGGTGACCCGAGGTGGCCTTTCGTGCCTGGTCCAGCTAGAACTGGTGATGGGTCCAAGGGGCACTGAGGGATGTGGGGCTGGCACCCGAGCTGATGGCAGCAGCTCCAGGCCCTGGGCACCAAGCAGCCTGACTCAATACGCTGCTGGGCACCAGGGCACAGACAGCGTACCACAGGGCACTGGGCTACATAGCACCCTACAGCACCCCTAAGACACCCCACTGCACAGCATGGCACCTCCTGTCACCCCTAAGACACCTCAGTGGACACCATGGCACCCTCTGGCACCCCATAGTACACCCAGGGCACCCCGGGCACCCCCAGCACCCTGTGGCACCCTAGGGCACGCACTGGGCACCCCACAGCAATGCCTTATCCACACCCTAGCCCCATCCTGTGCCCACCCAGGGTGGTACAGTTTCCCCACCCCAGAGGCGGTGAGGGGCACCCATGGGAGTCCCAGGTTGGCACATTGAGGGTGGGGGGTGCTCTGCGCTGTGCCCACCCCCTCCAGTGCCCAGTGCTTGGGCTGAAGGATGCAGAGCCCATGTGGGCACTGGCTTGTGTGTGTCCCTCACCACCCTTGGGTGCCCCCCAAGCTGTGGGTGCCCCGGGTTGGCACTGGGGGTGGGGCACAGGGTGGCATGTTGGGTGCAAATTGGACAGGTTTGTGTCAAATAAAATGCATAAGGAGCTGGCATGGCTGGTACGGGGGGGGGGGGGGGGCACATGTTGGGGGCAGGAGGTGGGCACCCTACTGGCGCACAGTGACTGGTGCCAGCAGTTTCCAGTGCCCAGCCCAGCAGGCACAACTGTCTGGCACCCCCCAAACTCTGGGGGTGAGGAGGAGGAATATGAAGGGTTTGCAGAGGGGGGTAGAGGGATAGTGCCCGGGGGCCCCTCAGTGCCAACTTCTGCCCATGGGCACTGTGCCCACGGTAGCTGGGGGGGGGGAAACAGCAGTGACCTGGCACAGCCTGGCAGGACCTTGTGCCTCCCATGATGCCCTCCTAGATTTGGGGTCCTCAGCTCAGGGACCAGTTTTGGGGGGGTGTCCAGCTCAAGGGTCAGCGTTGGAGGTCTCCAGTTCAGAGCTTGGGGTTAGGTGTATCAGGTTGGGGGGGGGCACAATTTGGGGTTCCCAACCTGGGGATCCCCAGCCCGAGGGTTGATTTTGGGGGTCCCAGTTCAGGGGACAGATTTTGGAGTCCCCAGCCCAGGAGTTGATTTTGGGGGTCCCAGTTCAGGGGACAGATTTTTGAGTCCCCAGCCCAGGAGTTGATTTTGGGGGTCCCAGTTCAGGGGACAGATTTTGGACTCCCCACTTTAGGGCTCATGGTCAGAAGTTCCCACCCCGAGGGTTGGTTTTGGGCATCCCAGTTCAGGGGTGAGAGTTTGGAGTCCCCAGCTTAGGGATCAAGGCCGAGGGTCCCCACCCCGAGGGTTGGTTTTGGGCATCCCAGTTCAGGGGTGAGAGTTTGGAGTCCCCAGCTTAGGGATCAAGGCCGAGGGTCCCCACCCCGAGGGTTGGTTTTGGGGGTCCCAGTTCAGGGGTGAGAGTTTGGAGTCCCCAGCTTAGGGATCAAGATCGAGGGTCCCCACCCCGAGGGTTGGTTTTGGGGGTCCCAGTTCAGGGATGTTTGGAGTCCCCAGCTTAGGGGTCAAGGTCGAGGGTCCCCACCCCGAGGGTTGGTTTTGGGGGTCCCAGTTCAGGGGTGAGAGTTTGGAGTCCCCAGCTTAGGGATCAAGATCGAGGGTCCCCACCCCGAGGGTTGGTTTTGGGGGTCCCAGTTCAGGGATGTTTGGAGTCCCCAGCTTAGGGATCAAGGTCGAGGGTCCCCACCCCGAGGGTTGGTTTTGGGGGTCCCAGTTCAGGGATGTTTGGAGTCCCCAGCTTAGGGGTCAAGGTCGAGGGTCCCCACCCCGAGGGTTGGTTTTGGGGGTCCCAGTTCAGGGGTGAGAGTTTGGAGTCCCCAGCTTAGGGATCAAGGCCGAGGGTCCCCACCCCGAGGGTTGGTTTTGGGGGTCTCAGTTCAGGCGCTAGAGTTTGGAGTCCCTAGCTTAGGGGTCAAGGGTCCCCATCCCGGGAGCTGGTTTTGGAGGTCCCCATCTCCAGGATTCATTTTGGGGGTGTCGCAGCCCAGGTTCCCGCAGCCCCCCCCCCCCTCCCCCGGTGCCGCGGCTGCTCAATGATTAACCGGGGCCGGGCTGTGACCGATGGCCCCGCGCCCCCTCCCCCCCCGGCAAGGGGATAAAAGCCAGGGGGGGTCCCGCGGCCGCCCCCCAGCTCCGTGCAGCGCCGGCCATGAGCAGCCCCCGCACGGTGAGTACCCCCTCTGCGACCCCCCCCCACCTTGACCATCCCTCCCCACTTTAAAGTCAGACCCCCACCTTTGTGTCCCCCCCCATTTTGCGGTCGGGCTCCCCACTTTCCCTTCCCTCCCCCCCAAGTCTGGGGTCGGACCTCCCCTTGTATTCCCCTCACACCTTGGGGTCGCCCCCCCCTCTTGTACCCTCCCCCACTTTGAGGTCGAAACTCCCTCCTTGTTTCTCCCCCAGTTTTGGGGTCGGTTCTTCCCTCCTTGTACTCCCCCCCAACTTTGGTGTCTCCCCCCCCCATTCCACCCCTATACACACTTTGGGCTGGGACCCCCTCTCCTTGTCTCTCTCCCTACTTTAAGGTCGGATTCCCCCGCTCCCTTTGTCTCTCCCCCAATTTTGGGGGTCAGAACCCCACCCCTCAATCCTCCAGCCCCCTCTGCCCCACTGCAGGGGGAGGGAGCGCAGAATGTGCTCCCCTCCCCCCCGACCCGCCCTCCCCTGACCCCCTCTCCAGGATCCCGGGACCGGAGAGTCCAGAGCCGGGCTGCGGAACTACAGCGTGAGAAGGGGCTGGGGGGGGGGGGGGCGGGGCGCTGTCCTTCGGGTACGGGAAGGTGTGGGGGGTGGGTCTTGGGCCACCGGTTTGAGTACAGAGGGGGTCCTGAGTCATCAGACCGGGTGCTAGGGGGGTCCTGAGTCACCAGGGCGGGTGGGGGGGAGGGGGAAGGTCCCGTGGGTGATGGAGGGGTCTTGAGGCACAGTCTGGGTGCTGGGGGGTGGATCCCGAGGCACCAGTGTGGATGCTGGAGAGATCCTGAGTAACCAGCCTGGGGGTGAGGGGGGTGGCTGTCCCGTGACACCAATTTAGGTGCTGGAGGGGGGAGGTGTCTTGAGGCTCCAGTCTGAGTGCTGGGGGGCGGGAAGGATGGTCCTGAGTAACCGGTTTGGGTGCTCGGGGGCGGTCCTTTGGGTGTCCGTGGGGGTCCTGTGGCGCCAGTTTGGGTTCGGGAGGGTCCTTCGGGTGCTGGAGGGATCTGGAGGCACCGATCTGAGTGCGGTGGGAGGGAGGGAGTTCTGAGGCACCAGGGTGGATGCGGGAGGAGGATGAGGCTGTCCTGTGGGTACTGGTGGGGGTCCTGAACATCAGGATGGGGGCTGGAAGGGGCGGGGGGGGGGGAAGGGAGGTGCTCCCACCCGTCTGGCTGCTGGAGATTGCTTCCTTACTACTGGCTGACTCCAACCCCTTACTGGCATTGAGAAGTTCTTCTCGGGTTGGGGGGGTGGGGTGTTGGCTTCTCAGTCCCACCTCTTCAGGCCCCCCCTCCCCCCTGTCTCCTATCTCCCATCCCCCCCCGCAGGAAGGGAAGCTCCTGGAGCGGGTCTATGGCACCTACAAGCTGATGCACACCAACCAGACGGTGGACTTTGTCCAAAAGAAGGTTCTAGATCCCACCCCCCCCCCCCCCCCGGCTCCTCCAGGGGATTTCATGGTCTCGGAGGGTGAAAATCAACACTTGACGTGTGTGCCCCCCCGCAGTTAGCGCAGTACGGCTCCTGCTCCCTCCGTCGCATGGGGGCGATGGAAGTGCTGGAGCTGCTGGACCAAGTGGTGGACGAATCCGACCCCGACGTGGACTTCCCCAACTCTCTCCACGCCTATCAAACAGCAGAAGGCATCCGCCGCGCCCACCCCGACAAAGGTCTGCCTGGGGACCCCCCGCTGCACTCCCCCCGTCCCCCAAGGTCACTTTGTTCTTGGGGAAGGGACCCCCCAACTCTCCTCCCCTCCCCACAGACTGGTTCCACCTCGTTGGGCTGCTGCATGACCTGGGCAAGGTCTTGGTCCTCTTTGGGGAGCCCCAGGTAAGCACAGGGCACAGGAAGGAAAACGGGGGAGGGGGTTCTCATTTTTGGGGATCCCTCCCCCACTCAAAGGGTTGTGGGCTGCCTGTGTTCCCCCTCCTGCAGTGGGCAGTGGTGGGGGACACCTACCCTGTGGGCTGCAAGGTGCAGAAGTCAGTGGTCTTCAGGGACACCACGTTTGAGGACAACCCTGACACCAAGGACCCGCGGTACAGGTCAGACTGGACACCCACGGCCCTCCCCCTTCGCCAGGGGGTAGAGGGAGGGGGTTCAGGTCACCCCCCCCAAATGCTTTTGTTGGCAGTACGGAGTATGGGATGTACAGACCTGGCTGCGGGCTGGAGAACGTCCTCATGTCCTGGGGACACGATGGTGAGAGAGAGGGGGGACAAGCACCCCCCAGAATGTCCTGGGGACACGATGGTGGTGGTGGTGGGGACGACACGCACCCCCCAGAATGTCCTGGGGACACGATGGTGAGAGAGGGGGGGGGGGGACACGCACCCCCCAGAATGTCCTGGGGACACGATGGAAAGGGGCGGGGGGGGGGACAGTAATGGACGGGACGGGGGTGAGTGGTACACAAGACCCACCAGAATGTCCTGAGGTCCTGGGGATTCCCTGGCGAGGGATGGGACACACACACAAGGGACAAGGGGGAGGAGAAGGGACAGTGGGGGGTGAAAAGGAACCCCCCCAAAATGTCCTGGGGATAGAAAAGCAAGGGGCATGGAGGGAGGGGACACAAGGGACAGCGGGTGACAAGAGGCAAGGATGTGATGATCCCTCCGCCCCCAATCCTCCCATCCCGGTGCCCAAAACAAAGAGCCCCCCCGCCCCTTTTGCCCATGGGGTGGAGAGAGGGACTGTCCCCGGGGCAGGGGTGTGGGGTGCTGGGGAGCGTCCCCTCTGTCCCCCAAAGCCATCTCCTGTCCCCACAGAGTACATGTACAGGGTCATGAAGTTCAACAAGTTTGCCCTGCCCGAGGAGGTAAGAATTTTCGAGGGGGGGCCTTGAGGGAAGCTACACAAAGATAAGGCTGCCCCACCCCCAAAAAATCTCTGAGGCAGATAGGAGCCCCCCCCAGGATGACTTTGTCCCTTATGCTCCCCTCTCCCAGGGCGTCCATGTCCCTCACCATGGTGTCACACAGTACCCAGTCTGCTCTGGTGCAATCTCCCCCCACCTATGGTGGTGCCCTAGGAACCCGCCCCCCTGCCCAGACTGATTACGGGGGGGAGGGTCCTGAGTCACCATTCTGGTGCCAGAGGACCCCCCCCCCATACTCAAATTGGTTACTCAGAACCCCCCCAGCCCCCATCCTGGTGCCACAAGACTCTCCCCACAGGACCCAGAGGTTACTCAGTGCCCCCCAGTACCTATCCTGGATACTCAGAACCCCTCCCAGCACCCAAAGTCCTCCCCAGGACCCAAACTGGTTACTCAGGACCACTGCAGACCCAGCCCGGTGCTACAGGACCCAAAGGACTCCCCCCGCGCCCCCCCCAGCACCTCCCTATTCCAGCACTCCCCCTGCTGCCTCAGGACCCCTCCCAGCCTCCATCCTGGTGCCACAGGACCTCCACCCCCAGCACCCATCCTGACGCCCCGGGCCCCTGCCCCCCCAGGCTTTCTACATGATCCGGTTCCACTCCTTTTACCCCTGGCACACCCACGGTGACTACCGCCACCTCTGCACTCCCCACGACCTCCAGATGCTGCCCTGGGTCAAGGAGCTCAAGTGAGTGACTTCAGGAGGGGGTTTAAAACAAACCGGGGAGGGGTCCCACTGACGGCCCTCCCCCCCCAAACCCGCCTCCCACCCTCCCCCTTCCGTTACAGCAAATTCGATCTCTACACCAAGCAGGAGGAGCTGCCCAACGTGGAGCAGCTCCGGGGGTACTACCAGAGCCTGATCGACAAATACTGCCCCGGGCAGCTCTGCTGGTGAGGGCTGGGAGCCACATGGGGACCCCCTCCAAGTCACTTTGGCCCCTTGGGACCCTCCCCCCCACCCCCCACCTTGTCAACTTGTCCCTCGGGGAGTCCCCCCCAGCAGCCAGAACCACAGTGTATCACAGCAATAAATCCACTTCTCATGCAGCCAGGGAGTTCTGCTGGGGAGGGGGGCAGCAAAAGGACTGCCCCTACTGCCCCCCCCCAAATCACTTTCTCCCCTCAAGTCTCCAGAGGGTCCAGAGCCCTCCACCCCCCACCTTGCCCCAGCTCGTAAAGGATTCAAGTGGGGAGGGGGAAGCAAATGGAGACACTCCCCCCCAAGTCATTTTGTCCCCTCAAGACCCCACTCACGCCCCTTTGGGACCCTCTCATAGCACCCACAACCTCCTCCCTACCTACTTGTGAGGGACTTAAGCAGCTCTGCTGGGGAGGGGGGAGCTAAAGGTCTGTGGGGTGGGGCAGAGACCCCCAGTCCCTCTGCCCTCTTGAGACCTCTTCCCCACCCTCCAGGCATCCCTTTACAACCCCCCCTCCCCCCCCCCAAGGTGGGCACACGCCTGACCCATGCCACAGTGGTGAGGCCCCCACCCCAGTTCAGGGACCCCTCCCTCCCCCAACTTGAGGAGGCCCTGGACTGTGCAAGGTTTATTTAGAAAAGGCCAGGTGCTGGCCCTGGCACAGCTGTGCCCATCCCCTTAAAAATGCCAGGGCAAGCTGGGGGGGGGAAATCTGGGGTGAGCACCACCCCCCAAAATGTATCCCCCTCCCCCATCCTCCCCTCCATGCCCAGTAGGGGCAGCCAGGGTACCTGCGCTGACTGGTAGGGGGATGGTGCCAGGGCTGAGTGCCAGGCAGCCCCATGCCAGTGCCAAGCACACCCCCACCAACGCCAGCCAACCCCCCCCCAGCAGTGCCAACTATCAACCCACCAGTGCCAAGCACGCCCCCTACTGGTGTCAGGGGAACCCTCGCCAGAGCCAAGCACCTTCCCACTGCAGCCGTGCACCCTCTCACCAGTGCCAAGGCCACTGCCAGAGGCAAAGCAGCCCCCTGCCACACCCTGGTACAATGCCCCACACAGGCTCCAGAGGCACCCTGCGCTGCCTGGCACTGCCACCTGTACGTGCCTACAGCACCAAGGCAGTCAGGAGTGAGTGGCACCCAAGCAGTGCCAAGCCTGGGGGGTGATCAGTGGGTGCCCAGGCTCCAGCGCAGGGAGGTCATGGTTGATATCTCAGAGGTGGGAGCTCAGGCTGGCAGCATGGCAGGGCCCAGGCTGGCATCTCAGGGAGGTCCAGTTTGGCATTTTAGAGGTGTCCCAAGTTGGCATCTTAGTAGAAGCTGGGTTGGCACCTCAGTGGTGGGTGGTCAGGCTGGAATCTCCAGGGTGCCCTCAAGAAGGTCCAGGCTGACATCTTCATGGGAACCAGATCAGCATCACAGGGAAGGTGCCCATGCCAGCATCTTGCTGGTAGCACCTCAGGGATGTCCAGGTTGGCATTTCATGGGGAGCCAGCATATTGTCTTAAGGGGGTGCCCAGGCTGGCATCTTAGTGGCACCCAGTTTGGTGTCTCAGGGGTGGGTGCCCATCTCTGCCTGGCAACCTCATTAGCATCTTGGTGTGACCCAAGCTGGCATCTTGGGGGTGCATAGGCTGGCATGTCAAGGAAGGGCTCCAAGCTGGCATCTCAAGGGGCTGGCATTTCAGAGGGGTGCCCAGGCTGGCACCCTCAGAGGATCACTTCCTCCTCCTCGCTGCCCTCAGCCTGTCCCCGTGCCCATCGCCTTGCTTGTCCCCATGCCCCTCTGCCCTCTCCTCCTCCTCTCTCCTCCTGGGCTGCCCATTCCTGTGCCCGTTCCTGTGCCCATTCCTCTCACCCCCTGCTGTACCAGGCTCCCCCCCTCTCCTGGGGGGGCCTTTGTGGCGGGGGGGGGCCGTGCTCCCCCCTGCCCGCGAGGGTGCCCGCAGCGCCCGCAGCAGCAGGGTGGAGGCCAGCAGCAGATAGAGGCTCCAGAGCAGGACAGGGGCTGGCACAGACTGGCACAGCTGGCGCAGGAACAGCAGCAGCTGTGGCAAGGGAGCCTTGGGAGTAGGTCTTGGGGGCACCTGCTCCTGGTTGGAGAGGAGAGAAAAAAGAGGGGAGAGGGTTAGGAGAGACCCCCCCCCAGTTTGGGGCCAGGGAGACACTGAGGGGGTACATGGTGACAGGAAGGGTCTCAAGGGTATCAGGGTGACACTGAGGGGGTTCAGGGTGACACTGAGGGGTCAGATGGGATTGCTGGGGGGCTGGGGTCTTGAGGTCTCCTACCTTCATCCCCAGCTGCTCCAGCAGGCTCTCCAGCATGGGGTCTCCCAAAGCCACGGCAGGGTAGAACTCCCCCACCAGCTGCCGCTGCCACCACAGCCCCAGGCTGAGGGGGGACACACAAAAAAGGGATATTGGGGCAGCCCCTGCTGACCCCCCCACCCAGGCCAAGAGCCAGGGGTGTAAGGGACACTTTGGGGTGCAGGGGGGTTGGGGTGCCACTGACCTGCCCTGGGAGGTGAAGTAGTAACGGTAGAGCTGGGCACGGAGGTAGCGGGGGGGGCGGGCACGGAAGGGGTACTGGGAGCCCCCCCCCTGCAGCAGGGCCACCACTGTGGGCACAGCAAAGGCACCCCTGTAGCACCAAAGGGTGGGTGCCCCCAAAACCCACCGCAGGAAGGCCCAAATCCCTCATAGGAACACTTAAGACCCCTCTGGGGACACCCCCAAACTCCAAGGGGACACCCCCAAAACCACCTGGGGCCACCTCAATCCATCGTGAAGCCACCCCAAACCACCATAGGGATACCCCAAAGCTCCTCTGGGGCCACCTCAACTCCCATAACCCCATGAGAATGGCTCCAAACCACCCCAGGACAGACCCAAACCCCCATGAGGGCACCCCTGAACCCCCATAGGAAGGATGCCCAAGCCCCTACAGGACAGACCCAAACCCCTATGAGGGCACCTCTAGACCCCCACAGGAAGGACCCAACCCCCCTGAGGACACCCCCAAGCCCCACTAGCGCCCCCCCCGAGGTGCTCTCACCATCCTCCTGGCCCTGCAGCAGGCGGTGGACAAAGCTGGTGAACCAGGGGCTGGAGCTGTGGTGGTCCAAGGCTGCAAACCACATCTGCCAGTCCAGCCGTGGCTGGTGGGGGGCCACCACTGGGGGGGCTCTGCTGAGGTTCCCTGGCTTGTACAGGAACTCAATCTCCTGCAGAGGGGGCACAGGAGAAGACTTGCTGGGCCTCCACCACCTCAGCCACTTGCACCTCCAAGGGTGATCAGCGCTTTCTGGTGGGGACAAAGCCCACGGGGGACACCAAGGGGACTTTGGGGACACCACTGCTGGACTTGAGCTGCTAAGGCCAAAGGTTGGGTGATGCTCCCAGGTGACACCCAGCCCATGAAGGGTCCAGGCTGAAGACAGAGTGGGTAGGAAAGGACCTGGAAGGGTTGGTGGCAGTGGCTGGGAGGTGAGTCAGGGTGTGCCTGGGTGGCCAAGAAGGCCACCAGCAGCCTGGCTTGGATCAGCAACTGGGTGGCCAGCAGGGACAGGGCAGTGATTGTCCTCCTGGACTGGGGGACACTGGTGAGGTCACACTTTGGATATTGGGGTCAGTTTTGGGCCAAGAAGAACATTGAGGGACTGGAGAAAGAGGAAGAGAAGGAGGAGGAAGAGAAGAAAGGAGGCTAGAGAACCTTTGAGGAGCAGCTGAGGGATCTAAAGGGAGTTCACTCTGGAGAAAAGGAGGCTGAGGGGAGACCTTCTGGCTCTCTACAACTCCCTGAAAGGAGCTTGGAGTGAGGTGGGCATCAAGGTCTTCTCCTAAGCGACGGGACAAGAAGAAAAGGACCTCAAGTTGCCCCCAGGGCTGGGCACGAGGGCCAAGCTCTTCCCAGACAGGGCTGCCCAGGGGCAGCAGTGGAGTCCCCACCCCCGGAGGGGTTTCCAGGCCCTGGAGACGTGGCGCCGAGGGCCACGGCTGGTTGGGCAGCGCCGGCGGTCGGGTTCCGGCAGCGCCCCCCCGGCAGTGCCAGCGGTCAGGTTCCGGCAGCGCCCCAGCCTCTCCCGGCAGCAGCAGCAGCCACCCCCCGGCTGTCAGCTCACCGTCCAGCTGTGCCCGTCGTAGCTGCCCTCCAGCACCACCTCCGGCCGCCCCCCGACGCCGGTCATCCTGCGGAACAGGCCGTAGGAGGACACCACCTGGAACCTCTCCACCGCCCCAAACATCTGGCGCAGCCCGGGCCACAGCTGCCGGCTCGAGTGGGGGTCGATGGAGGTGAAGGGCACCTGGGGGGGACATGGGGGGGTGCGGCTGTCACTGCGGCCTGGCAGAGCCACGGCCAAACCAACGGCTGCTCCTGCCCACAGGTGCCCCTCAGGTCGCCCCCAGCCCCATTGTCCCCTGTCACCCCACCCCCAATTTGTCCCCTTGGGTCACCCCCAGCCCCATTGTCCACCCGCTTTGTCCCCCAGGTCGCCCCCAGCCCCATTATCCACCCGCTTTGTCCCCCAGGTCGCCCCCAGCCCCATCGTCCACCCACTTTGTCCCCTAGGTCGCCCCCAGCCCCATTGTCCACCCGCTTTGTCCCCCAGGTCGCCCCCAGCCCCATCGTCCACCCACTTTGTCCCCTAGGTCGCACCCAGCCCCATTATCCACCCGCTTTGTCCCCCAGGTCGCCCCCAGCCCCATCATCCACCCGCTTTGTCCCCTAGGACACCCCCAGCCCCATCATCCACCCGCTTTGTCCCCCAGGTCGCCCCCAGCCCCATTGTCCACCCCGCTCTGTCCCCTAGGTCGTCCCCAGCCCCACTGTCCCCTCTGGGTACTGTCCCTTGCCCCATGTCCCGCTCCTGCCTGGAGCAGCCCCATCCCATGTCCCCATTCTCAACAGGTTAAGGTGTCCCCATCCCGTGTCCCTCCCTGAATGGGGTCTCTGTCCCCACACTCATGTCCTCAACAGGATGGGGCTGTCCCCGTGTCCCTCTCCCAGCCCAGCTGTCCCCTTGCCCCCAGATGTCCCTCATCTCACCAAGCTGATAGCAAAGATCCCCAGGGTTGCACAGGTGAAGATGCCCCACTGGAGGGTGGCCCACAGCTTCCAGCAGCACCCATGGACACTGAGGGACCTGCCAGGGGTGAGACCCATCAGGGCTGCTGGGACCACTGGTTTGGGGCTCTGGGTGGCACCTAGGGCACCCCAGGCCCCTCCACCACCCCCTAGTACTCACCTGTAGAGGGCCAGGAGGATCTCCCAGGACAGGGAGAGGAATCCAAGTCCCACCAGTGGCAGTGTCACTGTCCCCAGCCAGGTGGTGAACTCGTGGTAGGTGAAAGCTGGAGCAGGAAGACAGCCAAGAGGTTGGCCAGGATCCTTCTCCTGGTGCAGGAGCCACCAAGGCAGGCAGGGGGGTGTTCACCTGTGACCTACCCACTTTAGAGTCCAGCAGCTTTTTATCCCAGTTGATCTCCAAACCAAAGTACTGGGTGGTCCAGTAGATGAGACAACCATAGGTGGTCAGCTCCAGCAAGGTGGAGAAGAAAGAGAAGAAGCTGGGGGGCCAAGCTGGGGGTGAAGAGGAGTCATTAAGTACTTGGGGGGAATGGGTTTGGGGGTCTTCCTCAACTTGACCTCCACACCTTAGAACTGGGCAAGATGGCCAAGCCACCAGCACTCAGCTAGGGGGGGCAACCAGAACCATCCAGAGGTGGCAGCCTGTCCCCTCCCTACCTGAGGAAGGGTAGAAAGAGGGTGTCCATCCCCCCCCAAAATCTGTCCCCTGGCAGGGTCTCACCATTACTCTGTTTCTTCTTGCTGGGGCTCCCTGAGCCCCCCAGGTGCCTCTGGTCCAGCAAGGAGAAGGCCAAGGTGAGAGTAAGGATGTTGAAGAAGTTGTAGTTGCCAGTGAGGATGATGAGGAGCTGCAGCAGGACCTGGCGAGGAGCGAAGGCAGGGCTGGGGAGGGTGGGTGCAAAGGACATCAGGTAACCCCCCCACTGCCACCAGTACCAAACCAGAACCAGCAGTTAGCCCAGTGGGTCCTGGGATGTGCGTGTGGGGGAGCCCATGGTGCACAAAGGGGAGCTTGGGGGGTCCTAGGGCAGCCAAAAAAAACATAGGGCTGGGTGTAGGAGCAGGTCTCAGGGCAGCCCAAAGAAGCTGGGTGTGTGTGGTCCCAAGGCACCCAAAGTAAAGAGGTGGTTCCTGGGATGGGGTGGAGGGGCATCCCAAGGCACCCAAAGAAGGGTGAGGCAGCATCCCAGGAAACCCAGAGGAAGCCACAGGACCTCTGGAGCTCCTCCAGCCCAACCCTCTTGCTCCAGCAGGGTCACCCACAGCAGCTTGCCCAGCATCACAATGGCCAAGTGAATTTGGAAGCTCTCCAAAGCAGGAGACTCCAAAATCCTCCACCACCCCGAAGAGCTGGGCCCCAGGGCACCCAGAGCAGGCTGGGCAGGGGTCTCAAAGCAGCCAAAAGCGGTGGAGGAGGTCCCTGTGCGCTCACCCACCTGGCAGTAGAAGGCAAAGAGGCGCAGGCGTCGAATGGGCGCAAAGAAGAGGATGGGGATGGGCACCTCGATGACGTAGGTGGCCACCACACTGAGCTTCTGGAACCAGCTGGGCAGCTGGTGGGCAAACCAGGCCACTGGGGTGGGGATGCACTGGGACTGGTAGTGGTAGGTGAGGGCTGGGGGGAACAGGAACGAGGTTTGGGGTGAGCAGAGGCGGCAGAGAGGCGACAAAGCTGCCCAGGCTGCCCCAAGCCCTTCCCGGCCCCTCTCCAATTCCCTCCCAACCCCAAGCCCTTCCCAGTCCCGTCGCCAAGCCCTTCCCAACCCACTCTGAGGATTGAGGTGCCCCAAAACCTCCCAGCGGCCCACTCCCCCACCAGAAACCAGCGCCCCCCTCACCAGTAAGCCCCCACCAGGTGGGGCAGCGACTGGTCAGCTTCACCACCCCGGAGGAGAACATCAGCCGGAAGAGGAGCCACCGGACCAGCCAGAAGGTGACCCCGTCGTGGGGACGCCAGCTCGTCGACTTCCACTTCAGCAGGTGCATGGGGGCCACCAGCACAGCCAGGAACCCTGTTTCCAGCAGGAGACTGTCCCTGGGGTGGGAAGGGATCTCTAAGGCTCACCCAGTCCAACCCCCCTGCTCCAGCAGGGTCACCCCCAGCAGCTTGCCCAGCATCACAATGGCCAAGTGAATTCAGCAGCTCTCCACAGAAGGAGACTCCGAGACCTCGCTGGTTTTGGCCACCCCCAAAGCCAAGATGTTTCTCCTACATGCCCCTGGCCACTACTGAAAAGAGTCTGGCCCCATCCTTTTGCTCCCCACAGCTCCTTTAGCTCTTGCTGAGCACTGATCGTATTCCCTCTGGGGTTGCTCTTCTCCAGGCTCAACAGCCCCAGGGCTCTCAGCCTTTCCTCCTCACAGAGATGCTCCAGGCCCCTCAGCAGCATCCCAGCCTCCACTGGACTCTCTCCAGTAGGGCCCAATCCCCCTAGAACTGAGGAGCCCAGAACTGGACCCTGTTCTCCAGGTGTTGCCTCAGCAGGGCAGAGTAGAGAGGTAGAAGACCCTCCTCTGACCTGCTGGCCACACTCTGCTTCGTGCCCCCAGGCTACATTTCTGGCTCATGGGCAACTTCCTGTCCCCCAGCACTCCCTCTCCATGCAGCTGCTTCCCAGCAGGTCACCTCTCACCTGGAGTGGAGATGCTCCTCCCCAGGGGCAGGACCCTACCCTTGCCCTGGTTGATCTTCATGAGGTTCTTCTCCCCCAGCTCTCCAGCCTGGCCAGGTCTGGCTGGATGGCAACACAGCCATCCCAGTTTGGCACCATCAGCAAATTGGCTGAGGGCCCACAGTGCTCCTTCACCCAGGTCACTGATGAAGACATACATTGACCAAGACTGTACCTAGTCCTGACCCTTGAGGAACATTGTAAGCTCCAGGTCTCTAACTAGACCCTTTCCCACCAATCACATCCCTCTGAGCTCTATCCTTCACCCAGTTCCATCCCAGTATGACCAGCACCAAGCTGTGTCAGGATAGCTCCCAGGACATGGAACCCACCCCAGAAGGGTCAGTGTGGGGCTGACTCACCACTGGAAGTAGAGAAAGACCTGTCCCACCTGTGGAGAAAGAGAGCACAGGTGACAGGGGCCTCTTCCCAACACCCATCCCATGGTAAAATGGGCTGAGGGGTGGTTACAGATCCCTCCTGGAGCCCAGTTTGGGTGTGGGGAGGGAACCTAGAGGTAGCAATAGGCAGCTGCATGTTGGGGCTCACAGAATTCTCATGGGATGGGGGATAGGGCCTGTGAGGGGGCAATTTGGGCTGGGAAGGGGAAAAGAGTCCTCATGGGAAGCACAAAAATTCCTCAGAAATCTGGGAATTAGCTCCACTTGCCTATTTTGGAGGAGTTACCCCAGGAAAAATGGGATAGGGCTGGAATGTTACCCCCCTCAAGACGAACGAGGGAGCTGCCAGTGTCTTGCCCCAGCTCCACAGGGGAAACAGGAGTACTGTGAGGCTGTGGGATGACTCTAATGTAAGGGAATCATCCCACCCCATCCCAAAAATCTCAAATCCCTTTCCCTGAGACCCCCCCCACCCCCAAGACAAGACTCATTCCCAACTTCCCTACCTGGTAGAGGGAAAGATAGCACATCCTGAGCAGGGCAAAGAGCAGGCAGTCCCTTAGCGGCTCCAGCAGCACGGCCCCGAGTGACATCAGGACTCCCAGCAAGCACAGCAGCTCCATTCCCAGCTCAGTATCCAAACCCAGGTAGGGACTGAGCCAGAGCAGGGTGGGAAAATCCCGCAGCTGCTCCCAGAACCCTTTCCCAGTGAGCCGGAGCAGCCTTCGGGCAGGCAGGATCCCGGCTCTGCCATACAGCCCTGGGGCGTGGCAAACACAGTACAAACCAGTGAGAATGGGGAGCAGAACTGCGAGCCACCTAGCTCCCTCCCACTTCCTCCTAGCTCCCACACCTTCCTCCTCCTCCTCCACCCCTAACAGAATCCCCTCTGCATCCCTTCGCGCCTCACGGGCGGCGCCCTCTCCCTCCTCACGGTCATTCAGGCGCCAGCCGAGGGGGCTCCCCCCGCCCCCATCTTCCCAGTTTCGCGCTTAAAGCCCTCTTGCCAGTTTCACCAGCCAACTGGGAAGGCAGCCCCGCTGGCACGAACCCAGGTGGAGCCCCGCCAGGCCACGCAGGGGGAGAACGGAGGGGCACAGGGCGGACAGGCCGCTGTTCAGGTGCTCCAGTGAGGCCCGTCCCCGGTGGGGTCTATCCCCCCGTGGGGCCTATCCCACACCTGCCCCACACCACCCCTAACTAGCGGCCTAGCGGCCTCCCAGCGCATCCCCCAACCCCATGGTGCTGCCGTTACCGGGAATCTGAACGTAAAGAGAGGCGAAGGCAGCGAGATAAACGGCGGCCAGCCCCGTCAGGAAGAGGGAGCGCGGCCGCACCGGAGGGACCCCCATAGTAGTGGTGCCAGCAGCAGCTGCGCCGCGCCGGAGACCCCCGCCAGCAAGCCACAACGTCAGCGCGTACGTCGCGTCGGCACGTAGAAGCGCGAGCGGACGGCGGCGCCACGCTAAGGACCCCTCTCCGCCAGTGCATAACGACGTCAGCACGTCCCGCGCGTCAAGAAGGCGCCGAGCTTGAAACCCCCTCCGGTGCAGAATGACGTCACCGCGCCCCGCCCCCTGCGCGTCACGTCGGGCGGGAAAAACAAAATGGCGTCAGGAAGCCAAGGGGGCAGCGGAGGCTGGTGAGAGGCGGGCTAGGGGCTCGGGGTGGGTCTTGGGGCTGGGAGTTTCGGGTTGGGGGTCTCGGTTTCTTTCTGGGGTTCTTGTACCTGTCTGGAGTTCTCGGGTCTGGGGTCCGGGACGCGAGTCCGGCTTTCGGTCTGGGGCTGAAATCTCACTCTTGGTCTGGGGGTCTGGGTCTTGTTCTGGGAGCCGTGTCTCGCTCTGGATCTGGGCTCCGGATCTTTGCTCGGCGCTGGGGTCCGGCTCTTTCTTTGCTCGGCGCTGGGGTCCGGCTCTTTGCTCGGCTCTCGGTGCGGCGCTGGGCTCTGGGTCCGGCTCTGGGATGGGAGGCTTAGCTTGGACCTGGTATCTCGCTCGGAGGGTCTCGGTGGCCATTTGGGGTCTCGCTCTGGATCTTGGAGCTGTGTCTTAGTCTGGGTCTGCATCTTGGTTCGGGGGTCTCGAGTCTGAGTCTTGGTTCCAGATCTGGGGGTCTTGGTCTCAGCCTGGGGTCTCAAGTCTGGGGCCTGGATTTGGAATTTGACTCTGGGGTCTGTGTCTCAGTCTGGATCTGGGATCTGAGTGTTAGGCTGGATCTGGTCTGGGAGTCTTGCTCTGAGCCTGAGGTCTGGGGTCTGAATGTTGCTCTGGTATCTGGATCTTGCTCTGGGTCTTACCATGGGTGTGGATTTTGATCTGGGGCCTGGATTTCAGTCTGGGGATTTGGTCTGGTGGCTGGAGCTTGGTCCAGGGTCTGGCTCTGGGGTTTTGTTATGGGTTGAATTAGATCCTCCCAGCATCTAGTATCTAAGCTTAGGGACTAGCTCTAACCACTACAGCTTTGGATCTCACAGTCTGGGGTCTGGATCTCGGTTTGCACCTGGGTCTTGATATGGAGTTTGGATCTCAACCTCGGGTCTGGATTTCAGCTTGAGCGTGGGTCTGGGCTCTGCATCTCAGCCTGGCTGTGGAGTTTGGCCTGGGGGCTGGATCTTAGTCTGGGTTGGGGGGAGTCAAGGTCTCGGTCTGGACCTTAGGCTGAGTCTTGATCTGGATTTTGGTCTGGGGTCTTGGCCTTGGCCTGGCATTGGGGTTTGTGGTCTAGATCTCGGTCTGGGTCTCAGGCTGGGTTTGGGGTGTGGGCCTGGTTCAGTGGTGACCTGCTGGGTTGCTGGTTGGACTGGATGATCTCAAAGGTATCCTCCAACCAACTCCCTTCTGGGTCCCCTGACGGCTGCCTTCTTCCCTTGACAGCTGAGCTCAACCCTGCCCTGGCTGTGCCTGCCCCTGGGTGTCCTGCACCGTTGGATGCCCCCCCCGGGCCCCTCCCTGGCCAAAGCTGGCTCCCCCCACCATGGAGGAGGTGGAGTCACGTTTCCTGCACCTCCTGCAGCCCATCAGGGACCTCACCAAGAACTGGGAGGTGGATGTGGCTGCCCAGCTTGGGGAGTACCTGGAGGAGGTGAGGAGGGGTCCTACACCCCATGAGAGGGGGACATTGTGGGGTGACAACCTTCTCCCTGTCAGCAAGCTTCAGTTGAGCTTTGCTGGGTCATCTTCTGTATTCTGTGTCTTCTGCAGCTAGAGCAAATCTGCATCTCCTTTGACAATGGCAGAACCACCATGAACTTTGTGGAGGCTGCTCTGGTGATCCAGGGATCTGCTTCTATCTACAGCAAGAAGGTGACAGCCACCTTGTGTTCCCTTTGTCACCCTGCTCTGTCCTGCTGGCCCTCAGCTGAGCATTGTGGGGTTCAAAATGACTTGGATGCAACAATGAGTGCTAGAGATGAAGGAATGTCAGCTTCTGCCTCCTGAATCACAGACTGGTTGGGTTGAGGGACCTTCAAAAGCCATCTGCAGTCAGCAGGGACATCTGCAACTAGAGCAGGTTGCTCAGAGCCCAAACCAACCTGACCTGCAATGGTTCCAGGCATGGGGTATCTCCCACCTCTCATCACAAAGAACATCTCACTGCCCTCATCATGAAGAACACCTTCTTTTTCTCCAATCTACATCTCCCTCACCCCTTGTCCTGTCCCTGCTGAAGCTGGAGCAGCTCTTCTGGGACCTGTTCCTCCTTCACCAAGGGTCTGATTGCTCTTTTCCAGGTAGAACATCTCTACCAGTTGGTCTACCAAGTCCTTGACTTCATCTGCAACAAGACGTGAGTGGAGTTCTCCTCACACACACACATGTCCCAGGAGCAGCTTGTATGGGCTTGAGGCTTGGAGAAGAACCTGGGAGGCTCCAGCCCTGTCCTGCTGCTTTCCTGCTGAGGTGGTGGGAAGGGCCATCCATGGCCAGTGGGACTGGGGAAGGGAGGTGAGGCCACTCCTTGAATCCTGGGGTCAGATTTGGGCCCTTCAGTCTAAGAAGGACATTGAGAGGCTGGAGCAGGTCCACAGAAGGACAACAAAGCTGGGGAAGGGTCTGGAGAAGGAGAACGGTCTGGAGAACTTGTGAGGAGCAGCTGAGGAACCTAGGGGTGTTGAGCCTGGAGAAGAGCAGCCTGAGAGGGGATCTGCTCAATGCTCAGCAGGAGCTAAAAGGTGGAGGGCAAGGGGATGTGGCCAGACACTTGTCAGTGGTGTCCAGGGACAGGACAAGGGGCAACAAGCACCAGCTGTAACCCAGGAGGTTCCATCAGGGGCAACTTGTTGGCTGTGAGGGTGGTGGAGCCCTGGAGCAGGCTGCCCAGAGAGGTTGTGCAGTCTCCTTGTCTGGAGAGCTTCCAACCCCCCCTGGCCATTGTGATGCTGGGCAAGCTGCTGGGGGTGCCACTGCTGGAGGAGGGAGGTTGGACTGGATGAGTTCCAGAGGTCCCTTCCTACCCCACCACAGTGGGACTTGTGGAACCATCATCCTTTTGTTGGAAGAGGTCAAGGATGAAAGTCTGAAGGAAGCTGCTCTTGAGCTGGAGCAACAGAAGCTCCGTGGAGGTTCCTGAAGCCTGCCCATGGTGTGCCCTCTCTGTGCTGTCCATGGGTGGTCCCACTTGAAGCCACAACAGCAAGAAGCAGGGTTGGAGGCCTCCTGGCTCCGTTTCTCTCCCAGCTTCTCATTCCCGCTGTGGGCTGCTCCCGATCCCAAGGTTTTCCTCCCTGATGCAGGAGGCAGAAGCAGGTCTGCTCCGTGGGACCTGATGGCAAGGATGCTGATATCACCTTTGAGACTGAGCAGGAGGAGGTGAGGGGTGGCCTGTCCCCAGGGTCTCTGTTCCCTAAGGTGTCTGTCCCTCAGGATCCCTGTCCTCTCGAGGCCTCTGTGTCCCCAAGCTCCCTGTCCCTAAGGGCTGGCACTTGTCCCCTTCCTCCCCTCCTACACCCCTGGCTGTGCTCCAGTAGCTCCCAAACTGGTTTCTGTCCCCTCCTTGGGACCCCTTGGTGGCAGCAGAGTGGTGGCAGTGGGGCAGGTGACAGCGGTGTGTCTCTTGCAGGCGTTCCTGTCCTTGGATGACATTGGGGACAGCAGCCAGGCCAGCGTGGACCTGAGGAGGGACCAGCAGCCCAGCGTGAGCCCAGCTCCTCTCCTGGCCCTGCTCCCCTTTCCCAGGGGGAATCCCATGGGATCAGGGCTCTGGGGGCATGGAGGGGCACTTGGGCAGTGCCATTCCATTCCCAGTGTCCTTCCTGGGCTCCATCCCATATTTCCAGTGCCCTCCCTGAGCTCCATCCCAGCTCCCTGGGCTCCATTCCAGTTCCTCAGGCTCCATCCTGTGTTCCCAGTTCCCTTCCCAGGCTCCACCCCAATTGGCCTCTCCATGCCCTATTCCAGTTTCCCAGCACCTTCCCCAGTTTCCCAGCGCCCTTCCATGCCCCACCCCAGTTTCCAGGTGTCCTCCCTGGGCTTCCTCTCGGTTCCCCAGGCTCCATCTGTTTCCCACCCCTCTCCTATTCCCCATCCCAGTTTCCCAGCCCCCTCCCATCCCCCATCCCAGTTTCCCCAGTGGCCCCATCCCAGTTTGCCCACAGACGGTGGAGTTGATACCTCTGACCCCCATGTGCCTGGTGCCACCAGATGACGCCGAGAAGAGGAACAACCCCCTGCTGAGGTGACAGCCCTGGGCCCTCCCAGTGCTCCCCAGCTCAGACTGGGCAGCAGCAGGGCTGCATCCTCCTGCTCTGGTGGGAGACTCCTGCTGGGAACGGGCCGGTGAAGGCTCGGCGGGAGGGGAGGAGCCGGGGCCGTGCTGGGGAAGCCACACGGGGCAGATCCGGTGGGAGTCCCGGAGCTGCTGCCCCTGGAGCAGGGTGGGCTCAGGCCGGTGGCTCTCTCCCAGTGGGACTGGTTTTGGGGTGCCCCCTCCCACGCCTGTTCCTCACCCTTCCCAGCTGTAAGGGGGAGCTGCTGGCCAGCCGCAGGGACTTCCGGATGAACACCTGCACCCCCCACGCCTCCGGGGCCTTCCTGCTGGAGCCCTTCGGCCCCTCCCCAGCCTCCAGGATGGAAGGTACTGCGGGGGGAGCCCTGCCTGGGGCTGCGGTGGCTGCTGCTGCACCGGGGGGGCTTAGGCTGGAGGTTGGGAAGAAGTTCTTCAGAGAGAGAGAGAGAGGCTGGCCATTGGAATGTGCTGCCCAGGGAGGTGGTGGAGTCACCATCACTGGAGGTGTTTAGGAAGAGACTGGATGGGTGCTTGGTGCCATGGTTTGGTTGATTAGATGGTGTTGGGTGATAAGTTGGACTTGATGATCTTGAAGATCTCTTCCAACCTGGTCCTATTCTGTTCTGTTCTGTTCTACTCACAGCAAGGTTGACAACTGGTGGCACTGGAGATGTGAGGGAGCAACTGGGAGCTGCTGTCCAGGCTCTGGCCTTCTCTGGGGAGGCAGGTGAGTGTGACTGGGAGGCACTGGGAGGATAAGGAGGGACCAGGGAAGGTGAGGAAGGGCTGGGAGGGTGACAAACTGGGAAGGTGGGAAGAGACTGGGAGGGGAAGTGTGAGGAAGGACTGGGAGGATGAGGAGGGATGAGCAGGAACTGAAGGAAGAGGAACTGGGATGATGAGGAAGGGCTAGGAAGGTGACAAAGTAGGAAGGTGAGGAGGGCCTGGGAGGGTGAAGAAGAAGGACTAGGAGGGACATGGAGGGTGAGGAGGGACTGGGAGGATGGGGAGGGGCTGGAAGGAACTGAGATGATGAGAAGGGGCTGGGAGGATGGGGAGGAGTTGGCTATGGAGGGACTGGGGCCCATCTGATGTCCCCCCAGACCCTGATGATGAGGACATCAGAGATGACATTGGCCCTGAGGATGATGCCATGGAGGTGCCCCCAGCTGTCTCCCAGCATGTGGAGGCACAGAAGGTGGGTGCCAGGCCCTTGAGGACAGTGCCACCTCCTTGGCCTTCCCCAGGACCTCACCGGTTTGTCTCATTGCTTCCAGATCCTGCCCCAGCCCAAGGGCTATGCCCTGCGGGTGCCAGCCCCTGCCCAGGACCCCAAGACCCACCTCAAGGTAGACAGGACCTGGAGTAGGTCCAGAGCTTCTCCATGCCCACCTGAGATGTCCCTGTCCTCCCCTGTGCCAATGTTGGGGTGACCCTCTGGGCCAAGTGGCTCCTGTGTGCCCACCCTGAGGTGGCACAGGGCCTTTGGTGGCTTCATCTCTGCTGGTTCCTCTTCCAGGAGAAGCTGGACCCTTGGCACAGCCTGGATCCCTTTGCTGACTCCGAGGACAAGCCCTTCAAGAAAGGTTGGGGGGGGGGGGCACCAAGGGGCTGCTCCTCAGGGTGGGGTTTACTCTGGAGCAGGTCACAGCCTGATTGGGAAGGTCCCAATTGTCCTTCAGCATCCCCTGAGCCGTGGTGGCTCTGTCCCAACCTTGGGATGGGCAGAAGCCTGGGGAAGAGAGTGCAGGACCTTTAGGGGTGGCCAGGTTGGAAGGGCATCAGGAGGCTCTTCTGACCGTGGGCTTGGTTCCAGGGAGGACTTTCCTTGTGCCACCCGGCCTGAAAGACATGGTTGGGGATAAGAGGAAGAAGAAAGGACCAAGGAAGCTCCAGGACTTCATGAAGTGGTTCTCTGCAACCTGTGAGTGTCCTGGACGTGATGCATCCTATGGGATCTCCCCATGATCCAAGTGGGAAACCTCTTCTCCAGCCCCACCTCTGCTGTGGGTGGCCTGCTGCTGGCCCTCTTCACTGGTGGCTCTGGTCCCATGGCCACTGTCATCCCCACTCTGGACCTGCCCAGAAGCTCCATCCCCTTCACCAAGCAGGAGATGGACACCTTTATTGGCCCAAGACCTCCCTTGTGGCTGTCCCTTGGCCAGGGCTCCTTTGAGGGGTTGGAGGTGGCCCTGGAGGTGACTACCACGGGGTGGGGCCACTAGAGTGCTGCCACCTCATTTCCTCATTCTCCTTATTGGTGTCCCTGGATCTCACCCTGGGGTTTGTCCCTTGTCCAGGGCACTTGTGAGGGGTTGGAGGTGGCTGTAGAGGTGATAACCATGCTGTGGTTATGCCACCAGAGTGCTGCCAGCCTCGCTGCTATCCCCAGGAGGGCCCATGGGGTTGTCACCTCTAACCCTTGGTGGCTTTAACCCTCTCTGGTTCTTCCAGACTATGACAGCAGCGACAGCAGAAGAACCAAGAGGAAAGGTCTAACCTTTGCAGGTGAGTTGGACACCTTGCAGACATCCCCTTGTCCCCTGGCTGCTGGCCGCAACCTCCCTGGGTGGCATCTGTGGGCCTTGGAGGGTCCCCAACATGCCCAGTGTCCCCCCAGACCTGGAGGTGTTCTACTGGAAGGAGCAGAAGGAGCGGTTGGCAGCGTGGAAGAAGCTGCAGCACCCACTGGTGAGGTGGCACCAGGGGGCGCTTGGGCACCTCTGTGCCCCCTCCCTGGGCAGTGGGGGGGTCCTCATGGGAGGTGACTGAGGGTTGATGTCTCCCAGGAGCCGCTGTGGCCACCAGAGAAGGAGCTGGAGGTGGCTGAGGAGGAGCTGGAGGCACCTGAGGAGGAGCGTGGGGTCAACTGCGAAGGGGACAATGGTAAGTTGGGCAACCCAAATCTGCACCCTCACCCCAAACTGGGGGTCCTTGGGTGGGGGGGGGGACACTGTTTGTCCCCAGGAGGGTGGCACTGAGACATTGTTCCCTCCCCACAGGTGACTTCATGGAGCATGAGGAGCTCCCACTTGACCTGGAAGAGCTGGCAGAAGGAGACCTGGGTGAGGGGCGGGGAGCTGCTCTACACCTTCCCCAAGTGCCCTTGCCTTGTCCCCCTGTCCTTGGGGTGTCCCCCTGTCCGTGGGGGTGTCCCCTGTTTCCCCCTTGGTGACACTTTGGCTTCCCACAGCCCCGGGCTGTGACGTGAGCTACGAGGAGCTGGTCCGCAGGAACGTGGTGGGTACCGGTTGGGGATCTGGTGGGGGGCAGCAGGGCAGGGTTTGAGGGGGCAGCAGGAGGGTTGGGGGTGCCCCCAGCTGATCCCCATTGTCTTCTCCACCCCCCTTCCTCCCCCTCAGGAGCTCTTCATCACCAACTCCCAGAAGTACCTGCAGGAGACGGAGCTGTCCCAGAACATGCGGAGCTGGGAGGAGAGGATCGGGCCCCTGCTGCAGGAACAGGCAAGGGAGCCCTCCCCACCAGGGGCAGGGGGCTGGGGTGGGCAGGCACCCCTGGGGCTGGGGGTCTGGGGGTCTGGGGTGGGCAGGGGGGCACCGGTGGACAAGGACCCCTGGGGGTAGGAGGCTGGGGGCTGGAGGGGGCAAGACCCCCTGGGGACCAGGGTCTGGGGTGGGCAGGGACACAGGGTGGGCATGGATGCCTGTGGGCAAAGGACATCAGTGGGTAAGGGGCTGGGGGGGTAAGGGACCCTCGTGGGCAGTGGCTTGGGGGTCCAAGTGCTCTCCAGTGCCCCCCTGAGCCCTTGGTGCCCACAGGAGGAGCGAGCCCCCTTCGACATCTACAGCGATGGTGTGGTACTGGCAGAGAGGTGCCAGCCCCTTGGGCAGTGGCACTCCTTTGCCAGCCTGGTCCATGGCCTGCCCCCCTTCAAGGTCAGCAGGTACCTGCTGGCTGCTCTGCAGCTGGTGAGTATGGGAGTGCCCCCACGAATCCTGCCAGCTCCCCAGTGCCCCTCACCATGCCCCCTTTGCCCCTTCCCAGTGCCCCCCTAATGCTGCAGGCTCCCAGTACCCCTCACTGTGCCCCTTTCTGCCCCCAAGCTTTGACAGTGATGCCCAAGCTGCACCAGCCCTCAGTGCCCCTCACCATGCCCCCTTTGCCCCTTCCCAGTGCCCCCCTAATGCTGCAGGCTCTCCGTGCCCCTTGCTGTGCCCCTTTCTGCCCCCTCCCCTGTGACCCCAAGCTTTGTCAGTGACCCCCAAGCTGCACCAGCCCTCAGTGCCCCTCACCATGCCCCCTTTGCCCCTTCCCAGTGCCCCCCTAATGCTGCAGGCTCCCAGTGCCCCTCACTGTGCCCCTTTCTGCCCCCAAGCTTTGACAGTGATGCCCAAGCTGCAACAGCCCTCAGTGCCCCTCCCCAGGCCCCCTTTGTCCCCTCCCCAGTGACCCCAAGCTCTGCCAGCTCCAAGTACCCCTCACCATGCCCCTTTTAACCTCTCCCTAGTGCCCCTAGAGCTCTGTCAGGCCTCAGTGCCCCTCACAGTGCCCTCTTTGCCCCCCCAGGCTAACGACTCGGTGGTGGAGCTGGCTCAGGAGGCAGGGCTGGAGGAGGCTGTGGACACACTGCGGCTATGGCTGCTGACTGCCCCCCAGGAGCCCCTCCAGCGCTTCCAGGGCCTCCAGTTGCCCTCAGTCTGCCCCACATCCCCCTCCACTCCCCCCCGCCCTGAATGATACCCCCACCTCAGGAATAAAGGCTCTGCCTGATGAGGAGGCGGCTTCCTGCACCATGGAATGATCCCGGGGGTGGCATAAAAGGTGGCACAGGGTGGGCAGAAGTCTCCTGCCCTGTTGAATGGTCTTGAGAAGAAGGAGGGGTGGGGGTGGGTGGGGTGGCACAGGTGTCCCTCCACAGGACCCTCCTGGGGAGGACCACAGGGAACCCTTCACCCACCTACCAGGCACCTCCTGCCCTTCAGCACCATCTTGGGGAGGGGGGTGTTCTAGGTTGGCACCCTCCTTAGAACGACAGGGGGTGCTTTAGGGGGAGGTTATTTTGGGGAGAGGGGTGCCAAGCAGTTTTAATGCCCCTGGGTAGGCAGGGGGCGGGGCTGGTAAGCACCCATGTGGTGCCAAGCAGCTTTACTGCTCTGGTGAGATGCCTGTTTTAATGGCCCTGGGGGGGATGCTAATCACTTTACTGTCCCTAGAAGGAGATCCCAAGCAGCTTTATTGCCCTAAGGTGGTGCCAATCACTTTTTCTGCCCCTAGGTTGGCACAGGTAGGGCTTGGTAGGTGCCCACGTGGTGTGAATTATTTTCACTGCCCCGGAGGAGTGCCAGCTTTAATGCCCTGGGTGGGTGTATCCCAATCAGTTTCACTGCCCCTGGAGCGAGTCCCAAGCAGCTTTCCTGCCCCCAGGCAGGGGCAGCCATCATTTTTTGTGCCCCTGTGGGGGCAGGGGCTGGTAGGTGTCCATGTGGTGCCGCACGCTGCGGGCGATCTGCTCCTCGCTCTTGGCCCTGCCGTAGTAGTCGAGGAGGAGCCCGTCGGGGCCCAGCAGGTAGAGGATGATGCTGTGATCCACCAAGTACTCCCCGCTGGCGTCGGGGGGCCCCGCCTGGGCATAGACTCTGTAGGCTTTGCCCGCTGCCCGCACGGCCTCGGGGCTCCCGGTCAATCCCAGCAGGCGGGGGTGGAAGTCCTGGAGGTACCGGGCCAGGGCCTCCACGCTGTCCCGTTCTGGATCCACCGTGATGAAGAGGGGTTGGATGGGAGGAAGGCTACCTTTCCGGGCGTCCTCTCGCTCCAGCATCTCCACCACCCTGCCCAGCTTCTCCAGTTCCTCCGGGCACACGTCGGGGCAGTGGGTGAAGCCGAAGTAGAGCAGCACCCAGCGGCCCAGGAAGTCCGACTTGCGGCGGGCCCTCCCGGTGTGATCCACCAGCTGGAAATCCCCCTGGCCCAGTGCCAGCGCCCGCAGCTCCTCCTGGCGCCGTGCCCGCCGCCGCCGCTCCTTCTCCTCCCGCAGATACAACCAGGCAGCCCCCGCCGCCGTCCCCGCCGCCGCCACCACGCCTACGCGGCCCCAAAATGGCATTGCCCGGCCTCCGCCCGGCGTAGAGGCGGGGTTGGAGAGGCAGCGGGTGGGTGGTAAAGGGTGGCGCGGGGGGGGTGGGGAGCAGGAGAGGGCGAAGGGGAAGCAGGCGGCGGGGCAGCGGCATGGTGGGGCTGTGGGGAAGGAGAAGGGGTGAGGAGAGGAGCACAGGGGATGTTTGGAGGCCTTGTGCCAGCCCTCTGGTGCCACCTGACACCTTAGTGCCTTTTGACCCCTGGCCAGAGCCCGCAGGGCGCTTTCACCCCTACCCCTGTTGTGCCGGTGCCCTTTGTCCCCTCATGGCAGGCCCCCGACGCCCTCTGCCCCATGCCCCTGCTGTCCCGGTGCCCTTTAGCCCTTCACGTCGGGTCCCCGCTGCCAGGCTCCCTTTAACCCCCTCCCCATGACCCTCCGGGGCCTACCCGTAGAGCGCCGGGGCCCGCGGCACCGGCAGGGCCGGCAGCGGAAGTGACGCACAGGGTGGGGTTTCAGGTGCACGTGACCAGGCGCGCTGCGCGCCCCCCGTGGGCAGGAGGTGGCGCATGCGCGTTGGGCGCAACCCCGCCTGCGATGAGGGCGCATGCGCGGCTCGCTGCCCCGGCGGCTGCGTACCCCTAGGCCGGCAGCTGGATTATATCTCCGCTGCCCGGCATCTCCCCCGTGGGCAGAATCGTTTCGGTGACAAACTCGGGTGGGCTCGAAGGAGCCTCCGGGGCCAGGCGAAGAGCGGCCTGCAAGGCCTTGCGGCCTTCCTCATCCAGGCCTCCGTCGTGGTGCACCCGCAGCCAGGCCTCGCCTGAGGGCAAAGGCTCCGCTGTGGGCTGAAGCCTGCAGAGACCCTTCCGCCTCGCCCCCAACAACGACAAGGCTGCTTTCCGTACCTGCCTCCAGCCGCTGCCCCGCTGTTACCAGCAGCTCGGCTCCCACCCGGTGGTTTATGGGGTCTCCGGCCCGTTCCCGGCCGGCTCCCAGGCGGTGGAGGACGTGGGCGAGAGGCAGGGCCTCGATCTGCTGCACCCAACCTGGCATACCGCGGGGAGGGAAGCGGGGGGGGGGGTGTCGAAAGGGCAGGGGATGGGCTGTGAGGGGCTTCAGGGAGTTCAGGGGGCTGAGGGCCTTGGGAATGGGGGGTGTGGCACAGGTTGAGGGGTGCAGAGTTTTGGGGGCTTTGGGAATGGGGCAGGAAGATGGAGGGCTACAGAGTTTGGGGGGTGAGCAGCTTTAGGAATGGGGCATGGGGGGCAGGGAGCTTGAGGGGTATGGGGCTCTTGGGGGGCTCCAGGTGTGGAGGATTTGGGGCTGGGGCTGCAGACATGGACTTAATGGAACATTGGGGGATGTGGGGCTGGGTTGTGCAGGCAGGGAGTTGGAGGGCAGAGAGCTTGAGGTGTGTGGGTTTTAGGGAGCCCAAATTATGGGGGAGTGGGGGCTGGGGGGAAGGGCAGGCAGGGACCCCAGGGTCTCTCCAGAGGGCGACAGGTTCAGGGAGTGAGGTTTGTGAGGGGATGATTAGCAGGCAGCCCTGAGGAAGGTTTGGGGGGGGTCCAGCGGGACCCCCTTAAGCTCACAAGGGGTACAGGGTAGGGGTAGAAGTTGGGGTGCTCCCTCTAGCCCATCACTTACCTCCCTGTAGTGCCTTCAGCTCCTCCTGGATGCTGGCCTGGCCCAGGACCTGCCAGCGCTGGGCAGGGGCCCCAGTGCAGAGGAGCTGGGCTGTGTTGGGGGCTACCCCCTGGACCCCCAGCATGGCCTCGAAAGTGGCCAGGGCTGAGCCATTGTCTAGTGCTGCACCCAGGAGCTGCTGGCCCTGCTCAGCACTCCCAGCCAGGCCACACTGCCACAGCAGCAGACCACCTGCAGGACACTGGCTGGTACTGGGGCCTGGGGACCCCTCATCTGCACCTCAAAATGCCTCCTACCTACCTCTGCACCTCAAAATGCCCCTTAACCCTCCCTGCACCCCAAAATGTCCTCCTGCTCCTCAACCCTTGCCCCCTGCACCCCTCAATGACTCCCCAATTCCTCTCTGCATCCCAAAATGAACCCAAACCCCCTTTTGCATCCCAACAACCCTCTCTGCACCCCAAAATATCCTTAACCCGCACCCCAAAACGCCCCCATCCCTCTTTGCATGCCAAAATGCCCCCAGTTGTGGTCTGGGAAGGGAGGCAGCTGGAGGTCAGTGATCAGCTGGGGAGGTGGGAGGGGTTGGGGTGTTTTGAACTGGGAGGGGTCTAGGGTGGGGTAAAATTAGTTGGGGTCAGAAGGAAGGGACAGGCAGGGGTGCAGGGACCCCAAGACTGGGGGTGAGTCTAGGGTTTTGGGGTTCACAGGGGGGGACCAGGGAGGAGTGTTAGGCTGAGGAGGGGCAGAGGAAGGGTCACCAAGGACAGGGAAGTGCCTCAGGGCTGGGGGGTGCCACAGGGTCCCCAAGGCTTTCAGGGAGCTAGAGCTGGGGAGGGGACACAGGGGCAGTGCCCAGGGACATGAAGGGCTCAGGGCTGGGGGCACACACAGACCCCGAGGCTCTGGTGGGGCTCAGAGTTGGGGGTGGCGGCACAGGGGCCCCAAGGTGGTGCCTAGGTTTGGGGGCACAGGGAAGGTCCCCAGGCCCATTAGGGGTTCAGAGTTGGGGCAGGGCAGAGGGAACTTGAGAGTTTGTGGGGATCATGGCTTGGAGGAGCACAGGGAAGGTCCCCATGAAGGGTTCAGGGTTGGGAGGGGGACACAACAGGGACCCCAAGGCTGTGAGAAGGGTCACAAGGAAGGTCCACAGGGGAGCACTGGGGGCAGGGGGGCATAGTTAAGGGCCACAGAGCCACGAAGGGTGCAAGGCTGGGGGGGGGGGGGGGGACGGGGACCCTGAGGCTCCAGGGGGGCTTCAGGGTTGGGGAGGGGCACAGGAGAAGGTTCCCAAGGACATGAAGGGGCTCAGGGCTGGTGGGGAAGAGGTGGGATCAGAGAAGATTCTTGGGGACATGGTGGGGTGCAGGGAACCCGAGGCTTGACAGGGGTGCAGAGGGACCCCCTCTCCCCACTGCAGCTGTGTGCCCCCTTCACCCCCATACCCAGCATGGTGACGAGGAGGCGCAGGTCGGGCGGCCCCGCGCCGTGCAGCGCTTCCAGCGCCTCCAGCACCTCCAGAGAGTGCCCCAGGCGGCGGCCCAGAGGCTGCGACATCGGCGTCAGCACCGCAGAGCCCTGCAAGCCCAGCTCGGAGCAAACCCACACCTGCGGGCAGCGAGAGCCGTGGGGATGGCGGGAGGGGCCGGGACCGGGAAGGGGTAGGGATGGGAAAGGGACAGGGACAGGGACAGGGAAAGAGTAGGGATCAAGCAGGGACAGGGATGGGAACGGGACAGGGAAAAGGAAGGAACAGGGGTGAAGCAAGGACAGGGATGGGAACGGGACAGGGAAAGAGTAGGGATCAAGCAGGGACAGGGATGGGAACGGGACAGGGAAAAGGAAGGAACAGGGGTGAAGCAAGGACAGGGATGGGAACGGGACAGGGAAAAGGAAGGAGCAGGGGTGAAGCAAGGACAGGGATGGGAACGGGGCAGGGCCGGGAGAAAGGGAAGAGAAGGAGCACGGTCAAGACTGGGACAGGGGTGGGAAGAGGGACAGGGTTGGGAAAGGGACGGGAAGAAGGGGCAGGTGAACGAAAGAGAAGGAACTGGGCTGGAAAAGGAAAGGAAGGGATGCCCGGGGCTCACCAGGCTCTGTGCTAGCTGCCGGGCGCTGTCCCTGGTGGGGCACAGCGCGGCCCCCCCGTACTTGACATCCAGCACCAGCGCCGAGAGCTGCTCCGCCGCCTTCTTGCTGAGGATAGAGGCTGTGCCAGCGGTCACCGCCCTGTCCCCTGCCCCCGGGGCACTCCCCGGCGCCCTCCCCGGCGTCTTCCCCGGTGCCCTCCCTGGTGCCCCCCCGGTGTCCCCGGTACCGGTGATGAGCGGCAAGCTGTCCACAGTGGCCGTCACGTCCCGCAGCGCGTACAGCACCCGGTCCGCTGGGCACAGCTCCTCGCTCTGCCCCACGATGCAGCACCCGACCCGCTCCAGGGCGTCCTGCATCTGCCATGGCACCGGTGCCTGCTGCCAGCCCTGGCTCCTCTGCCATCCTCTGTTCCCTCTGCCATCCTTCCTCCCGCCTCGGGCGCCCTCTGCCATCCCGTGTCCCCTCTGCCATCCTCTCTCCCACCTTGGGTACCCTCTGCCATCCCCTGTGCCATCACAGGTCCCATCCCGTGTCCTCTGTGCTAGCCTATGTCCCCGCCCGAGTCCATCTGCCACCCTTGTCCCATCCCAGGTCCCCCTGCCATCCCCTGTCCCTCCTGTGTCCCATCCTGTGTCCCATCCTGTGCCCCCTCTGCCATCCTTTGTGCCCTCCCGAGTCCCATCCCCTGTCCCATCCCGCACCCATCAGTGTCCTCTGTCCCCCTCGGAGCTCCCCAGTCCCCACGAGCCCAGAACACCCGCGGGGTGACAGCGTGCCAAGGTGACAGCGTGCCAAGGTGGCAGTGTGGCATGGTGGCACTGTGACTGGGTGACATTGTGGCATGGTGACAGCATGGCTAGGTGACAACGCGGGTGGGTGCCAGCGTGGCTAGGTGCCAGTGTGGCCGGGTGCCAGGGTGGCAGTGCCCATCCCTCACCTCCTCAGGGCTCAGGCTGACTCGGAACCCGGGGATGGCCTCCAGCTTGTCCAGGGTCCCCCCCGTGTGGCCCAGCCCGCGCCCGCTGATCATTGGCACCTGTGGGCACAGCGGGGGTGGGCACGGAGGGTGGCACAGAGCAGGGGGTGAGGGCAGCGCCCCCCAGCCCCGCCCCAGTGCCCCTCTCACCTTGCAGCCGCAGGCGGCCAGCGCGGGGGCCAGCACCAGGCTGACCTTGTCCCCGACGCCGCCCGTCGAGTGCTTGTCCGCCAGGCGCCCGTGCCAGGCCTGCGGCCAGGCCAGCGTCCGCCCCGAGGCCGCCATCGCCCGCGTCAGTGCCAGGGTCTCACGCAGGTCCATGCCCCGCAGCCTGATGGCCATCAGCATGGCACCTGGGGACACGGCCCGTGGCGGCACCCTGCCGGCTCTGATCTCCCCCTTCCTGCCCCCGTGTCCTCTGCCCCGTCCCGGGGCTGGCAGTACCACCCTGCCCACCGCGGCTGCTCGCCCTGCCCCTGCGTGTCCCCCAGTGTGCCAGCCTTTGCCGTGTGCCCATGCCAGGTCCCCTGGCGATGTCTTCCCCCCCTGCTTCCCGATCTGTGCCTGCCGCTTCCCTGTGCCGCGTCCCTGTGCCGTGTCCCTCTGCGGTGCCCCTGGCTGAGTCACCTGCCAAGCTCCTGTGCCATGTCCCCTGCTCAGGACCCTCTGCCGTGTCCCATTGCCCACCCTGCCCTGCCCACCTCCCCATGTGTGTCCCCGTTGTGCCAGCCTCTGCTATGTCCCCGTGCCAGATCCCCTGGAGATGTCCCCTCTACCTGAGTCTGTGCCACCCGTGTCTCCCCCGTGCCATGTTGTGTCCTTCTGTGCCCCGCAGCCCTGTTCCACTGCCTCACACCCCCGCCCCTTCCTGCCTCTTCCCTGTGCCCTCGATGCGTCTCCAGGCTATGCCATCCACCCACCCTTCGACACCCTGTCCCTGGGCTGTGCCACCCACCCCTTGGCATGTCCTTTGCGCTGTGCCATCCACCCTGTGCCCCACCAGCCGTTGGCACCCACCGATCTGTCCCTGCTGTGCGGTGCCCTGGGTGATGCCCCTCACGAAGCTCTGTATCTCAGCCTCCTCCAGCCGGTGCCCATCCCGTTTCTTGCGGATCAGGGCTGGCAGCGAGCCCTGGGCAGCCATTGGCACCTTGCTCCTTCCCGACTGGCACACCGATCCTGGCTGGCACCTCGATGCTGATCAGCTGGCACCTCGATCTTGGCTGCCACCTCGATCTTGACTGGCACCTTGATCTCGACTGGCACCCTGATCCTGACCGAACCCCTGCCCGTGCCCAACTGGCACCTCGATCCTGCCCGAAAGGCACCCTAGTCCTTCCTGACTGGCACCTCGATCTTGCCTGGCCAGCACCCTGATCCTACCTGGGTGGCACTGTCGGGGCCTGCCCAGCCTGGCTCAGTGCCTGTGTGAGGCAGTGCCTTGGCACTGGACTCTGCCCTCAGGGCAGTGAGTGAGGGTCAGGCCCAGTGAGGTGAAGCCCTGGCAGCTGGGAGGGTGCCAGGGCTGGGCACCCATCACCCACAGGACAGCCTCAGGGAGTGCCCAGGGCTCTGTGTGGGGTCTTCACAGAGCTGGGTGTCCCCACCCATGGCACCACAGCACCCATGGCACCTCCAACCCCCACGGGAGTCATGAGACTCACAGTAGCCATGGCACACCTTGCACCCGTGGCACCCAGAGCACCTACAACACCCATGGCACCCATGATGCTCATGACAGGATGCCAGCCTTGGTGCCAGCAGACCCACAGCACCCATGGCAAGAGACTGGGATCAGCTGGGTCATCCTGCCCAGCCAGCAGATGTCAGCTGGGTGCCCTAGGGCAGGCACCCGCGATGGCACCAGAGCAGCTTCTGGTCTGGGCATCACATCCTGCCCCCCGCCCCCAGCATCCAGCACCCATCCGTGGGCCAGAGCCAAGCCCTCCCTGCCCCTCCCATGCCAGCCTTGCCCAGTGACTCAGCAGGACAGCAGCCCAGGCCTGGCCTTTGGCCTCCCATTTATTGGCACGGGCTGTGCCCATCCCTGTGCCCCCTCAGTCGGGCACATCCACGATGAGGGGTGCCAGGTACTGCGAGTGCCGGATGCCGAAGGTCACCCCCTGCCGCCGGCCCTGTGGGGTGGGCACAAGGCTGTGGTTAGGGAGACCCCAGGGCAAGGGGGTGCCAATGGGCGCCCCCTGCCCCCCCCCCCCCCCCCTTACCTGCTCAGGGTTGTAGGTGCCAGGCCCAGGCTTGGCAGTGTTGTCCCCAGGGAGGGTGTTTCGTGCCATCATGCTGAACTGTGGTGCCCGCTGCTTGTACACGTCGGTGGCTACCATGTTGTAGCCGCAGGGGCCTGGCGTCTGTGGGCACAGGGTGTGCTGATGGGCACCCTGCCACCCCGGCCACCCAGCACCCCAGACCCATACAGCCTTGGCACCCTGGCACTCAGACACTTGGCACCCTGGAACCCCAGCCGCCCAGCACCTTGCCACAATGGCACTCAGGTGCTTGACACTCAGGCACCCTGGCCACCCAGCACTCCAGAACCTTGTCACCCTGGCACCCCTGCCACCCAGCACCCCAGAACCTTATCATCCTTGCACTCAGACACTTGGCACCTTGGCACCCCAGCCACCCAGCACCTTGGCACAATGGCACTCAGGTGCTTGACACTCGGGCACCCTGGCCACCCAGCACCCCAGAACCTTGTCACCCCGGCACCCCAGCCACCAGCACTCCAGAACCTTGGCATCCTGGCACCCCTGCCACCCAGTGCTCCAGTACCTTGGCACAATGGCACTCAGGTGCTTGACACTCGGGCACCCTGGCCACCCAGCATCCCAGAACCTTGGCACAATGGCACTCAGACAATTGGGACCTTGGCACCCCAGCCACCCAGCACCTTGGCACAATGGCACTCAGCCTGGCACCCCAGCATCCCAGTCTCCCAGAACTTTGGCACCCTAGCACTCAGGCACTTGGCACCCTGGCCACCCAGCACACCAGACCCCCAGATCCTCTGGCACCCTGGCACACAAAACCTCAACACCTTGGCATGCCAGCACCCCGGATTCCTGGCATGCCAACATCCTGGGGCCCTTGATACCCTAACCCCTTGGCATTAGAGCTGCCTGGCACTATGGTCTGCTTGGCACTCCTGGGCACCCAGCACCCCAAACCCCCAGGACCTTGATGCCCTGGCACCCGGTGAGCTGGGCCCTTTGGCACCCAATTCCTGGCACCCTGGCACCTTGGCACCCAACTCCTGGCACCTTGGCACCCACCTTGCTCAGGTCCTGGTAGAAGGCTCCAATTTTGCTGCGCCCAGGGATGGAGTAGTTGGGTGCTGAGCTCTTATTCACCACATGGGCACCCAGCATGGTGGGCAGCATGTAGGCAGCGGGGCCTAGCGGGCACGGGAGGCACTGAGGTGGGCATGGGGGGCACTGAGAGGATCACTGAGGTGGGTACTGAGAGGGGGATGTGGGGCACTAAGGTAGTCATGGGTGTACTGAAGGGGGTACTGGGGGGTATTGGGGTGGGCATGGGGGCATTGAGGATAGCACTGAGGTGGGCATGGGGAGCACTGAGGGGGCATTGAGGGGGGTAGTGAGAGGGAGATAGTGGGCACTGAGGTGGGCATGGGTGTACTGAAGCGAGTACTGGGGGGTATTGGGGTGGGCATGGGGGGCACTGAGTGGGCACTGAGGTGGGTACTGGAAGGGGTTGGTGGGCACTGGAGTGGGCATGGGTCTACTGAAGGGGATACTGGGGGGGTATTGAGGTGGGCACAGGGGGCACTGAGGATAGCACTGAGTTGGGCATGGGTGTACAGAGTGGGGTATTGGGGGGTATTGGGGTGGGCATGGGGGGCACTGAGGGGGCACTGAGGTGGGTACTGAGAGGGGGTTGGTGAGCACTGGAGTGGGCATGGGTCTACTGAAGGGGGTACTGGGGGGGTATTGAGGTGGGCACAGGGAGCACTGAGGATAGCACTGAGGTGGCACTGCCTGGGGATGATTGGCACGGCAAACTGTGAGTACTGTCGGGGGGGAGGGGGGCGGGCACCTACCTGGTGTCTGCTGGCAGCTGCCCATCTTGGTGCGGGAGCGCAGGGCAAAGGCAGGTGCCGTGGGAAATGCCATCCTGTCTGCCCTCTCCGGACAGTAACACCCTGGGGGGTGGGCACCAGCGCCGTGGGCACCGAGCCCTGGCACAACCGCCGCCACCCCTTCCCCCCCCCGCCCGCTTCCCCCCCAGCTCACCAGGTCCGGGGGTCTGGGGGGGCAGCAGGTCCCGGGGGCGGCTGCTGATGGAGAAGGCAGGGGTGCCAGGGGGGCCCTTGAAAGTGGTGCCGGGGGGCAGCATGTAGGCAGGGCCTGGGGAGCGGGGCAGCGTCTGCTGGCACCCTCGGATCCCGAAGCTGTAGGCAGGGGCGCGGACGCGGGAGGGGTCGTGGAGGCGGTAGCCTGGGAGAGAGGGACGGGGGGTGAGCGCCTTGGCACCCTGGCATCATGGCACACAACCTCCTGGCACCTGGGCATCACGGTATCCTGGCACTTTAGCACCTTGGCATCGTGGTAACCTGGCACACAGTACCCCGACTCTCTGGCATCTTGGCATTATGATGCCATGGCACATGGGATCATGAGAATCGGGCACGTGACACCCTGGCACCTTGGCATCATGGCACCTTGGCATCATGGCACTCTGGCCCTTGGCATCATGGTAAAATGGCACAGAGTACCCCGACTTTCTGGCATCTTGGCATTATGATGCCATGGCACATGGGATCATGAGAATCGGGCACGTGACACCCTGGCACCTTGGCATCGTGGCACTCCGGCACTTGGCACCTTGGCATCATGGTCCCCTCGAACCTTGTCAGCATGGTTCTCTGGCATTATGGCACTTTGGCATCTTGACATCATGATACTGCAGCATTATTGGCATCCTGGCATCATCATCCCCAGGTACATGGCACCAACACTGGCACATTGACGCCCTGGCATTATGGTATCCTGGCATCATGGCACCCTAGCACATGGTACCTTGGCACTATGCCACCACAGCACTGCGGTACCTGCTACCTTGGCACCCTGGCAAACTGACTCATGGTACCCCCCCCCTCCCTGCCCGCCATGCCCCCCGTGCCCCCCATGCCCACTCACCCACGTTGGTGGGCAGCCCGTACTTGGGCCCGGGGCTGCCATAGAGGGCGGCGATCGGCCCCCGGGGGCGGTGAGGCCGCCAGGTGCCCACCCAGGGCTCTGCCATCGCCCGGGGGTGCGCCCCCTGGGGCGCTCCAGGCACGGGCAGCGGGCACTGGCTGGCAACTGAGCGCCGGCAGCGGGTACTGGCTGGCGACTGGGCACCGACAGTGGCTACTGGCTGGCAACTGGGCACTGAGAGCAGGCACTGGCTGGGCACCAACGGTGGGCACAGACTGGGCATGGGACAGGCCCCAGAGATGCCCCCAGCACCCCAGAGATACTCCCAGTGCCCAGCAGGTGTCCCCAGCACCCCATAAATGAGCACCCAGCACCCCAGAGATGCCCCCAGTGCCCCACAGATACACCCAGTGCCCCACAGATGGACCCCAGTGCCCCACAGACACCCCCAGTGCCCCTCAGATGCCCTATAGCACTCCAGAGATGTCCCCAGTGCCCCACAGACACCCCCAGTACCCCACAGATGCCCTATAGGACCCCAGAGATGCCCCCAGTGCCCCCAGCTCCCCACAGACGCCCCCCCCCACCCCACGGATTGCTCCCCCCTAAACTGGCCCCCACCTGCCATAGATTGCCCCGCACCCACCATAGATGCCCCATAGCACCCCATAGTTGCCCCCAGTGCCCCCGGTGTCCCCCAGGCGCCCCATAGCACCTCCCAGATGCCTCCAGTGCCCCCAGATGCCCCCAGATGCCCTCCACCCCCAACAGCTCCGTCCCCACACCCCACGGACCGCTCCCCCCTGAACTGCCCCCCAGTGCCCCCTAGGTGCTCCCCCCTGGAGGTGCCAGGGGCTCACCCCTCACCCTGCCGTGCCCGGCTGTGCCCGGACGCTCCCTGCCCCCCGTCGCTATGGCAGCAACACAACAAAGGGGACGGGGCGGGGGGGGGAGGGGAGGGCACCGCGGGCGTGGGACAGGGGGGTATAGGGACAGGGGGACATGGAACGGGGGACATGGGGACATGGGGATATGGGGACATAGGACAGGGGGATATGGGACAGGGGGACATGGGACGGGGGGATATGGGACAGGGGGACAGGGGGATATGGGACAGGGGGATATGGGACAGGGGGACATGGGACAGGGGGACATGGGACGGGGGGACATGGGGACAGGGGAGAGGGGGATATGGGGCATGGGACAGGGGGACATGGGACGGGGGGACATGGGGACAGGGGAGAGGGGGATATGGGGCATGGGACAGGGGGACATGGGGACATGGGGACGTGGGACAGGGGGGCATGGGACAGGGGGACATGGGGACATGGGGACGTGGGACAGGGGGACATGGGACAGGGGGACATGGGGACATGGGGACGTGGGACAGGGGGACATGGGACAGGGGGACATGGGGATATAGGACGGGGATGTGGGGCATGGGACATAGGGTTATGGGACATGGGGACATGGGGACATGGGACAGGGGGATATTGAGGAAGAGGGGGCAGGGTACGTGGGGATGGGGACAGGGGGACAGGAGACAGGGCCAGGGGGACAGCCAGGGGGACATGGGGGTCCCATGAGGACCACAGAGGTCTTTGGTTGGGGGGGGCTCCCACATGGGTCTTGAGAGTCTCCTAGGGACCAGTCCCTCCCAGTAACCCCCAGCCCCCCCCCCAGCACCCCCCAGCTCCCCCATGTGGACCCCAGCTGTCCCTGTCCCGGTGCTGCCAATCCCACTTCCCAGACCCCCCGGTGCTGTGGGGGGACCCCAGTTCGGGGCGGGGGGGCACAAGAAGGCTGCAGAGACCAGGCTGGGCTCAGCCAGCTTTACTGGGGTGAACCGCGGGGGACCGGGGGTGCTGGGGAGTTGGCTCCTGGGGGGGTCCTGGGGGGCTTCGTGGGGGGTACTGGGGGTGCTAGGAGTTGCTGTCGGGCTATGGAGGCGTTACTGGGAGCTTGGGGGGCGTTACTGCAGGGACTGGGGGGTGCTGGGGGGTGCTGGGGGGGTGCTGTTGGGCTATGGAGGCGTTACTGGGAGCTCTGGGGGGCGTTACTGCAGGGACTGGGGGTGCTAGGGGGGTGCTGTTGGGCTATGGAGGCGTTACTGGGAGCTCTGGGGGGCGTTACTGCAGGGACTGGGGGGTGCTGGGGGGTGCTGGGGGTCAGTGGGTGGCTGTGGGGGCTCACTGGTGGGATACTAGGGGGGACTGGGGAGCGACTGGATATACTGGGGGGGCACACGACACTACTGGGGGTGCTGGAGGGGGGTTGGGGGCGGTTAGTTGGGGTACGGGGGGTTGGTAGAGGTACTGGGGAGTACTGGGAGGGTACTGGGGGCCACTGGGGGGCACTGGGGGGCACTGGGGGGGTCTCTAGGCTCTGGTCCTGCAGACGAAGGGCTTCCGCTCCCCGCAGGTGTCTCTGAGCCACCGCCTGGGCTCTGGAAGGGAAAGGGACAGTCAGGGACCCCCCCGGAGAACCCCCAGGAGACCACCCCCCCACCCCCCCGGGCACTCAGTGCTGCCACCTCATGGCCAGGTGATTCCAGACACTGGGCACACTGCTGGCCGGGCACACTGCTGGCCAGGCACACTGTCGGCTGGGGATACTGGTGCCCAGGGGTGGTGCTGTCCAGGGACGGTGGTGCCCAGGGATGGTGGTGCCCAGGGACGGTGGTGCCCAGGGAGACAGTGGTGCCCAGGGCTGGTGCTGACTGGCCCTGTGGAGGCCCCCCGGTGGCCGTGGCTGGTGATGCCCAGTGCCAACCCTTGCTCACCAGTGGTGCCCTGCAGCGCGGCACAGGCTGTCCCTGCACGTCCCAGCTGCCAGGAGCCAAAGTCCAGCTGGGAGCCATCTGACCACTGCCAGCAGCGGCTCTGTGGGGACCCCAATGCCTGAGCCACCCCATGCCTGTGCCACCCCATGCCCCTCTTGGGGCTACCAGGAGGTCCCATGGGGTGGGGTTGGACTCATGGTCCGTAACCTCCACTCATGGTCCCCAACCCCAAACCCCGGTCCCCAACCTCAGCCCATCGTCCCCAACCCCAAATCCATGGTCCTAACCCCAAACCCTAGTCCCCAACCTCAACCCATAGTCCCCAGCCCCAAACCCTGCTCCCCAACCTCAGCCCATGGTCCCCAGCCCCAAATCCATGGTCCCCAGCCCCAAACCCTGCTCCCCAACCTCAGCCCATGGTCCCCAGCCCCAAATCCATGGTCCCCAGCCCCAAACCCTGCTCCCCAACCTCAGCCCATGGTCCCCAGCCCCAAATCCATGGTCCCCAGCCCCAAACCCTGCTCCCCAACCTCAGCCCATGGTCCCCAGCCCCAAATCCATGGTCCCCAGCCCCAAACCCTGCTCCCCAACCTCAGCCCATGGTCCCCAACCCCAAATCCATGGTCCCCAGCCCCAAACCCTAGTCCCCAACCTCAATCCATGGTCCCCAGCCCCAGCCCTTGGTCCCAGCTGTGAGCTCACCCTCTGGGGATGGTGGAGGCCAATCCAGACTCCTTCATCCATCTCCTCCTCCTCCTCCTCCTCTTCCTCCTCGGTGTCCAGGCTGGGGTGGGAGTAGGGCAGCAGGTTTGCAATGGCCTTCAGCTCCTCCTCGCTGTGCACCGATGTCAGGTGCCCCCCAAAGCGCTGGCAGAAGGCCTGTGGTGGGGACAAGTGGGTGACAAAGGGCCCTGACCCCACCAAGAGGGGCCCCAGACCCCAGTTCCTGGGCCCAGACCCCAATCTCTGCTCCTTGGCCCCAACCAATGGGCCCTAAACCCCACCCATGGTCCCCAAACCTTGTTCCTCAACCCCAAACCCATGGTCCCCAAGCCCTGGTCCCCAGTCCATGGTCCCCAACCCTGATCCATGCTCTCCAACCCCAAACTCTGGTCCTCACCCCACAGTCTCCAGCCCCAACCCTTGGACTCAGATCTCAACCCCATGGTCCCCAAACCCTGTTCCTCAACCCCAAGGTCCCCAAACCCTGTTCCTCAACCCCAACCCCATGGTCCCCAACCTCTAGTCCCCAGCCCCAAACCTTGGTACCTAAGCCCTGGTCCCCAGCCCCATGATGGCCAAAGCCATGGTCCCCCACCCAAACCCATGGTCCCAACCCCACCCCTTGGCTTCCAACCCCAGTCTCTGGCTCTCCACCTCAATCCCTTGTCCCTGACCCAACTCCTGGTCTCAGACCCCAACCCCTGGTCCCCAGTCCCGGTCCCTGGTTGCCATCATGGTGCCACCTGGCTCCCCTCTGCTCCTACATGGGGCCACCACAGTGCCACCTGCTCCCACACAGAGTCCAGAGCCTCCTTGCAGATCATCCCCAGCCCAGGTGGCACCAACCCCTTGCTGTGCCACCCAGCCATGGCACAGGTGAGGTGCCCCACAGCGAGGGTCACCCCCGGTGCCACCTTGTGCCCTCCCAGTCCCTCACCTCTGCCCTCCTCCAGCTCAGCTCCTGGGGGAAGAACCTGTAGCACCCATCCTCAAAGGGCACCCAGCCCCGGGCACAGGTGGGCACTTCCTTGCCTGGGGGAGGCGGGGGGGGGAGGGCAAAAAGAGGAGGTCAGGGAGTTGGGGACACCCCAGGGAGCACCCCCAAAGACCTCCTCTCAGCCCCACACTCACCGTGCAGCAAGGGGGGCAGCAGCAGGCAGCCCAGCGACAGCAGCAGCAGTGGCATTGAGGGTGCCATTGTCACCTGGCCTGGGGGGCACAGAGGGAGGGTGGGTGCCCCCAGACTGGCAGGGTGGGTGGGCACACCCCCAGAGGGGGGAGTGCAGGGGCTTGGGGTGCCAGGGTGCAGGGGACACAGGGGTGCAGGGCACAAGGGCACAGGGTGCACGGTGTAGTGGGCAGGGACGCTGGCGACACAGGGTGAGGGATGTGGGGTGCAGGGTGCAGGGTGCAGGGTGCAGGGCACAGGGTGCCTGGCACAAGAGCACAGGGCACAGGGTGCAGGGTGCAGGGCACAGGGTGCAGGGCACAAGGGCACAGGGCACAGGGTGCAGGGGTGCAGGATGTGGGGGGCAGGGTGCAGGGCAGAGGGTGCCTGGCACAAGGGCACAGGGTGCAGGGGTGCAGGATGTGGGGTGCAGGGGGTGCAGGATGTGGGGTGCAGGGCACAGGGACTCAGGGGCTGCCATGAGCACAGGCTGGCACAGGGCACCTCTCCCCCCCCCCCCCCAACCCCAGAGCTCAGCCCCCCGTGTGGCAGGGACTCACCTGGAGGCTGGGCACGATGCGGGCACTGGGCGCAGTGTGGCTGCTAGCTGGACTCTCCGGGTGCCAGGCCCCAGCCCCTGGAGGGTTTTTATCCCCGAGCAGGGGTGGCAGTGCCACCCAAAATGCCACCCCTGGCCCACGCAATGGGAACCTACGCATGGGCGCATCGACGCAGGCGGGCGCCTGGCATCGCTGCACCCTTTGATGTGGCACCTGCTTGGCACTGGCCTCAGCCACCAAGGGTGCCAGGGTGGGGACTGAGATGAAAAGAGCTGGGTCCTGCTGTCGTTCATGGGCAGTGGGTGCCCCCATGCCCAGTCACGTGGCACCGATGCCAGCAGTGCCAAGTGCGTCTTTCATCCCAGGTTGGCACCCAGGTGCTGGCATCGCCCCGGTCTATGGGACACCCAGGGGAGGGAGCTGGCACGGGGGGTGGGCATGGGGGAAAGAACCACGGAGCCCCCAGGATGGATTGCAGGGCATGCCCAGCACTGTGCCAGGGTGGTGGTCAAGAGATGCCCCGTTTTGTGCCAGGTTGGATGGGCAGAGGATGCCCAGCTTAGTGTGAGGACAGAGGGCAGGCAGTGCCCAGATCCATGCCAGGACAAAGGCAGAGGATGTCCACCGCAGTGCCAGGACAGAGGGCAGGGGATGCCCCGATCCATGCCAGGACAGAGGGCAGGATGTGCCCAGCTCTGTGCCAGAATGGAGGGCAGGGGATGTCCAGTTCCATGCCAGGATGGAGAGAAGGAGATGCCCAGTGTTGTGCCAGGTCAGAGGGCAAGGAATACCCAGATCTGTGGCAGGAGAGAGAGGAGGGCATGCCCAGGTCTGTGCCATGCTGGAGAGCAGAGGATGCCCAGTTTTGTGCCAGGACAGGGCACAGGCAATGCCTACCTCCATGCCAGGTCAGAGGGCAGGAGATGCCCAGTTCCATGCCAGCAGATGCCCAGTTCCTTCCTTGGGCAGAGGATGCCCAGATTAGTGTGAGGACAGAGGGTAGGGGATGCCTAGTTCAGTGCCAGGGGCTGCCCAGCACCATGCCAGACAATGCCCATCTCAGTGCCAGGACAGGGGGCAGGGGCTGCCCAGCACCATGCCAGACAATGCCCATCTCAGTGCCAGGACAGGGGGCAGGGGGCTGCCCAGCACCATGCCAGACAATGCCCATCTCAGTGCCAGGACAGAGGGCAGGGGCTGCCCAGCACCATGCCAGACAGTGCCCATCTCAGTGCCAGGACAGAGGGCAGGGGCTGCCCAGCACCATGCCAGACAATGCCCATCTCAGTGCCAGGACAGAGGGCAGGGACTGCCCAGCACCATGCCAGACAATGCCCATCTCAGTGCCAGGACAGAGGGCAGGGACTGCCCAGCACCATGCCAGACAGTGCCCATCTCAGTGCCAGGACAGAGGGCAGGGGCTGCCCAGCACCATGCCAGACAATGCCCATCTCAGTGCCAGGACAGAGGGCAGGGGCTGCCCAGCACCATGCCAGACAATGCCCATCTCAGTGCCAGGACAGAGGGCAGGGGCTGCCCAGCACCATGCCGGACAGTGCCCATCTCAGTGCCAGGACAGAGGGCAGGGGCTGCCTAGCACCATGCCAGACAGTGCCCATCTCAGTGCCAGGACAGAGGGCAGGGGCTGCCCAGCACCATGCCAGACAGTGCCCATCTCAGTGCCAGGACAGAGGGCAGGGGCTGCCCGCTGGCCGGGGGTCCCTGCTCGCCCAGCTGTCCCTGGCACCCTAGCGCAGGGCTGCTGGCACTGCTGCCAGCCCTGCCTGTGCCCACGGCCCTGTGCCTGTCACGCCCTGAGATCAAATCCAGCGCGGGCACCCATCCTGCCCGGGCTGTGCCACCCACCAGAGCCCTGGCACAGTGGGCAGGGGCAGAGATGCCTGGGGGCTCAGCACCCATCCCTGGGGTTCAGCACCCGGATAGGGGCTCAGCACCCATCGATGAGGCTCAGCACCCAGCCATGGGGCTCAGCACCCATCTGTGAGGCTCAGCACCCAGCTGTGGAGCTCAGCACCCAGCTGTGAGGCTCAGCACCCAGCCATGGGGCTCAGCACCCAGCTGTGAGGCTCAGCACCCAGCCATGGGGCTCAGCACCCATCTGTGAGGCTCAGCACCCAGCCATGGGGCTCAGCACCCAGCTGTGAGGCTCAGTACCCAGCCATGGAGCTTGGCACCTATCTGTAAGGCTCAGCACCCTGCCATGGGGCTCAGCACCCAACCCTGGAGGCGGGAGGCCGCAGTGGTGGCCCTGGCACGGGCAGTTCCCTGGCACCCATCATCGCCCTCCCAGCGCCAGTCCTGACGCAGCTCTGACGCTGTGGCTGCAGCAGGCACAGCCTGGCACGGCCCCAGGAAGGTGTCAGGAGGGACTCATGGCATGGGTTGGGTTGGAGAGAGCTCCAAGGTGGTGGAGGCCAACCCTTAACCCAGCACTGCCAGGGCACCACCAAACCACGTCCCTCAGCACCATCTCCAGGGCTCCGAAACCCCTCTGGGTTGGCCTGAGGCTGCCCCCAGAGAGGTTCAGGTTGGCCATGAGGAACAATTTCTGCCTCTGAGGGTTGTCCAGGCCTGGCCCAGGCTGCCCAGGGCAGTAGTGGAGTCTCCATCCCTGGAGGGCTTTCAGAGCTGTGGAGATGTGGTGCTGAGGGCCATGGTTTGGTGGTGCCCTGGCAGTGCTGGGTCCATGGTTAATGATCTCAAAGATCTCTTCCAACCTTCCCAATTCCATGATTCTGTGACCCAGACCAACCACAGCCCACAGCTGGCATGTGGGGACCCACAGGGTCTGCCCCAGCCCTCAGCCTGGCTGGAAGCTGTGGTTCTCCAGGGAGGGAGCTGCCCTCATCACTCCTGCTCTGCCACCTCACTGCTGCCACAGACTGCAGGAAATCCTCTCTGGGGTCCCCCCTGGCCCTGCTACCATCCTGCAAGGTCCTGCATGTCTCTGTCACCATCCTGCAAGGTCCTCCATGGCTGTGCCATTCTCCTGCAAGGTCCCTCCATGGCCCTGCCACCCTCTTGCAAGGTCCTTCACGTCCCTGCCACCACCCTGCAGGGTCTCTCCATGGTGCTGCAATCCTCCTGCAAGGTCCTCTATGTCCCTGCCACCATCCTGCAAGGTCCTCCATGGTCCTGCCATCCCTCTCCAGGGTCTTCCATGGCTCTGCCACCACCCTGCAGGGTCCCTCCCTGGTCCTGCCATTGCCATGCAAGGCCCTCCATGACCCTACCATCACCCTGCAAGGTCCTTCATGGCCCTGCCACCACCCTGCAAGGTCCTCCATGGTGCTGCCATCCCCCTGCAAGGTCCCTGCATGGTCCTGCCATCTCCATGCAAAGGCCTCCACGGCCCTGCTGTCCCTCTCCAGGGTCTCCCATGGTTCTGCCATCACCCTGCAGGGTCCTTCATGGTGCTGCCACCACCCTGCAAGGTCCTCCATGGTGCTGCCATCCTCCTGCAAGGTGGAACATCCCCATCCTGCCCTTGGGGTAGTCACCATTCTTGTCCTACTCTTGGGGTGCTCAACATCCCCGTCCTTCCCATGGGAAGCATGGCATCCCTATCCTGATCTAGGGCAGATCAACATCCCTGTCCTGCCCTTGGGATGCTCAGCATTCCCATCCTTCCCCTGGGAAGCACAGCATCCAGATCCTGCCCTTGGAGCCCACCTCAGTGGTTGCTGGCACCTGCCAAGTAGGGGCCAAATCCATGAAGCTGGCTCCAAACCCAAGCCAAGGTCTTGGGCTCAGCACTGGGATCCTGGGGCTGGGAACACGGAGAGCCTGGCCCATGGTGTCCCCCACCAACAGGTCCCAGCACGGGGCACGGCTGCCCAGGCCCAGGAGCAGGCAGGAGACGAGGGCTTGGCTTCCCCTTGGCCAGCTCCTGCCCAACTATGTCCCACTGTGCCCAGCCCTGTGCCCAGCCTGCCCCACCAGGTGGCATGGGGGGCCTGGGACACCTCTCCATCTCTTCATTTCTCCACCTCCCCCTGCCTCCATGTCCCCACCTCTCCACCTCCCTGTCTCTCCATTTCACCATTTCTCCATCTGTCTTTCCTCCCCCCCATGTCTCCACCTCTCCACCTCTCCCACCTCTCCACCTCTCCCACCTCTCCACCTCTCCCATCTCTCCACCTCTCCACCTCTCCCATCTCTCCACCTCTCCCACCTCTCCACCTCTCCCATCTCTCCACCTCTCCCACCTCTCCACCTCTCCCATCTCTCCACCTCTCCACCTCTCCCACCTCTCCACCTCTCCCATCTCTCCACCTCTCCACCTCTCCCATCTCTCCACCTCTCCCACCTCTCCACCTCTCCCATCTCTCCACCTCTCCCACCTCTCCACCTCTCCCACCTCTCCACCTCTCCCATCTCTCCACCTCTCCCATCTCTCCACATCTCCACCTCTCCCATCTCTCCACCTCTCCACCTCTCCCACCTCTCCACCTCTCCCACCTCTCCACCTCTCCCATCTCTCCACCTCTCCCATCTCTCCACCTCTCCCATCTCTCCACATCTCCACCTCTCCATCTCTCCACCTCTCTATCTCTCCATCTCTCCACCTCTCCATCTCTCCACATCTCCACCTCTCCACCTCTCCACCTCTCCATCTCTCTATCTATCTCTCCATCTCTCCACCTCTCCACCTCTCTATCTCTCCATCTCTCCACATCTCCACCTCTCCATCTCTCTATCTCTCCATCTCTCCACCTCTCCATCTTTCTATCTTTCCATCTCTCCATCTCCTCTTCTCCTTCCCTCACCTCTCTGGACTTTCTCCTGTCCGTGCCTCCCCCCCCGCCCATTCCCAGTCTCCATTCCCAGTTCATTCCCATTCCCAGTCCCCTCCTCCCCACCCTCTGCGCCCACCCCTCCCCAAGGACGCACATCCCGGTGCCCTACTCGCCCTCCGTCTCCGGTCCCCCCCCGGGCTCCTCGGACCCCCCTGGTGCTGGGAGCAGCTCCAGGGGACACCCCCCACGGCGGTGCCCCCGGCGCCCCCTCTGTGCCCCTCCGCCTCGCCCCCTTCCCCTCGGCGTCCCGCGGCGCCACCTGCGCTCCCGGTGCGCACAGCCCAGGGCGGGGGGGGGGGCTTTTTTTCTCTCCCGGGCCCCTGACCTTGGGCCCCTCCCGTCTCACCCCCACTTGTGGGGGGCCCAAAAGGAGCGGTTCACCCCCAGCCCTTCCCCTCCCGCAGCCCCGCGGGTAAGCCCCGCGCCCCCTCCCCGGCGCTGCGTTACGCGCTGGGGACTGCCCCATGCCGGGCGGGGGGGTCCCCGCTGCCGAGCGCAGGGTGAAGGGGGGGTCCCCAAACCCTTGCTGCAACCGTTCCCTTCGCTCCTGCCAACCCGACCCCAGTTCCTCCAGCTTGGCACCGAAGCGTGGAGCAGGGGGGGAGGGTTGGCACCAAGCTGGGCACCGCTTAGCGGGGCGGGGGGCGGGGGTGGGGGGCGGCTGCAGAGTGTGTGTGGGGGTTCTCCAGGGGCTGTGGTTTGAACTGGGAGCTGCTGGTCCGTGGTTAATGTGTAATTGGGAGCATATGGCAATGGGCAAAGGGGGGGTGTGGGGGGTGTGGGGGTGGGGGGGCAGAGTGGGGGGGCTTTATTGAGCTGGGTGGGGAGGGAGGGTGCTGGGTGCTCTCCTGGCTGGGTGATGTTTGCTCTTCAAACATTTTACCTGCAAGGGTTTTTCTCTTTTTACAAGGGGGGGGGGACGGGGGACCGGGGTGGGGGGGGGGCGGTTTGGGGCTATTTTATTTTTTTTATCACCTAAATAAAGGAGTGGAGGGGGGGGGGAGGCCCATCTGTGGTAGATCCAATCCCCTTGGAAAACTGGGAGCATTCCCATTGGGCTCATTCCCACCATTCCCCCCCACCCCCAGCACCACCTCACTTTTGATTTCTTCACAGCCCCCCCCAAGAAAGGGGGGGGGGGAGGGGGCTGAGGGGGGGTTATTTGTGGTTTTTTCTTCACCCAAATTAAGGGGGGGGGGGGAGGGGGAGGGCATCTGTGCTGGTTCAAGTCCCTTTGGGAAACTGGGATCATTCCTACTGTCTCCATCCACACCCCCAACAGCACCCCCCACCCCACCCCCTCACCACCCCCCCACCTCAATCTTTGATTTCTTCAACCCCCCCCAAAAAAAAGCCCCCACCACCCAACCCCAAGCCCCCATAAACCCAACCCTAACTGGGGGAAAAAGCTGCCAGACATCCCCAAACTGGGAGGACTGGGCTGGAGGAGGCAATGCCAAGCTCTTCACCATATGGTGGCACCTCCTGGTCTTTTCCCTTGTTTGCTTGGTGGGATGGTCCCTGGAGGTGCTCCTAGGGCCACCCCCTTCCTCTTCATCCTCCTCTTCCTCCTGTGCTCTGTGACATCACAGCCCAGTTCCAGCCGGCACCACATCAGGACAGCAGCTCCCACTTGGCTCTGAGGACCCTCCCAGGTCAGGCCTTCTTCCAGGCTTCACAGGTACCAGAGCCCCAACCCACCTCACCCCACCCTGGGCATCCCCACTCTTAGTCATGGCCAAGCAGGGGGGAGGGGGTGGGAAGAGAAAGGGGGAGGGGGAGTTCTTGTCCCCCTGAAGCCATGAGGAGCATTTCCCAGCTAGGAACTGGGTTGGTGGAGGACCCTTTAACAGGGACTTCCTCCAGGAATCATCTGCTGTGGTCTCACCTGGTTGAGCTCCATTGTGGTTGCTCCTCAGCTGTGCACAAAGACCAAGCTCACAGCCCCTCTGAGATCCCTCAAGGAGATCACAAACCCATCTGAGATCCCTCAGAGGGCTCCCAGCTTGCTCACTTTTCCCATGGGAACATTTTCTCCATGGGGACAGAAGTCCGGGGTGTCACCTCATGGCACAGCATGGAGCAAGATTTCTACTGGGGCAAACCCAAGAAAGGTTGGTGGGGGTTGTGGTGGCCCCTGAGGGGACTTGAGTCTTGTTGGGATCTTCCCAGAGCAGCTTTGCTGCAGGAGGATCCATCCTTCTCCTCCCAGGGAAGGAGAGCAGATGCTTCCCATTGCTCTTCACCAGTGGGAGATCCACCAAGTTGTCCTCCTAAAGGTGAGGAGAATCCTCTTGGCTGTGAGGGTGGTGGAGCCCTGGAGCAGGCTGCCCAGAGAGGTTGTGGAGTCTCCTTGTCTGGAGAGCTTCCAACCCCCCCCTGGCCATTGTGATGCTGGGCAAGCTGCTGTGGGTGCCCCCTGCTTTGAAACCGGATGATTTCAGAGGTCCCTTCCCTTCACCACCCCTGCTTGGCATTCAGGGATTCTGTCCCCATTGTTGCATTTCTTTTGCTGGAAGGTGTCCTGATCCACGTCTCCAACCAACCTTCCCAAGCCCTCCAGGGAAGCAGCTCTGTGGCTGTGGTGGAATCTGGGGGCTGGAGCAGGAAAGGTCCACTCTGGAAGTGTCCAGGAGGTCTTGGGGTTGTCTCAGGTGAAACCCCAAAGGTGTGGCCAGGCTGCTGGGTTTTGGTTTTGTTGTGGCACCTCCACGGCTCAAGGGTCGGACTTGATGGTCCCAAGGGTCTTTTCCAACCCAAACAATGATTCCAGGATCTCCTGCCACAAGTTCTCCCAGAGTGTCCCCATGGAAGTGTCCTCTCTTTCCTCTTCCAGGGTGTACCCTAGCCCTCAGCACTTCTTCTCCATGCCTGGTGCTCAGAGCTGCTCTGCCCTGGGGCTGGAGCCTCTGGTGACACAAAGGACAAGATGGTTCCTCCAGGAGGGACAGCTGCTCTCCTCACCCCTTTGTGGGCCTAGGTGGTCTTGGGGGTGCCATGGGGGGGAACCTGGCCAAGAGTCTCTCAGCAGGTGTCCCTTGGACCTGCTGCTTTGAGTCCCTGGGGCTGCTGGGCTGGCAGGAGGTGGCTGTCACCCTACAGACCTCAGGGAGCTGTGAGAGGACAGGCAGGGCAGCAGGAACATAGTGTTGGGTGTTGTGGTGGTGAGCCACAAGTGAAACAACCCCAGGAGAGGATCTGCTGGGAGAGAAGGCGTGGAGGAAGTGGGCAGAAGGGATGGGACCAGGGACAGGTGCAGGAGCTCTGGGACTGATGTGGGGAGAGCCCACCTTGATCTCCTGAGCTGGCAGAGGAAGTGGCAGGATGCTGGAGCATCTCCAAGCAAAGGAGAGGAGGCTCTGGTTGAACTGGTGACCCCTCACCAGTTTCTCCTTAACTGAGTTGGGCTCCTAGTGCTGTAAACCCAACCCCACCTCTGGGTGGGACACTAAGACCAGACCCCATCCCTGGAGTAAATGACAGAGCTGGGGAGGACAGGAGGGACAAGAGGTGACCCCATGAGCAGGGGATGGAAGGCTTCAGGTGAGCGTTGGACAACCCATGAACCAACACAGAATCCTGGTTCCTGTCATCTCCTCTACTCCTGCCACCTTTGGTCTCTGTCACCCCAACACCCTCCATGACCCTGCCATGATCCTGTCATCTCCCCTGCTCATGCCATCTCCAGCCCCTCATCCATGTAGGGGCCCCAGCACCAAGTCATGGTGGGATGAGCATGGAGGAACCCTTCTTTTCCTGAGGCTGGGCCAAGGGAGTGGGCAGAGACGCTGGCACACAGCTCAGCCAAGCCAGCTCTGGTGCGTGATGGTCTTTCTGGTCTGCTGGCCCTCAAGTGCAGAGATGTCCCCAAGGCAGCCAGATCCCAGCATGGTGGTGGTGGGAAGGGACCTCTGGAGCTCAGCCAGTCCAACCCCCCTGCTCCAGCAGGGGCACCCACAGCAGCCTGCCCAGGGTCACAATGGCCAGCAGGGGTTGGAAGCCCTTCAAAGAAGGAGACTCCACAACCTCTCTGGGCTCTACCACCCTCAAAGTCAAGATGCTTCTCCTGAGGGAACATCCCATGTTCCAGCTGGTGCCCATTGGTCCCTGTCCTGTCCCTGGACACCACTGACAAGAGTCTGGCCCCATCCTCTTGCCCCCTACCCTTTATCTCTTGCTGAACTTTGAGCAGGTCCCCTCTCAGGCTGCTCTTCTCCAGTCTCCACAGCACCAGGGCTCTCAGTTACTCCTCACAAGTTCTCCAGACCCTTCCCCAGCTTTGTTGTCCTTCTCTGGACCTCAGCAGCTTCCCAGCCCCCACTGGACTCTCTCCAGTAGCTCCCAGTCTCTCTGGGACTGGGGAGCCCAGAACTGGACCCAGTTCTCAAGCTGTGGTCTCACCAGGGCAGAGTAGAAGGACAGGAGAATGGCTCTCAAACCTTTCCATCCTCTGCTCCTCATTCCTCTCCCAGCAGGGTGGGCAGGGGGACGTGGCCAAGCCAGCTCCAGCTCCTCACAGGCAGATCCAGCTCCTTGTTGACCATTCCAAGGCACCAGAAGCCCCGTGGAGCCCCACCATGCAACACCAAGGTGAGTGATGGCTGCTGCCCCAGGGTTGTCTTCAGGGTGCAGTGTCCTGCAGCCCACAGGCTCTGGGGGGGGGAACAGGAGAGGTCTCACGTTGGCCTCTGCTCCATCACAAATGGAGCTGCAAAAAGCCCTCATTGGGTGCTAGAAGCTGGCTGAGATGGAGCTCTGCAGGGTCCTCCCAGCCCCTTGGCATCAGAGAATCGCAGAACACCAGGTTGGAAGGACCTCAGGGACCACCTGGTCCAACCTTTCTTGGTCACGAGCTGGCCCAGTACCTTGTCCAGCTGAGCCTTCACAGTGGCCAAAGTTGGGGAAGGGTTTCCCTGCTCACCCCAAGCTGTCACAGGCTTTGGAGCTGCCTTCTCCTGTCACCTCTGTCTGGAGGAACCTTCTTCAGCTCCTTCAAGGGCTTGCCTGGGATGGTCCCCACCATTCCCTGCCTGCTCCTGCCCCACAATCCAGAAAACCACAGAACCATTAAGGTTGGAAAAGACCTCTAAGATCAGCAGGTCCAACCACCAACCCAACACCCCCATGCCCACTAAACCATGAGATCATTGCCTCCAACCACCAACCCAACACCCCCATGCCCACTTAACCATGAGATCATTGCCTCCAACCACCAACCCAACACCCCCATGCCCACTTAACCATGAGATCATTGCCTCCAACCACCAACCCAACACCCCCATGCCCACTTAACCATGAGATCATTGCCTCCAACCACCAACCCAACACCCCCATGCCCACTTAACCATGAGATCATTGCCTCCAACCACCAACTCAGCAACCTCATGCCCACTAAATGACATCTCCAAGTGCCATGTCCAAACGTTTCAAACCCCTCCAGGGATGGTGGCTCCACCACCTCCCTGGGCAGCCTGTCCCAATCCTTGGCCAAATGAGCCCCATGTTCCTCTAAGCTCTGAGTCCTCCTGCCCGTTCCCCTCCAAATCCCTACTCAATACATTGAGGTCCCCAGCTGCACCATTTTTTCACCTCAGGGTCTCCAAGAGACCACCAAGGAGGAAAGAACAAGCCCCTCAGTTTAGGAAAGATGTTGAGCTGCTGGAAAGTGTCCAGAGAAGGGCAACAAAGCTGGGGAGGGGTTTGGAGCACAGCCCTGTGAGGAAAGGCTGAGGGAGCTGGGGTTGCTTAGCCTGGAGAAGAGGAGGCTCAGGGGAGACCTTCTTGCTCTCTACAACTACCTGAAGGGAGGTTGTAGCCAGGAGGGGGGTTGGTCTCTTCTCCCAGGCAACCAGCACCAGAACAAGAGGACACAGTCTCAGGCTGTGCCGGGGGAGGTTTAGGCTGGAGGTTAGGAAGAAGTTCTTTAGAGAAAGAGAGATTGGCCACTGGAATGTGCTGCCCAGGGAGGTGGTGGAGTCACCATCACTGGAGGTGTTTAGGAGTGGATAGGGTGCTTGGTGCCATTAGATGATTAGATGGTGTTGGATGATAGGTTGGACTCGATCTCAAAGGTCTTTTCCAACCTCGTCTCTTCTCGTCTCTTCTCTTCTCTTCTCTTCTCTTCTCTTCTCTTCTCTTCTCTTCTCTTCTCTTCTCTTCTCTTCTCTTCTCTTCTCTTCTCTTCTCTTCTCTTCTCTTCTCTTCTCTTCTCTTCTCTTCTCTTCTCTTCTCTGTTCTTCTCTTCTCTTCTCTTCTCTGTTCTTCTCTTCTCTTCTCTTCTCTTCTCTGTTCTTCTCTTCTCTGTTCTTCTCTTCTCTTCTCTTCTCTTCTCTTCTCTTCTCTTCTCTTCTCTTCTCTTCTCTTCTCTTCTCTTCTCTTCTCTTCTCTTCTCTTCTCTTCTCTTCTCTTCTCTTCTCTTCTCTTCTCTTCTCTTCTCTTCTCTTCTCTTCTCTTCTCTTCTCTTCTCTTCTCTTCTCTTCTCTTCTCTTCTCTTCTCTTCTCTTCTCTTCTCTTCTCTTCTCTTCTCTTCTCTTCTCTTCTCTTCTCTTCTCTTCTCTTCTCTTCTCTTCTCTTCTCTCTCTCTTCTCTTCTCTTCTCTTCTCTTTTCTCTTCTCTTCTCTCCCCCTCTGCTTGGCCTCTCCCCAGGACCCAGTGCTGTGAACCAGCTGGGAGGTCTCTTTGTCAATGGGCGCCCCCTCCCCATCTGCAAGAGGAGGAAGATCATCGAGCTGGCAGCCTGCGGCGTGAGGACCTCCGACATCTCCCGCAGCCTCAAGGTGCACCTTAGGCAGTGTAGGGGGTGGGGAGGTCTCCTTCTCCCCCAAATCCCTTCCCAATGAGCTTCTGCCCCATCTGTCCCAGCAGTGGCCAAGGGAAGGCCAACAGTTGCCACCTGTCTGTGTTTCTGTTAAAGCCTTAGAGGCGGTCCACCACAACTCCCTGCTCCCTGAACTGCAGAGATGGAGTCCTGTGTCCAGTTCTGGGCCCCTCAGTTTAGGAGAGATGTTGAGCTGCTGGAACATGTCCAGAGAAGGGCAACAAAGCTGGGGAGGGGTCTGGAGCACAGCCCTGTGAGGAGAGGCTGAGGGAGCTGGGGTTGCTTAGCCTGGAGAAGAGGAGGCTCAGGGGAGACCTTATTGCTCTCTACAACTCCCTGAAGGGAGGCTGTAGCCAGGTGGGGGCTGGTCTCTTCTCCCAGGCAACCAGCACCAGAACAAGAGGACACAGTCTCAAGCTGTGCCAGGGGAAATTTAGGCTGGAATGAGTGATTTGCCATTGGAATGGGCTGCCCAGGGAGGTGGTGGAGTCACCATCCTTGGAGGTGGTTAGGAAGAGACTGGATGGGTGCTTGGTGCCATGGTTTAGTTGAATAGATGGTGTTGGGTGATGGCTTGGACTTGATGATCACCAAGGTCTTTTGCAACCTGGCTAATTCTAATTCTAATTTGGTGGGTGCATTGTTCAGTGGATGAGGATTTGGTTGGATGGTTGCATCCAAAGGGTAGTGGTCAATGAGTGGATGTCCAGATGGAGATGGGTGATGAGTGGTGCCCCTCAGGGGTCTGTACTGGGACCAGTGCTGTGCAGTATCTCCCATCACTGACATGGATGCTGGGATTGAGGTACCCTCAGCAACTTTACTGATGACATCAAGCGGAGTGGTGAGGTTGAGATGACTTGAGAGATGGGATCCATCAGAGGGACCTGGACAGGTTGGGGAGCTGGGTTGAGGAGAACCTCGTGAGGTTCAACCAGGTCAAGTGCAAGGTCCTGCACATGGGTCAGGGCAACCCCTGGTATCAACACAGGGTTGGGAAGGAAGAGCTGGAGGCAGCCCTGCAGAGAAGGACTTGGGGGTGCTGGTGGGTGAGAAGCTGGACATGAGCCAGCAGTGGAGCACTGTGGCCAGCTCTGGGGCCATCAACACAAGGACGTGGAACAGTTGGAGGTGCAGAGGAGGCCATGAAGATCATCAGAGGGATGGAGCACTTCTGTTACAGGGACAAAGAGGCTGAGAGATTTGGGGTTCTTCAGCCTGGGGAAGAGTAGACTCCAGGGAGACTTTCTGGTGGCCTTTCAGTACCTGCAGGGGACCTACAGGCAGGCTGGGGAGGGACTGTTTAGGGCTTCTTGGGATAGGATGAATGACACTGGTCTGAAACTGGAGCAGGGTGAGGGTAGTGCAATATGGAACAGGTTGCCCAGGAATGTGATAGAGGCCCCATCCCTGGAGACATTCAGTGCCAGGCTTGGTGGGGCTCTGAGCAGCCTGCTCTAGTTGAAGAGGTCCCTGCTCACTGCAGTGGGCTTGGGCAAGGTGAGCTTGGAGAGTCCCTTCCCAGCCAACCCACTCCATGGTTCCATGGGCAAGGTGAGCTTGGAGAGTCCCTTCCCAGCCAACCCACTCCATGGTTCCATGGACAAGGTGAGCTTGGAGAGTCCCTTCCCAGCCAACCCACTCCATGGTTGCATGGACAAGGTGAGCTTGGAGAGTCCCTTCCCAGCCAACCCACTCCATGGTTCCATGGGCAAGGTGAGCTTGGAGAGTCCCTTCCCAGCCAACCCACTCCATGGTTCCATGGACAAGGTGAGCTTGGAGAGTCCCTTCCCAGCCAACCCACTCCATGGTTCCATGGGCAAGATGAGCTTGGAGAGTCCCTTCTCAGCCAACCCACTCCATGGTTGCATGGACAAGGTGAGCTTGGAGAGTCCCTTCCCAGCCAACCCACTCCATGGTTGCATGGACAAGGTGAGCTTGGAGAGTCTCTTCCCAGCCAACCCACTCCATTGTTCCATGACCTGCAGGTCTCCAATGGCTGTGTCAGCAAGATCCTGAGTCAGTACTACAGAACAGGGGCCGTGGAGCCCAGGGCTGTTGGTGGCAGCAAGCCCAGGATGGTGACCCCCGAGGTGGTGGCCAGGATCACCCAGCTGAAGGTGGAGCAACCTTCCCTCTTCGCCTGGGAGATCCAACAGCAGCTGCATTCTGAAGGCATCTGCAGCAGCAACAGGACCCCCAGCGTGAGTCCTTGAGATGGGGAGAACCCTGGGGGGCTGTGGGGCCTGGGGGGAATGGTGGTCCACAACCCTTTGGGTGGAGTGGTGTAGGATGGTGTCCATTGCTGGTGATGATGGGGATAGAGGAGAAGGGAAGAGGTTGAGGGAAGCAGGTGTGAAGGAGAAGTCCTCCCCCAGCATGCTTGGCACCACCTTGGGCACTGGGACACCATGGTGGGACTGGTGAGCACAGACCATGAACTGGAATCTCCTGGTGATGGACCTCTTGTGGTCTCCAGCCCCAAGGTGCAGGTTGCCTCCTGGCAGATGTTGATAGTCCACCAAAATGGAAGGGTGGCCAGGCCAATAAAGAGAGGAGCAGGTGGGCATGGAGCATGACAGAGAGAAACCCTGGCATGGAGAGTCCATGGCATGTGCTTAGGTGTAGCTGCAGGAGACCACCTTGGGGCTGAGCTTTGAGGCATCAGCCTCAGGTTCTCCCCACCCTGGTGCTACCTGGGCACATCTCCAGCTCCTGCAGTGAGCAGGAGGACAGGTTGTCCATGGGAGCAAAGGAAATCCATGGGATCAAGGGCTGTCCATGGGATCAAGGGCTGTCCACGGGAGCAAGGGAAGCCCGTGGGATCAAGGGGTGTCCATGGGATCAAGGGGTGTCCATGGGAGCAAGGGAAGCCCATGGGATCAAGGGGTATCCATGGGATCAAGGGGTATCCATGGGATCAGGGGGTGTCTATGGGAGCAAGGGAAGCCCATGGGATCAGGGGGTGTCCATGGGATCAGGGGGTGTCCATGGGAGCAAGGGGTATCCATGGGATCAGGGGGTGTCCATGGGAGCAAGGGAAGCCCGTGGGATCAAGGAGTGTCCATGGGATCAAAGGATCTCCATTTGAGCAAGGGGAGTTCATTGGAGCAAGGGAAGCCCGTGGGATCAAGGAGTGTCCATGGAAGCAGGAGGTGCCCATAGACTCAAGCAATGCCCACACAGGTGAAATCCACACCCATCACCTCCTGCCCATGGCCCAACCACATCTTCTCCCTGGCCAGGTCTCCTCCATCAACCGGGTGCTGAGGAGCCTGCCCAGCGACCTGCAGCTGGTGGCCAAGAGGGGTGAGCCTTGCTGGGGCTGGCAGGGGGTGGTGCCTCAGGGTAGCATCCCATGGGAGAGGAACTGCTGGCAGCAGGCAGAGAGCTCCCGTGGGCCACCTTCTGCCTTTCTTGTCCCCACAGTGTCCCCTCTCACTGTCCCCTCCATCCCACGCTCCCCAGGATGCCACCCACCCACCCAAACCGGTGCTGCCGTCTCCTTGGGCACCCAGCACCCAGCTCAGAGGTCCAGAGCCAGCCAGCAGCTCCTGTTGGGCACCCAGCAGAGGACCAGGACAATCTTTTCCAGCCAGCAATCAGAAGCTCTGGAGAAAGGTTTGGTTCTCCTGGAGATGCCAACCAAATGCTTGGCACCGCCTGTGCCAAGTTGTTCCAGTGTGGTGCCAGGCTGGAGCAAAGCCATTCCCAAGGGTGGGAACTGTCCTCTCTGGGCACCCTTTAGGTCATCCTTGTGGTGCCCCAAACCTCTCCAAGGGCTTGGTGATGGAGCAGCTGCAGCCACCCAGCCTGGCATCACCCACCAAAGGTGCCAGGGGATGGCTGTGCCCACAGAGGTTGGGTCTGACCTTGCAGAGTTCCAGAGGGGACAATACCCGGACACTGTCACCAGGGAGAGACTGGCAGAGGTCACCCAGCTCCCCGAGGCAACCATCAGGGTAAGGAGGTGCCCCACCAGCTGCTGGCACCTCGCCTGGCATTGTCCTGCTTGGCCAAAGCACGCCCAGATGTGCTGCTGGCATCAGGGGTGCCCGGCCTGCCGGCTTTGGGGGCACATAGGGCACCCTCCTGGCACATGGGGACATCTCCAAACCCTGGTGCTGGTGGCAGAGGTGGGCACCCCTGTGCACAGCTTGGGAGGTCTCTGCCCTCTTATGGCACGAGTGGGGCAGGGCTGGCACTGCCAGGATGCACCAGGCTGTGGTGTCTCAGGCAGGGACAGGGGACAGAGACCTGCAGGCAGCAGCCCTTGTGCCTGGCACCTCAGCTGTGCCTGGCTCTGTGCAGCATGGCCCAGGGGCTGTGGGGGGCACTGCTGGGCCCTGGCTTGGTGCCACAGGGCAGGGGTGGGCAGCATGTGGTTGTAGAATCATGGCAGGCTCCTCAGCACGCTCCCTGGCACACTCTCTGGCACAATGCGTGCCACACTCCATGCCACCATCCTTCTCATACTCCATGGCACATTCTGTGGCACAAACCACGACAGACTCCATGGCACCACGCTGTGGCCCAGTCCCTGGCACACACCCAGCCAGGGCACCCTCTGTACCCCCTGTCCTCTGCCAACCCGCCACCAGCTACACACCATCCCCTTCCCCTCCCAGACCCAGCCCAGTTTCTCCCATCTTGGTGCCCAGGCAATGTCCTTCTGTGCCAGGGCAGCGGTGCCCACACACAGAGCCATCTCATGCCATGGCAGTGCCCACCAGTGGCTGCCATGGCCTGTGCTGGAGATGGAGCCTGGAGCTTGGCACGGGCTTGCAGCACCGTGAGGTGCAGAACCCTGGGCTGCCATGCCCAAGGGTGTGTGAAGAACCCATGTGCCGAGGATGTGGGTGCCACAGGGTGGGGTTGGCACTGCTGGCACCCTCAGAGCCCCCCCTCCCACCTCCCCAGGTCTGGTTCTCAAACAGAAGAGCCAAGTGGAGACGCCAAGCCAGGCAGAAGCTGGAAGCTGCTGGTGGTGCAGGTGACAGCCCAGGGGGTGCAGTGGGACAGAAGATGGCAGCTGGTGCCCAGGGGAGGGGGGGTCCAGAGGCCAGGGGTCACCCTGGGAATGGGCACGGCTGAAACTGGGTACCTTGGTTTGCTTCCCAGTACCAGAGCCCTCCTGGGGGCTGTGGAGAGGACATGGACACCCTCTGTGGCACAGCACCGGCAGAAGGTGCCCGTTTAAACCACCCCAAAAGCACAGCTGCTGGCACAGAGGGTGCCCAAACCTCCATGCTGCCATCCCCACCCCAAAATCAGAGCTGCTGGCACAGAGGGTGCTCAAACCTCCATGCTGCCATCCCCATCCCAAATCAGAGCTGCTGGCACAGAGGGTGCCCAACCCTCCATGCTGCCATCCCCACCCCAAATCAGAGCTGCTGGCACAGAGGGTGCCCAACCCTCCATGCTGCCATCCCCACCCCAAATCAGAGCTGCTGGCACAGAGGGTGCCCAAGCCCAAACCACCATGCTGCCATCCCCACCCCAAATCAGAGCTGCTGGCACAGAGGGTGCCCAAACCTCCATGCTGCCATCCCCACCCCAAATCAGAGCTGCTGGCACAGAGGGTGCCCAAGCCCAAACCACCATGCTGCCATCCCCACCCCAAATCAGAGCTGCTGGCACAGAGGGTGCCCAAACCTCCATGCTGCCATCCCCACCCCAAATCAGAGCTGCTGGCACAGATGGTGCCCAAACCTCCATGCTGCCATCCCCACCCCAAATCAGAGCTGCTGGCACAGAGGGTGCCCAAACCACCATGCTGCCATCCCCACCCCAAATCAGGGCTGCTGGCACAGAGGGTGCCCAAACCACCATGCTGCCATCCCCACCCCAAAATCAGAGCTGCTGGCACAGAGGGTGCCATCCCCACCCCAAATCAGAGCTGCTGGCACAGATGCTGCCATCCCCATCCCAAAATCAGAGCTGCTGGCACAGATGCTGCCATCCCCATCCCAAATCAGAGCTGCTGGCACAGATGCTGCCATCCCCACCCCAAAATCAGAGCTGCTGGCACAGAGGGTGCCATCCCCACCCCAAAATCAGAGCTGCTGGCACAGATGCTGCCATCCCCACCCCAAAATCAGAGCTGCTGGCACAGATGCTGCCATCCCCACCCCAAATCAGAGCTGCTGGCACAGCTGGTGCCCAAACCTCCATGCTGCCACCCTCACCCCAAAGTCAGAGCTGCTGGCACAGCTGGTGCCACCCCCCACCTCTCCCCACACAGGCTCCTGGTGTGACTGGATCCTGCCCCGTGGGGTGCCCATGGCTGCTTTCTGTGCCCTCTCCAGGAGAGCCACCAGCTCCACACAGGTAGGAGAGGGCTGGGGGGTCCCTTCCCGCACTGCAGTCTGCAAGGGAGGCGGCTGGGAGGCTCTGGGCATCTTCTGGAGGCCAAAAGCCAGGGATGGGCTCTCCTCTGCCCTCCCCATTTCTGGAGCCACCACGGAAGGGAATGCTTGGAAGGTGCCTGCCAAGGTGCCAGAGCATCCCCATGGATGATCCATGAGATCCTGCCCTCTGCTCCCAATCCAGCACCTCCTGGCCACCTCCACCAGCTCACCACAGCCCCTCCACGGTCATGGCCCTGGCCATGGTCACAGCCATGTCCCCACCACCTTCCCTGGCACCCCAGCCCCTCTGCACCTCTGCACCTCCAGATGGGACGACTCCTGCTCTGGTAAAAGGCTGGGAGGGGGCTTGGGACCCCTGGGGATGGGGAGGGTGGGGGCCAGCAGCTGGGTGTGGGACCCCCAGGGTGCAGGCACTTGGCGTGTCCCCTCCCCCTCCCCTAAACCCAGCCCCCCCCGATGTGGGGTGCCAGTGCCCCTTGGCAATATGTGGGGCTGGGGGCCATTCCTGACCCCCCTCCTCATTTCCATCCCACAGGAAGCCTCCCTCCAACTCCCTGGCAGCCCCTGGAGCCCCCCTCCTTGGTCCTGCTGCCCCCCCAGGCTCATGGGCACCTCTCCACCAACCTCCTGCCTGCACCCCCAGTGCCACCAGCTGCCACCAGTCCCCCACAGCCCCTTGCCCACCTCCATGCTTTGGGGTGCCCCTGGCTCTGAGGGTCTCCACTGAGGTGGGGGGGAACACACCAACAGCCCTCCCTGGGGAGCTCTTTCCCCTGGATCATGGTGCCTGGAGGATGTCCTGCGCTGGTGACATCTGGGCCACCATTGCCTCCCCCCAGCTCCAAACTGGGACCCCCCCAGTGACCTCCCAGGTGAACCCCAGCCCAGGTCCAGTGGGGCACAACCAGGTTTGGGTGGTGGGGTCTCAACACCTCGCTGGGGGAGGAGTTGTGCCCCCTTCCAGCTGGGTTACTGGTTTCTCCTGGTGCTGCTGCTGGTGGCATCAACCCTGCAGAGCCACCACTTGTCCTGCAAGGCTTTGGTGCTGGAGAGGTGAGGTCCTCCGAGCTCCCCCTCACACCTCATCACCCATGTGGCTGCTTCCTCTGGGCCACCACCATCTCTGGTGTCCCCACAAACCCACCCAAGCCCCTGCACCCACCCACCCCATTTCTCCAACCCAAACCCCAGTAAGGCCAGCACAGCTGCAGCAGCTCCCCAAACCATGCCCCTCAAGGGCTGGGGGATGCCCACCTCCATCCATCCATCCCAAGTGCTGCCACCACCCAGGCAGTTAGGACTTCATACTGGGATTTGCTTGGCCACCAACCTCTTCCTCAGCTGCCTTGGGTGGCTTCTGGAGACCAGGACCAAGGTGACACCCCCGGGGCTGTGCCTGGGGTCATGCAGTGGGAGCTGAGGGCTTTGGGGGCCACCTCATCACGCTGGAGCTTTGTCACCATCGCCGTTGCCGCGTCCCTGGCCAGCCACTGGGACACTGCAGAAGGGGTGCCCCTGTCCCTGTCCTGCTGCACCCCAAGCCACCATCTTTCATGGAATCACAGAACTGTTTGGCTTGGAAGAGACCTTCAAGATCCTGGAGGCCAACCCTGAACCCAGCACTGCCAGGGCACCACCAAACCATGGCCCTCAGCGCCGCATCTCCAGGGCTCTGAAACCCCTCCAGGGATGGGGACTCCACCACTGCCCTGGGCAGCCTGGGCCAGGCCTGAACAATCCTCAAGGGGCAGAAATTGTTCATCATGTCCAATCTAAACCTCCCCTGGGGAAAGCTGAGGCTATTTCTTCTTGTCCCATCACTTGGGAGAAGACCTTGATGCCCTCCTGACTCCCAGCTCCTTTCAGGGAGCTGTAAAGAGCCAGGGGGTCTCCCCTCAGCCTCCTTTTCTCCGGGCTCAACAACCCCAGGTCCTTCAGCTGCTCTCACAAGTCCTCCAGACCCTTCCCCAGCCTTGCCACCCTTCTCTGGACCTGCTCCAGCCCCTCAATGTCCTTCTCACTCCAGCTGTTGGGTTGCTACTGGTGGGGATTTCTGGGGGGATGAGGAGCAGTGGGGATGGCAGTGAGGGACATGGCTGGGGATGTCCTCTCCTGGCTGCCAGGCTGACGAAGGGCCAGTGCCATCAGGGGGCTTGTTGGAAATGGGGGACACTGCTGGCTGGTGTGGGGGCTACACCTGGTACCTCTGGAGAAACCAGAAGCTTGGCTGGAGCTTTCCCAGTTGGGATGGGGGGAAAGCCTCTGGAGCTGTGGAACAGGAGCTGTGTGGTGGGGATGGGAAAGAAGGAGAAAAGTCACTTGGTCTGTTGTGACCTTGCCCCTCCCCGCCCCCAAGAGAGCTGCTGCTGACCCCCTGGAGTTGTGGTGTTGCCTGAGCTCATCCCAGCACAAGGATGGGACAGGGGTGGGTAGGACCAGCTCCAACCATCCCCAGATCCTGTGCTGGTCCTGTGCTGTTTCTCTGCAGCAGATGACCTCCTTCCTTATTCAGCACCAGGGGTGGGGTAGGGTGGGGGGAAAAAAAATCCCTTTCTTTTCTCTCCCAGAGGTTGAAAGCCCTGGTGACTCAAGCAGCCAGGAACACCTTCTGCAGATAAAGCTGCCCCCCTCCAGCTTCTTGCTTTTCAATAAAACAAACAAACAAACAAACAAAAGGACTCAAAGAACAATTAGAAGCCTTGGAGATGCCTTTACCAGAGAAGGAGCTGCTGCTGGGGCACACAGCTTGGTGGGACACAGCCAGAAACCAGGCTGTGGTGATGACCAGACCCATGGAGTGTCACACCTTGGGGTAACTGAGCAGCTCTGCCAAGGGTGGTGGTGGTGGCTTTGGGGTGGAACTCCATGACCTCCACCCTTTAGCTGTTGCTGAGCATGGAGCAGATCCCCTCTCAGGCTGCTCTTCTCCAGCCTCAAAAACCCCAGGTCCCTCAGCTGCTCCTCACAAGTTCTCCAGACCCTTCTCCTTCTTCTCCAGACCATTCCCCAACTTGGCTGCCCTTCTCTGGACCTCAGCATCTTCCCAGTCTCCACTGGACTCTCTCCAGTAGCTCCCAGTCTCTCTGGGGCTGGGGAGCCCAGAACTGGATCCAGTTCTCCAGCTGTGGCCTCAGCGGGGCAGAGTACAAAGGGAGGAGAACCTTCCTTGACCTGCTGGCCACACTCTTCTTGATGTCCCCTAGGAGACTATTTGCCTTCTTAGCCTCTTGCTGTCTTGGTCCCAACCCTGTGAGATGCCACCACAGAACCAGTCCGGCCAAGCAGAGCCCAAAGACTGTCCTCATCCCCACTCCCCTGGGTGACTCCAATCATCCCAGTTGTCATCTCCTGACTTCCCTGCATGAGCACTCCAGTGGTGGAACATCATCTTCTACCACCCAGCACCAGACTGGCATCTCCTGAGCTGGCAGAGGCAAGTGGTGGCATGCTGGGGTCTGAGGAATCAGCCCTGCTCCACACCATGGCAATGGATAGCAGGAAGTTTTATCACCCAGTATCACAGTGTTGGCACAGCTGTGGATGGCATCTCCAACCAGGTAAGCTCCAAGGGCATCTCCAAACCATCTCCCAGGTGGGGCTGAGTTCTTTCCCATCCATTGCCCACCAGCTGGCCACTTGCCAGCACCACCAGCTTGGATGTGGTGCCCACAGCTCTGTGGTTTACCCCAGGTTCCAACCCTGAGTGTTCTGCCTGGCTTCCTCTGCTCCATGTGGAGGGTTTTGGAGTCATCTCAAGGTGTCAGGTCTGGACCCACAGCCTCATCTGACAGAAGGGTGGCACGGCCATCCCAGTGTCAGGATGTGGGGATGATGATGGATGAACCGGGATGGTCAATGCCATGGGACTTCACCTTGCTGGTGCAGGACATGGTGGCCTCTTGGTGAGACCTGGGTGGCCATGGGGCAGCAGAGGGCTGCAGGGTGGCATTGAGGACAGAACCATTGGGCAGTAGTGACCCAAAATGCCATCCCCTGCCCCCAAACTGGCCCAAATCACTCCTGCAGAAAGGGGACGGACGGACGGACAGATGACGACAGGTAGAGGATTTCCCATTCTTCTCCCTTTCTGACCCCAAGCCTCTGCAGCTTGGCACTGGGGGGCCGGCGCCCTGTACCCCCAAAGCGAGGCCAGTGGGGCTGCACTTGGGAGACCTCCTTCCATGCTCCCTCCATGGTGCTGTGCCGAGTGGAACTCCCATCCCCCCGTGGGGCTGTGTTTGGGGGCACTCCCATCCCTTTAACGCCTCCGTAGGGTTGTGCTGGGGTCCCCCGGACCCCCCTGGGGCTGCCCCTCGGGACCCCTATTCCATGTTCTCCCGTTGCGCTGTGCTGCAAGGATCCGCGGGGCTAACCCCCGGGACCCTTTTCACCGGTCCCCCGATCGAGGCGGCTTGCCCGGTCTTTGCCATGGGGCTGCCCCCGGGGACTCCGTTGCCCCCGGTTCACCGAGACTTCTTTTCCCAGTCCCCCTGTTCCGCTGCGGGGCTGCCCCCAGGACCCCTTCCCCTGTCCCAGCCATGGGTCTGTGCCCTGTACCCCGCTCCCCGCTCCCGCCCCCCGTCCCGAGGATGCTCTCGCGTTCCCTGCGCCTCCCATCACTGCCCGCTTGGCGGCGCCCTGCAGCGGGCGCTGACGCGATGACGTGACAGCGCAAAACGTGGGGGGGCGTATCTCCAGGCGGCGGCGCGCGGCGGGAGGCCACGTGGGAGCGCTCGCGGCCCCCCTTTTGCCGACGTGTCCCTGGCGCCGCCGCGTGCCCCCCGGAAGTCCCGTCTCTTCCCAGCTCGTGGCTTCCCGTGACGTCACCCCCCGCCGCGGCCCTCTCGTGCCGCGCCGCGCGTCGCTATTGGTTGAAACCCAGAAGGGGCTGGGCGGAGCCGACAGAGGGAGGGGGCGCCTCATTGGCTGAGAGCCTGACTGGGGGCGTGGCTAGCTGTTTGGCCCCGCCTCGTTCCTCATCGCCCCGCCCCCGCCCCACGGTTCCCTTCCGCGCTCGGACCGGGCCCGCTCCCCTCTTTCCGCCGCTTTCCAATCCCCTCCGTCGCTCTGTCCCGGCTCCCTCCGCTCTGTCCCGGCTCCGTTGTCATGGCCTCCGCGGCCGCCGCTGGCCAGGGCGGCTCCGCGCCGCCGCTCACCGTCCAGCGCGGTATCGTTAAGATGGTAAGAGCTCTGCCCGCTGCCGCTGTTCCCCGTGGGCCTTCCCCGTGGTTTTCCCTTCCTCTGTACCTTGCCCCTTGTGGCAGCTGAACCGGCCACGGCGGCAGCTCCCGTCGGTGGTTGGGGGCTCTCCGGTACCCGGGATCCGTCCGCCTCCTGCAGCCCCCTGCGGTATTCGGGAACCCTCTCCGGTATCTGGCACCCCCTATACCGTCCGCAGTCCCCTCTGGTAGCGGGAGCCCCTTCTCCGGTACCCGGGACTCCTTCACTTCTTCCAGGCCCCCTCGGGTACCCGGGACCTCTCTCCGGTACTCGGGACTCCTCTATCTCCCGTAGCCCTCTCCGGTACCTGGGACTCCCCTCGAGTGTACGGATCCCCCCCTACACTCTCCACTTCCCATCCCTGTAACTGGGACCTCCAGCCTCTCTGCCCCCACTCCGGTACCGTGAACTCCTCCACCTCCCGTAGCCCCCTCCGCTACCCGGGACCCTCCTCCTGTACCCGGTATTCCCCTTTCACTCCCCATCTTGCTTCCCGGTGACCAGGAACCCTACCGCCAATGCAGCCCCCTCCGATACCGGGGACTTCCCTCCGGTACCTATGACCCTCTCCACGTCCTCTCCCGGAGCCCCGTGGGCTGCCCGCGGCTGCCGGTCCTGGCACCCCGGGGTGTCCCCCATTCCTTCCCGAGTCCGGTGACAAGGCTGAACCGGGGGTAAGGGGTGGGCTTGGAGGGTCCCGTTATCCCGGGAAGGGGCAGGAAGAGCTTTGGGGTTTCCCCCTGAAGCTGGTGATTTGGGGGTTGCCGAAAGGCTTAGGGGAGCACTGGAGTGGGACAGTGGGGGGGTTTAGGGAGGACACTGGAGGGGTTTGGGGGATCGTTCAAGTGTTTGGGGTCACTGGTGGCTTTGGGGGACCCCTGAGAGTTTGAAGGGGGTCAGTAGAGGGTTTGGGTGACACTGGAGGTTTTGGGGGCACTGAGGGTTTGGAGGTCACCAAGGAGTTTTGGGACATCAGATGGTTTTGGGGGACACTGGAGGGTTAGGGGTCCCAGAGGGACTGAGGTCACTAGAAGGTTTGGGGGATGCTGAGGGGGGTTTGGGGGACACTGAAGCTTGGGAGACACTGGGGGTTTGGGACATCAAAGGGTTTTGAGGGTGCCAGAGGACTTGGGGGCTGCTGAGGGTTTGGGGTCACTGGAGGGTTGAGGTTGCTGATGGTTTGGGGGACACCAGAGGACTGGGGATGCTGTGGTGTTTGGGGGAACACCAGAGGGCTTGGGGGCACCAGAGGTTTGAAGCTGTTGAGAGCTTGGGGGTCACCAGAGGGTTTGGAGACACCAATGATTCGGGGGTCAGCAGAGGGTCTTGGGGACACCAGGGCTTTGGGGGGGTCACCAGAGGGTTTGTGGGACACCGGGTTTTGGGGTCACTGGTAGGGTTTTGAGGGTCACCAGAGGGTTTTGGGGATGCTGGGGGGGTTGGGGTCTCCAGAAGGTTTTGAGGATGCCAAGGCTTTGGGATCACCATAGATTTTGGGGTCACCAGAGGGTTTTGGGGTCTTCCTTCTCTTTTCCTGACCACCACCCCAAAATCTCCACTCCCAGACCCTTGGTGTCCCCCAACCCCTCTGATGACCTCCAAAAGCCTCTGGTTACCACCAAAACCCTGCAGCATCCCCAAACCATTGGTGTCCTCTAAACCCTCTGGTGACCCCCCCAAAACCCTCTCCATCAACCCCCAGACCCTTTGGTACCCCCCACAAAACTCTCAGATGTCCCCAAACCCTCTGATGTCACCAAATCTCCAGCATCCCCCAAGCCTAACCTTGTCCTGACCTTGGCACATCCATGGTGGGCAAACAGAGCCTTGGGATTGGTTGCCCTGTGGCCCTGAATCTGTGGTGGGGTTGGGTACGGAGGAGATGCCATGGGGCAAGCAGAGCCTTGGCATTGGCCTGGTGGATCTGTGGTGGGGTTGGGCACGGAGGAGATGCCATGGGGCAAGCAGAGCCTTGGCATTGGCCTGGTGGATCTGTGGTGGGGTTGGGCACGGACGAGGTGCCATGGGGCAAGCAGAGCCTTGGGTTGGGTGCGGTGGATCTGCCAATTCCTAGAACCATGGAATCATTTCTGTAGGAGAAAACCTTGCAGATCCTCAGCTCCAACCTCTTGGGTCCAGCCTGACTGCTCCAGGCCCATGAGGAATAGTGCTGAGGGTGGAGATCCATCCTTGGAAGCCTCTCTGTGGACCGTCGCCCTCCGTCTTCAGCACCGTTGCCTCCAGCCTCCTCCTCCTTCTCCTGACTGTGGACCCCAGGGGAGCAGAGGACGTTCCACAACTCCTCCTCTTCTTGTTCTTCTTGCCCTGGCCAGGTGCTGTCAGGCTGTGCCATCATCGTGCGTGGGCAGCCCCGCGGTGGGCCGCCACCGGAGCGCCAGATCAACCTCAGCAACATCCGAGCTGGGAACCTGGCCCGCCGCGCCGCCGCCGGCCAGCCCGACGCCAAGGACACCCCCGACGAGGTAGGTGCCGCCAGCAGCGCCTTCTCCAGCCTTCAGCATTCCACAGCACCTTCTCCAGCCCTGCTGCTCCGACTGTGAGGGGCCACAGCACCTTTCTGCTCCACGCTGCTGGTCCAACCTTAAGCACCGCAGCATGGAGTCGTAGAATGGTCAGGGGTGGAAGGGACCTCAAGGATCAGCCAGTTCCAACCCCCCTGCCATGGGCAGGGACTCCTCACACTAGATCAGGTTGCCCAGAGCCACATCCAGCCTGGCCTTAAAAGCCTCCAGGGATGAGGCTTCCACCACCTCCCTGGGCAACCTGTGCCAGTGTCTCAGCACCCTCATGGGGAAGAACTTCTTCCTAACATCCAATCTGAATCTACCCACTTCTAGTTTTGCTCATTTCCCTCAGTCCTATCACTCCCAGACACCCTAAAAAGTCCCTCCCCAGCTTTCTTGTAGCCCCCTTCAGATCCTGGAAGGCCACAATTAGGTCACCTGGGAGCCTTCTCTTCTCCAGCCTGAACAGCCCCAACTCCTTCAGTCTGTCCTCGTAGGAGAGGAGCTCCAGCCCTCTGATCATCCTCGTGGCCCTTCTCTGGACACGCTCCAGCACCTCCAGAACTGGACACAGTACTCTGGGTGGGGTCGCACCAGAGAGAAGTAGAGGGGGAGAATCACCTCCCTCAACTTGCTGGCTATGCTTCTCTTGATGCAGCCCAGGATGTGATTTGCTTTCTGGGCTGCAAGTGCACACTGATGGTTCATGATGAGCTTCTCATCCACCAGCACCCCCGAGTCCTTTTCCTCAGGGCTGCTCTCAAGCCAGTTCTCAAGCAGCTCTCAAGCATGTTCTTCCCCAGGCTGCTGGTCTAACTCTGAGGACCACAGCACCTTCTTCTCCAGGCTGCTGGTCCATACAGCACTACCTCCAGGCTGATGGTCCCACTCTGAAGACCACAGCACTTTTGACTTGGCCATTGCCCTACTTAGCCAAGACCTCCTTCTGTCCCATGGGGTGCAGGCAGCGTGTTCTTCTCATCTCCTTCCATCATCCTTCAAGAGATTCTTTTCCTCCTCCAACCTCCCAGTACAGATTTTGGGGTGGACTTCTCCTTCCTGACCTTGGCATGGTGAGGATATGGACAAACATTGTCCACAAACAAGGACCAGTCATGGTCTGAAGGACCAGGAGAACATTCCTTTCCATCATCCTGTAAGAGATCCCAACCTGCCAGTATGGATTTTGGGGCAGACTTCTCCACCCTGACCCTGTTATGGTCAGGATTGTGCACCAGCAAGGCCCAGTCATAGTCTGAAGAACCAGAAGAAGCTGATGGTGCCTCCAGGCCTCCTCTGTTGGTCTTTACCTGCCCCAAGCTGGGGGTGGAGGAAGCACCAGCGGTGGTGCTTTGGCAGGTTGAGTGCTGGTAGCAACTGGTGGCACTGGCTTGGTGTCTGTGGGAGAACCTTGGGCCACCACCCATCCTCCTCCCTACTCCTGTGGGTGGTGGGAAGCTGTGGTAGATAATTGTTCTCCTTGGGGACTTTGTCTTCTCAAGGTTGGCTTTGAGATGTCACTCATCTGAAGATGTGACAGGGTGGCTTAATTGGTTCCCAGTACGTCATCTTCTCCACCAGTTTCCCACCCACCTTCTGCAGGGTTTGAGCTTCACTGGGGAGCTCCAGCTCTGGAGCTGGGAAGGTGCAGAGGAGCTGCAAGGGATTGATTTCTGCCATCTGGATGTGGTCACCATGGCTGGTCCTGCTTTTCTCTGTCACCTTCAACCTTGAGAAGGGGCCTTGAGGAGCTTCCACCATGTTCCTGGGTGCTGGGATTTGCCCAGACCTCTGTGTTCCTGGCCCACATTCATGGGTGCTGGAACTCATCCAGACCTCCATGTTCTAGGCCTCCTTCTGTCCCTGGAGCTTTCCTGGTCTCATCCCACTGGATCTGAACGCTTGAGGAGCACTTGGCCATCTGGAAAACCAACTTGGAGGGGGACAAACCCAACCTTTGGGGTGGCTGGAGGTGGGGAGAGTGGAGATGATTCTCCTGGAGAGCAACAGGGTTCTTCTGGAAGTTCTTGAGTTGCTAAGAGCCTTCTCTGTGGTCCTAGGAGAAGTGGTGGAGGAGAAGGTGAGTTCCTTGGTTGTGCCTGACCCATTGGCTTCTTTCCCTCCAGCCCTGGGGCTTTCCAGCTCGGGAGTTCCTGCGGAAGAAGCTGATTGGGAAGGAGGTTTGCTTCACCGTGGAGTACAAGACCCCGCAAGGCCGGGAGTATGGGATGGTCTACCTGGGCAAAGGTGAGTTCTGGGGAGGTTCCTCTAGCACCCAAAGGGCTGCTGACAAGGTTTTGCAGAGGGGTGGGGGTGGTGTTCATAGCTGGAGGGTGGGTTGGGATGCGGTGTGGGTACCAAAATCCCCAAACCCCAGTGTGGTGCTGGTGGGAAGGGGCCTCTGGAGATCGTGGTCCAAAGCAGGGTCACCCACAGCAGCTTGCCCAGGGCCACAATGGCCAGGGGGATTGGAAGCTCTCCAGACAAGGAGACTCCACAACCTCTCTTGTCTCCATCACCCTTCAAGCCAACAAGTTGCTCCTTGTCCTGCCCCTGGACACCACTGCCAAGAGTCTTGCCCCATCCTCTTACCCCTGCCTGGGAGTGGAAGGACCTGCAAGTCCTAGTGGACAACAAGTTGCCCATGAGCCAGCAACGTGGCCTCAGGAAGTCCAGTGGTGTCCTGGGGGGCATCAAGAAGAGTGTGGCCAGCAGGTCAAGGGAGGCTCTCCTCCCCCTCTACTCTGCCCTGCTGAGGCTGTAGCTGGAGAACTAGATCCAGTTCTGGGCTCCCCAGTCCCAGAGAGACTGGGAGCTACTGGAGAGAGTCCAATGGAGGCTGGGAAGATGCTGAGGTCCAAAGAAGGGCAACAAAGCTTGGGAAGAGTCTGGTGAACTGAGGGACTTGGGGTTGTTGAGGCTGGAGAAGAGCAGCCTGAGAGGGGATCTGCTCAATGCTCAGCAAGGGCTAAAGGTCATGAAGATGGGGCCAGACTCTTCTCAGTGGTGGCCAGTGAGAGGGCAAGGAGCAATGGGCACCAGCTGGAACCCAGGAGGTTCCCTCAGGAGAAGCATCTTGACTTTGAGGGTGGTGGAGCCCAGAGAGGTTGTGGAGTTTCCTTCTCTGGAGAGCTTCCAACCCCTCCTGGCCATTGTGACCCTGGGCAGGCTGCTGTGGGTGCCCCTGCTGGAGCAGGGGGGTTGGACTGGCTGAGCTCCAGAGGTCCCTTCCCACCACCACCATGCTGGGGTTGGATGCTTTCCAGGACTGAGGTGTTGGTACCTCCAGCTTGCCTCCCATGGTGACTCCTTGCCTGATCAGGTCTTCTCCTCTCTTCACAGACACAAGTGGGGAGAACATTGCTGAGTCCCTGGTGGCTGAAGGTCTGGCCTCACGCCGGGAAGGGATCCGAACCAACAAGTACGTAGAGGGTTGGGTTCCTCCTCTGGGGACCTCATCTTCCTTCTGTGGTTCCTTACTTTGTCAGGGAGGTGTTGGGTTCCTCAGCTTTGCCCAAGCACCAGCCCCTGCTCCTGGTTTTAATGTGATGCTCAGCTTTCACTGGTAGCAGTGTCCCAGGATGGTGACCTCTTGGCTTCAGGGCTCGAGGAGGCTCTCTGAAGGGTCGAGGAGGCTTTGAAGGAGCCTCATGGGGACCTTCTGGTGGCTTTGGGCTCACTGTTCTGCTCCTTCAGTCTTCTCCTGCAAGGTCATGGAGCTGGCACCAGGAGAGGTTGATCACTCTGAGCTCCAGGGTGTGATGGGTTGGACTCAAATGATCTTCAAGGTGTTCCCCAATCCAAATGATCTTATGGCAATGCTGGGGCAGAACCTTCACCCCCCTGCCAAAGGCTGAGTGAAGTCACTTCCAGGAGCTTCATTCTCCTTGTCATTAGCAGGACATCACCAGCTTCCATTGCCTGGAGAACATCTCTTGATGGTTGCTCTCCCCATTCCAAGGCTCCATTCATTAATAGCTTCATGAGGTGGTTCTCAGCCCCCTCATGAAGCTGCTCAGGTTGAAGAACTTCTGAGATGAGGTTGGGATCCATCAAGCTGTAGCTTTGACCTGACCTGATGAATTCCACCATGACTTGTCACCAAATTTAAGGAGTTCTGGTGACAGCAGGAGTTGGGGTTGGTGTTAGCCATCAGCTCTACCTTTGGTGTCTTCCAAACCCTCTGGTGACCCCCCCCCAAAACCCTCTCCATCAACTCCCTGACCCTTTGGTACCCCCCAAAACCCTCCGTGATCCCCAAACTCTCAGGTGTCTCCAAGCCCTCTGTTGTCACCAAGTCTCTAGCATCCCCCTGCTTGTGTAGGGCCTGTTGTGGTCCCTGGTTTGCCATTCCTCCTCTCCCAAAGCCATGCCAGAAGTTGGGGCTTCCCTTTCTTCATCCTTTCCATCTTGGTGTCCCAAAGTAGCCTCAGAAAAGTGTCAGATGGCTTGAATCTCCTCAGCCTGGCCCAAGGTGGTGCTTCTAGTGGTGGGTCTTTGGACACTGCTGGTGGAAGCTGTCAGCAGCACCAGCCATCACTTCACCAACTCCACCAGGTGGTTCCTCTTCTAGATGGAAGTCATCAAAGCCCCAGAGCATGAAAGATGGATGCTCCTGGTCATCAAAGCTTGCAGGAACCGGCTGGGTCTGACCACCTCTCCACCTTATCCTTTCAGCCTTGAGCAGAGCAGGTTGGCAGAACTGGAGGAGCAAGCCAAGAGTGCCAAGAAGGGGATGTGGAGTGAAGGGTCAGGGTCCCACACTATCAGAGACCTCAAGTACACCATTGAGAACCCCAGGCACTTTGTGGACTCCATGCACCAGAAGCCAGTCAACGGTAAGGTGACTGCAGTTCTTCTCCATGCCTGGGGTGGGTTCAGCCATGTCCTCCATCTTCCTCTGCCTGCATGTGTCACACTCCTTGGGGTGCTGTTCCTGGCACCTCACCAGGAAGTGCTCCACAGCTTCCACCAAAGCTCCCTGGGGTGCTGGCCCTGGCACCTTCTCACCACAAAGTGCTCCACAGCTTCCACCAAAGCTCCTTGGGGTGCTGTCCCTGGCACCTTCTCACCACAAAGTGCTCCACAGCTTCCTCAAAGCTCCTTGGGGTGCTGTCCCTGGCACCTTCTCACCAGGAAGTGCTCCACAGCTTCCACTAAAGCTCCTTGGGGTGCTGTCCGTGGCACCTTCTCACCACAAAGAGCTTCACAGCTTCCTCAAAGCTCCTTGGGGTGCTGGCCTGGGCACCTTCTCACCATGAAGTGCTCCACAGCTTCCACTAAAGCTCCTTGGGGTGCTGTCTCTGGCACCTTCTCACCACAAAGAGCTTCACAGCTTCCTCCAAAGCTCCTTGGGGTGCTGTCCCTGGCACCCTCTCACCACAAAGAGCTTGACACCTACCACCAAAGCTCCTTGGGGTGCTGTTTCTGGCACCTTCTCACCAGGAAGCACTCCACAGCTTCCACCAAAGCTCTTTGGGGTGCTGTTCCTGGCACTTTTCCCACCACAGAGGTGTCCACAGCTTCCAGCACAGCTGCAGCACAGCACCACCAACCTCTTTGCTTTTGCTCCACAGCCATCATTGAGCACGTCCGGGATGGAAGTGTGGTCAGAGCCCTTCTGCTCCCTGACTACTACCTGGTCACCGTCATGCTCTCGGGCATCAAGGTGAGGCTTGGCTGCTGGTGGCCCTGGCACGCTCAGAAGACCTCTTTGTAGCCACTTCCATCTCCAGCTTGCCCTGTTGTTCATTGTCCATCCTCCTTGGTGGCTTTTTTGTTTTGGGGGGTTGACTTGTGGGACCAGGCCAAGGTGGGATGGAGAATTGTTTGGGTTGGGAAAGATCTCCCAGGATCTAACCCAGCACTGCCAGGACACCACTGAACCATGGCCCTCAGCACCACATCTCCACAGCTTTGAAACCCTTCCAGGGATGGGGACTCAACCACTGCCTTGCACAGCCCTGGGCCAGGCCTGGACAGCCCTCAAGGGGCAGAAATTGTTCCTCACGTCCAGCTTGAACCTCTCCTGGGGCAACCTGAGGCTGGTTCCTCTTGTCCCATCAAATAGAAGACCTTGCTGCCCACCTGGCTCCAAGCTCCTTTCAGGGAGTTATAGAGAGCCAGAAGGTCTCCTCTCAGCCTCCTTTTCTCCAGGCTCAACACCCCCAGGTCCCTCAGCTGCTCCTCACAAGTTCTCCAGACCCTTCCTTCTGCTTGCCCTCCAGACCCCTCCCAACTGGATGAAGTTCTCCCAGCGGTGGCCTCACCAGGGCAGAGTAGTTGTGGAGGAGAACCTCCTTTGACCTGCTGCCCACACTCTTCTTCATGCCCTTCAGGAGACCCTTGGCCTTCTGGAGGCCACATTGCTGCCTCATGAATAACATCTCACCAGGTTTGTGGGGCTCACCCATCTGCTGACCATCCCTGTCTTCTCCTACAGTGTCCCACCTTCAAACGTGAGGCAGATGCTCCTGAGGTCCCCGAGCCATTTGCTGCTGAAGCCAAGTTCTTCACGGAGTCCAGACTGCTCCAGAGGGATGTGCAGATTGTCCTGGAGAGCTGCCACAACCAGAACATCTTGGGCACCATCCTCCACCCGGCAAGTGCTCTTGGCTTGGTAGGAGGGTGGTGGGAGAAGGTCCCAGCAGGCTTTCAGACTGCTTGGCATCGCTTGCTGGAGGTGCTCAAGGTGGTGTCAGCGTCCACATTCCTCTGTTGGGTGGTCTTCAGATGGATCTAGGAGCCCATGAGGGTGCTCAAGGGGATCTTGGGGAGCTGGGGGGACCTTGAGTGATGGTTGTAGAAGACCATGCTGGTGCTAAAGGTGGTTGCAACATCCATGTTCCTCTGGTGGGCTCTTGGAGGAGTTGTGTGGTCTTCAGGGATGGATGTAGAGGACCATGCTGGTGCTCAAGGTGGTTGCAGTGTCCATGTGCCTCTGGTGGGCTCTTGGAAGGGTTGTGTGGTCTTCAGTGATGGATGTAGAGGACCATGCTGGTGCTAAAGGTGGTTGCAACATCCATGTTCCTCTGGTGGGCTCTTGGAGGAGTTGTGTGGTCTTCAGTGATGGATGTAGAGGACCATGCTGGTGCTCAAGGTGGTTGCAGTGTCCATGTGCCTCTGGTGGGCTCTTGGAAGGGTTGTGTGGTCTTCAGTGATGGATGTAGAGGACCATGCTGGTGCTCAAGGTGGTTGCAGTGTCCATGTGCCTCTGGTGGGCTCTTGGAAGGGTTGTGTGGTCTTCAGTGATGGATGTAGGGCGCCGTGGTCCATCTGAGTAGCCCGTGAGGAGAACAAAGGCGTGTGGAGGGTGTCGTTGGGGTGGCTTCTGCTAGCCCTGGGGGCACCAGGTGTTGTAGCCAGGCCTTTAGGGCCCTGTGATATCTAAAGGACCTTCCTCCCTTCTCCCCAGAACGGGAACATCACGGAGCTGCTGCTGAGGGAGGGCTTTGCCCGCTGCGTCGACTGGTCCATCGCCGTCTACACCCGGGGGGCCGAGAAGCTGCGGGCAGCTGAGAGGTGAGCACCACCCCAGGAGACAGCTGGACACACTCTCAGCTTCACCCAGGGGTGGCCACGGTGCCACCAGCCCCCTCTAACCAGCTGTGTTTGGGTACCTTCAAAAAACTTTTCCCTCAGCTTCTCTTCCCCCACCCAGAATCCTCTCCACCAGTCCTCTCCTTCCACATCTGTGCCGGCCCCATGGTGTCTACCAGGGCTTTGGTGGACAATGTAAGGTCCAGCATCTCCATCCCTGTTGGAGACACCGTCCTGGGTGTGACATCTTTGTCCCCTCTCCTTCCAGGTTTGCCAAAGAACGGAAGCTGAGGATCTGGAGGGACTATGTGGCCCCCACAGCCAACCTGGACCAGAAGGACAAGCAGTTTGTGGCCAAGGTGAGCGGTTGGTTGAGCAGGAGAACCAAGAGGGGTTGGGATGGAGGACACTGTGTCCACCTCACCTTGGTCCAATTCTAGATGTGCTCCAGGTGGTCTTGTCTTGGCTGTATCCCCACCATGGGATCTCAAGCAGGTCTGGTGTGAGCAGAGGTGGACCCATGGTGTGTGGAGGAAGGCTGGTGGGTGTCCAAGGCTCTTGCTGGTTGGGTGCTGCAGGAGTGTTCTTGACCTGTCTCTGGATCTCCTGAGGGCTCTCTGGCCTTGGTGGAGTTTGCTTCAGTATCAGCATGGGTTTGGTTTGGAAGAGACCCTGGAGACCATCATGTCCAGCCTGTAACCCAGCACTGCCAGGGCACCACCAAACCATGGCCCTCAGCACCACACCTCCACAGCTTTGAAAGCCCTCCAGGGATGGGGACTCCACCACTGCCCTGGGCAGCCTGAGCCAGGCCTGGACAACTCTCAAGGGGCAGAAATTGTTCCTCATGTCCAACTTGAACCTCCCCTGGGGCAACTTGAGGCCATTTCCTCTTGTCCCATCACTTAGAAGACCACCTGGATGGTCACCTGGCTCCAGTCTCCTTACATGGAGCTATAGAGAGCCAGAAGGTCTCCACTCAGCCTTCTCTAGTCCAGGCTCAACAACCCCAGGTACTTCAGCTGTTTCTCACAAGTTCCCAAGCTTTCTCCTTCTCCTCCAGACCCTTCCCCAGCTTTGTTGCTCTTCTCTGGACGTGCTCCAGCCCCTCAATGTCCTTCTTGGTTTGAGGGCCCCCCAAACTCCCCCCAAGATCCCAGGACTCAAGGTGTGCTCTCACCAATGCCCAGTCCAGGGGGACAACCCCTACCCTGGTCCTGCTGGCCACACCATTCCTGGTCAGGTTGGAGCAACCTGCTCTATCTAGTTGAGGTTGCAGGGAGGTTGGATCCAATCTCCAAGGTCCCTTCCAATCCAAGAGGAGCTCCCTGGGGCTTGATCTGGTGCTGCCCCTACCCGAGGTTGTGGATGTCCCTATGGAGGACAGTCTCACTTTCTCCAGGACCATGGTGGTGGGCTTGCAGCTGGCCTTGGGGTCCAGGAGTAACTGAAGGAGTGCAGGAAGGTCTTGGATCCAGGAGCATCTCTGAGGAGCACCCACTAGATGGTGCTGCTGGCTCAGCTAGTGTGCCACCAGCCTGGGAGGTGACTTTGGTTTAGCTGCAAGCCCTGGGACATGCCCAGCAAACAGCAGTTCTTGGAAAGCCACCTTAACCCCTGAGTTTCCCCTGCTCCTGGGTCACATCCTGACCTGGAACAGCCTTCTGTCTCTACTGGGCTTCTGTCTGGACATCCATGCTGTGTTGACATGGGGTGGAGGTGGTCTTCTGGAGGTTCTGCTCCTGAGGGGCTGCCCTTGAGCTTCTTCTGCTCCTGGGGGTTCTGCTCTTGAGGGTCTGCTCCTGGGGGTTCTGCCCTTGAGCTTCTTCTGCTCCTGGGGGTTCTGCCCTTGAGGGTCTGCTCCTGGAAGGTCTATGGAAGTTCTGTTCCTGGGGGTTCTGCTCATGAGGGCCTGCTCCTGAGAATCTATTTTTAGGGTTGTGGTCATAAAATTCTGCTCTTGGCAGTTCTAACCTTGGGGTCCTCCTTCTGGGGAGTCTGTTCTTAGTGCTCTGGTCATGAGGGTCAGCTCCTGGGGGTTCTGTTTGTGAGGGTCTTCTGGAGGTTTTACCCTTGAGGGTTCTGCTCTTGGGGAGCATCACCTGGAGGGCTTCTCCTTCCTTGCCTGCTCCAGTGCTGTGGCTGTGGAGCAGAGCAGGAGACCCCAGAAAGCTTCTCCACCAGCTTCTCCCCACTTGGTGAAGGCTCTCCTGGCCCTTTTTTGCTCTCCCAGTTGCCCAGTTCCCAAGCCCAGGTGGTCTTTGAGAAGACCAGAGCTTAGAACCCGACCATGGGCTGAAGGGCCTTGCTGGCTTGGTCCATGGTGCTGCCACTGTGGTGAGAAACAGCAGCTGGAGGGATGCCCACCATGGGCATGGAGCTGGTGCTGCCAGGAGTTGGCATGGGGACCGTTACTCATCCTTTGCTCAGCAGCTTCTGGAGGTGGCTGTGGATGCTTCTGGCATCTCCAAGATGTTCCTTGTTTGGTTGAACAGCTTGTGGGATGCTGGTGAGGAGCTTCAGGCTCATCCTTGGCACCCCAACGAGGCAGGGAAGGTATCTCGTGGGGGGGAGGGGTTGTGAGGCTCAGCAGCAGCTCCAGTCCTTGTGCCAGGTGTTGCCATGGAGCAAATGTGCCCCAAGCCCAGGGGAGACTTGGCCCCAGAGTGGGGTGATGGAGGTGGTTGTGGTGGTGGGAATGCATCTCTGCTGTCGTGGAGGGGATCCCCCCCAGGTGCAGTCTCCTGGTCTGGGGGCCTGGTCTCTGGGTCTGGGGACTCAATCTCCCACATTTGGGACCCAATCACACAGCTCTGGAGCATGACCTCCAAGCTGGGGCCCAGGGCTCCCTTTTTAGGCCAAATCACCTGGTTTGGGGGCTTGACACTCCCAGTTTTGGTGCCTGACCCCCCCCCAGTTGTTTTTTTTTGGCATGACCTCCCAGTTTTGGGGCACAGTCTCCCAGTTTTGGGCCCAACCTCCCCCCAGTTTGGGGCCACAGTTTCCCCCAGGTGAAAATTGGTGACCCAATTTTGGACCTGATCCCCCCAGTTTTTGGGCTTTGTCCCCCAGTTTTGGACCTGATCCCTCAGTTTTGGGGCTTGGTCCCCAGTTTTTGACTTAGTCCCCCCAGATTTTGGACTTGGTCCATCAGTTTTGGACCTGATCTCCCAGGTTTTGGGCTTGGTCACCCAATTTTGAACCTCACCCCTCTTCCCCCCCAGTTTTTGGACTTGGTCACCCAGTTTTTTGACCTAATCCACCAGTTTTGGGGCTTGGTCCCCAGTTTTGGACCTGATCCCCCCAGTTTTTGGGCTTGATCACCCAGCTTTGGACCTGATCCCTCAGTTTTTGGGCTTGGTCCCCACTTTTGGACCTGATTCCCCCAGATTTTGGGCTTTGTCCCCCAGTTTTGGACCTGATCCCCCCAGTTTTTGGGCTTTGTCCCCCACTTTTGGACCTGATCCCCAGATTTTGGGCTTGGTCACCCTATTTTGAACCTGACCCCCCAATTTTGAACCTAATCCCCCCCAGTTTTGGACCCAGTCTCCCAGTGTTGCACCTTGATCTCCCAGTTCTGCCTTTCACTCTTCTGAGGTCCTGTCCCCCCCCTTGATCTGAGAGCACTCAGCCCCCATAGTTCACTGCACCCCAAGATGTGCTTGTGGCTGGTTTGGCTCCACCATGAGCTCCCCACTGTGAGGTGGGGGCTGAGCACCCTCCAAGCCCACAGCCATCTGCCCAGAGCCCTAAAGAGGAGGCTGAGCCCCCCAGGAGCCCTTCATCCACCCTGCCAGCAGCCTTTGGTGGGGACTGAGCACTGTCTTGAGCCCTCATCCACCCTGCCAGCAGCCTTTGGTGACTGAGCACTGTCTGAGCCCTCATCCACCCTGCCAGCAGCCTTTGGTGGGGACTGAGCACCCTGTGAGCCCTCATCCATCCTGCCAGCAGCCTTTGGTGACTGAGCACTGTCTGAGCCCTCATCCATCCTGCCAACAGCCTTTGGTGGGGACTGAGCACCCTGTGAGCCCTCATCCATCCTGCCAGCAGCCTTTGGTGGGGACTGAGCACCCTGTGAGCCCTCATCCACCCTGCCAGCAGCCTTTGGTGGGGACTGAGCACCCTGTGAGCCCTCATCCATCCTGCCAGCAGCCTTTGGTGACTGAGCACTGTCTGAGCCCTCATCCACCCTGCCAGCAGCCTTTGGTGACTGAGCACTGTCTGAGCCCTCATCCATCCTGCCAGCAGCCTTTGGTGACTGAGCACTGTCTGAGCCCTCATCCACCCTGCCAGCAGCCTTTGGTGGGGACTGAGCACCCTGTGAGCCCTCATCCATCCTGCCAGCAGCCTTTGGTGACTGAGCACTGTCTGAGCCCTCATCCACCCTGCCAGCAGCCTTTGGTGACTGAGCACTGTCTGAGCCCTCATCCACCCTGCCAGCAGCCTTTGGTGGGGACTGAGCACCCTGTGAGCCCTCATCCATCCTGCCAGCACCCTTTGGGGACTGAGCACTGTCTGATCCCTCATCCATCCTGCCAGCACCCTTTGGTGGGGACTGAGCACTGTCTGAGCCCTCATCCACCCTGCCAGCAGCCTTTGGTGGGGACTGAGCACCCTGTGAGGCCTCATCCATCCTGCCAGCAGCCTTTGATGGGGACTCAGCACCCTGTGAGCCCTCATCCATCCTGCCAGCAGCCTTTGATGGGGACTCAGCACCCTGTGAGCCCTCATCCATCCTGCCAGCAGCCTTTGGTGGGGACTCAGCACCCTGTGAGGCCTCATCCATCCTGCCAGAGAGCTCTCAGGACCCCGAGGCAGGCAGGCAGCTCCTGCTGGGCCCCGGCGCCGCCTCCATGCCGGGCAGAAAGAGGCTGAGCTGACGTTAGGGGAGGAGGAAGAGGAGGGGATGGAGAAGGAGGAGGAGGAGGAGGAAGATCCCAACCTGGCTATGCAAAAAGCAGCAAACTGAAGCTAATTTTGGCTCCTTGCTTCTGGTGCTTTGTGAGCAAAGGGAGGGGTTGAGGGGTGGAGGGGAACTGAAGGTTTGGGCTTGGATTCGAGGCTGTGGGTGAGTGGCAGGAGGAGGAGGAGGAGGAAGGAGGAAGAAGCTGGCAGCTTCTCTCCTGAATTGCCTACGTCAGCTTGGCTTGGAGCAACCCAAAAAATTGGGGACATCATCCCCTCCCCTCCCCTCCCTTTCCTTCCCTCCCCCTCCAGCCTTCTTCTGCCAAAAGCTGTTTAGAATCCAGCTCTGAGGAGCTCAGAGCTGCTGCTTGTCCCACTTCCACCACTCCAGGGCAGGATCAGACCCCCTCCAGAGGATCAAAAACCCCTTTGGGGGGGGGACAAATCCCTTTGGTTTGGGAGGGTTTGGAGACAGCTCAGGAGAGGAACCTGCTTCTGGAGAGGGGGGGTTGAATCAGATCTGGTGCTCAGCTCAGGAGCAGAATCAGCTTGATGGAGGGGGGATGGGAAGGTCTGGAGCTGAACTCAGCATGGTGGGAGAGTGGTTTTGGGGGGGCTTTGGAGGGTCTGGAGCTCAGCTCAGGAGCAGAACCTGCTTTTGGGGGGGTGGATGTGAAGGTCTGGAGCTGAGCTCAGCATGGTAGGAGAGTGGTTTTGGGGGGGCTTTGGAGGGTCTGGAGCTCAGCTTAGGAGCAGAACCTGCTTTTGGGAGGGGATGGGAAGGTCTGGAGCTCAGCATGGTAGGAGAGTGGTTTTGGGGGGGCTTTGGAGGGTCTGGAGCTCAGCTTAGGAGCAGAACCTGCTTTTGGGGGGGTGGATGTGAAGGTCTGGAGCTGAGCTCAGCATGGTAGGAGAGTGGTTTTGGGGGGGCTTTGGAGGGTCTGGAGCTCAGCTCAGGAGCAGAATCTGCTTCTGGGAGGGGTGGGAGTCAGATCTGGTGCTCAACATGGCAGGAAAGTGGATTTTGAGGGGGGTTTGGAGGGGCTGGTGGTCAGCTCAGGAAGAGAATCTGATTTTTTTGGGGTGGGGGGCTGCAGGGTCTGGAGTTCAGCTCAGAAGGGATGAGGGATCATGACTAGGTCCAGTCTTGGTCAATGTCTTCATCAGTGACCTGGGTGAAGGAGCACTGTGGGTCCTCAGCCAGTTTGCTGATGGTGCCAGACTGGGAGGGGTGGTGACACCTCTTAGGCTCTGCTGCTGTCCAGCCAAACCTGGCCAGGCTGGAGAGCTGGGTGGAGGAGAACCTGGTGAAGTTCAGCCAGGGCAAGTGGAGGGTCCTGCCCCAGGGAAGGAACAACCCCCTGCAGCAGCAGAGGTGAGGGGTGACCTGCTGGGGAGCAGCTCTGTGGAGAGGGACCTGGGAGTGCTGGGGGACAAGAAGGTCACCATGAGCCAGCAACATGGCCTCAAGAAGGCCAGTGGTGTCCTGGGGGGCATGAGGAAGAGTGTGGCCAGCAGGTGCAGGGAGGTTCTCCTTCCCTTCTACTCTGCCCTGGTGAGCCCACAGCTGGAGAAGTGGGTCCAGAGCAGAGGGAGGAGGTCCCAAACTTGCTCCACTTGAAGCCCTTTTCCCCCCCTGGGTGCCTCCAGCCATGCTCAGCCAAAGGGCTGAGGAGATGATGGAAATTCATAATTGGAGGAGACACCAAGGGTTTGTCTCAGACCTCCCCCAGGGGACAACTCAGCTTCTCCAAGGACCTAAATTCCCTCTTTTCCCATCAGCCCAACCCAGCCCAGAGCACTTTTGCCCTGTTAAGCAGAGTAATCAAATCTCATGCTTGAGGGCATCGTCCTCGGCGGGGGAAGTCAGGGTGGGACCTCAGCAGCACGTTCCTCAGCAGCCATCTCTTCCTTCTTGGACACAAAGCAGCTGCTGAAGCCAGAGGAGCTGCAGGTCAGCTCTGAGGGGCTGATCCCATGCTACATTAGGCATGCATCACGTGCTCCCACCACGGATCCCTGGCAGGAGGGCAAGGAGATGCCACCTCCCAGCATCTCAGCCTCCAGCATGGCCACAGTGGACACTGAGGAGCCAGCAACTGGCACCAGAGACCTGGCCAAGTCCATCAAGCCCTAAGCAAACCCCTCCTTTCCTGGCCAAAAATGAGCTCGCAAGGCACTTTGCCGTGTTGACCCAGCTCTGATGGGTGTCTGAAGGGCCAGGAGGACATGGACTCAGTGTCCACATTGAGTCACAGAGTGGAACCAGAGAATTAGAGATTCACTTTGTGTGGAGAGGACCTTTTGAAGGTATGGAGTCCAACCCTGAACCCAGCTCTGCCAGGGCACCACCAAACCATGGCCCTCAGCACCACACCTCCAGGGCTTTGAAAGTCCTCTGGGGATGGGGACTCCACCACTGCCCTGCACAGCCTGGGCCAGGCCTGGACAGTCCTCAGGGGGCAGAATTGTTCCTCATGGCCAACCTGAACATCCCCTGGGGCAATCTGAACACATTTCTCCTAGTCCCATCATTTGGGAGAAGACTTTGATGCCCACCTGGCTCCAGCCTCCTTTCAGGGAGGTGTAGAGAGCCAGAAGGTCTCCCCTCAGCTTCCTTTTCTTCAGGCTCAACACCCCCAGGTCCCTCAGCTGCTCCCCACAACTTCTCCAGACCCTTCTCAGCTTTGTTGCCCTTCTCTGGACCTGCTCCAGTCCCTCAATGTCCTTCTTGGAGTGAGGCACCCAAAACTGACCTCAGGATTGCAGCTGTGGCCTCAGCAATGCCCAGTCCAGAGGGACAATCCCTGCCCTGCTCCTGCTGGCCACACTATTGCTGATCCAGGCCAGGCTGCTGGTGGCCTTCTTGGCCACCTGGGCACAGCCTGGCTGATCTTCAGCTGCTGCCACCAACCCCCTGAGGTTCTTTTCCACCCTTTCCAGCCACTCTGCCCAAAGCCTGGTGCCTCTCTCACTCAGCGATGTGGCATCTGGAGCTGGGCCATGTGAGCAGGACAGGGCAGGGTGGCAGCAGGACATGGAGATGACCTTGAGACGTTCACAGCTCCTCCAGGCAGGAGGCTTCAGCAGCATGGAAGCAGCAGAAGATGCTTTGCTGCCCCTTTCTCAGAGCCTTCCTGGGTTGGGAGAAGACAGGGTGACAGAGGTGATGGCAGAACAGGAGACTCAGCAGTGTCCCCGTGGCTGTGTCATTTGTCACCTTCCTTCATCCAATATTTATGGCGTGCTCAGCTGCCACCCAAAAAAGCTCTTGGAGAAAAGGACAGAAAGGATTTTCCTGCTTAGCTTTGGGTTTCTTCAGCCCCTCCAGATGTTTTGTGCTCCTCAAACCTCCACCCTTACCTCCAGGGACCAGCCAAGTTCCTCCAGCTCCACTCCCCACTCCAGTTTGGTTTCTGGAGTGAAACCCTTCAGGTCTGAGCCCCAGCAGAGGACAACCCATGGTTGGTGATGTGCTGCTGTGCCACTGTTGAGGGATCTTGTGTGGTTTTGACTGCCTGAGCATCTCAGGCTTGGAGAACCACAGACTCACAGGATCACAGGGGTTGGAAGGGACCTCTGGAGATCATGGAGCCCAACCCCCCTGCCAGAGCAGGGCCACAGAATCCAGCACAGGTCACACAGGAACACATCCAGATGGGTCATGAAAGTCTCCAGAGAAGGAGTTGCCACAACCTCTCTGGGGAGCCTGTTCCAGTGCTCTGTGACCCTCACAGTGAAGAAGTTCCTCCTCTTGTTGAGCTGGAGCCTCCTGTGCTGTAGTTTATATCCACTGTCCCTTGTCCTATCACAGGGTGCAACTGAGCAGAACCTGTCCCCTCCCTCTTGACCCCCAGCCCTCAGATATTGATAAACATTTATTAAATCCCCTCTCAGTCTTCTCCTCTCCAGACTAAGCAGCCCCAGGGCTCTCAGCCTCTCCTCACAGAGCAGTGCTCCTGTCCCTTAATCATCCTGGTAACCCTCTGTTGGACTCTCTCCAGCAGATCCCTGTCCCTCTTGAACTGGGAGGCCCAAAACTGGATGCAATATTCCAGGTGAGGTCTCACCAGGGCAGAGCTGAGGGGGAGGAGAACCTCCCTGGATCTGCTGGACACACTCCTCTGAACGCACCCCAGGGCCCCACTGTGAGCTTCATTCTCTCCAGCTCACCCAGGCAGGCGCCAGGCTCGGCCTTGGAGCTTCTCCCTCCGTGCTGTGGGACAAGGGCAGGGGTGGGTTGGGTGGGTGCTGGCACTGGGGGCCACCCTGTTCACCTCCCCTCCCCCCTTCTCCCGCGGCAGGTGATGCAGGTGCTGAACGCCGACGCCATCGTGGTGAAGCTCAGCTCTGGAGACCACAAAACCATTCACCTCTCCAGCATCAGGCCTCCTCGGCTGGAAGGGGACAGCACACAGGTGACCCTGGCAGATGTGCAGGGGGGCAGGGGAGGGGAGCCCAGGGGCACGTGGGGGAGGTGCTCTGCTCTCTGCTGGGCAGCCGGCGGCAGCGGCCGTGGCCGTCCCTGGTCCTCTTGAGGCTCCTCGAGAAGGAAATTGGGGTTCTTGGCCTGACCCCCTGCCAGGCACCCCACTTTTCATCTCAGGGACCACCTCTCAGGGGTTGCAGGAGACCTTGGGGTGGGTTTGAGCATGGGCTTTCATGGCTGCATGGAGAGCCAGTGCCTCCTCTGGGTGGAGGCTTCCCCTCCTGAGGTTCCTCAAGAAGGAAATTGGGGTTCTTGGCCTGACCCCCTGCCAGGCACCCCACTTTTCATCTCAGGGACCACCTCTCAGGGGTTGCAGGAGACCTTGGGGTGGGTTTGAGCATGGAGACCCAGTGCCTCCCTTGTTCCCTGCCTCAGTTTGCCCCTCACCCTGCTTGGCCTCAGTGATGTGAAAGGTCTTGTCCAACCCAACCATTTCCGTGGTACAAAGCCTCTAGAGATGATGAGGATGATGAGGCTCCCCCCTGCAACCCAAGGTTTTCATGATGGGTTATCCAACCTTCATCCAGGCTTCCTCAAAACCCCCTTTTCCAGGGGTGTTTTTACCCTGGACACCACTTGGAGTGGTGATACCCTCACTGCTGTTCTCAAGAGCCTCCCAGAGCCTCCCTGAGCATCCACATTGTTGCCAGGAGAATCCTCCACCTCCTCCTCCTCGACCTCAGTCATCTGAAAGGTCTTGTCCAGCCCAAATGCTGCTGTGATTCCATGATCTAAAGCCTCTTGAGATGATGAGGAGGCTTCCACCTGCAAGCCAGAGTAAGACTTCCCAGCTGGGATGTCCAACCTTTCTCAGCTCCAGGGATGTTTTTAGCCTGGGGGTCACTCAGGGTGAGGTCCTCACTGATGTTCTCAAGGACTTGATCTTTTCCAACCCAAATGAGCCTGTGATGACCATCTAAAGCCTCTTGAGATGATGAGCAGGCTCCTACCTGCAAGCCAGAAGGCAGCTTTCTAGCTGGCATGTCCAGCCTTCATCCAGGATCTCTCAAACCCCTCCCCCCTCCCGCTTTTCCAGGGCTATTTTTACCCTGGGTGTCACTTGGGGTCGGTGCCACCGCGCTGCTGGGTGCCACCACCGCGTGCCACAGCTCCAGGAGCTGTTGGTTGCCCACCAGGGACCACGCCAAGGTTGCTGTGGGAACGGAGGACTTGGCAATTCCACCCTCTTGGAATGGTCTCCTGGTGTTGTCCACACTGAATTATGGATGAACTTCCCAGATTAGCCTCTCCCTCCTCCATGCTGCTTCAAGCTGGCGTCAGCACCCTGGTGGCACCACAAGAGGTGGCTGAGAAGTGGCCACCAGTGGTGGCAGGGGGGTGGCCCTGCTGCCCCATGCCACTTCTGGCCCCATGCAGGGTGATTCATGGTTACCTGGGGAGGCTTCCAAAAGGCCACCAGTGGTGGCAGAGAGGTGGCCCTGCTGCCCCATGCCACTTCTGGCAGCGTGCAGGGTGATTCATGGTTACCTGGGGAGGCTTCCAAAAGGCCACCAGTGGTGGCAGGGGGGTGGCCCTGCTGCCCCATGCCACTTCTGGCAGTGTGCAGGGTGATTCATGGTATCTGAGGAGGCTTCCAAAAGGCCACCAGTGGTGGCAGGGGGGTGGCCCTGCTGCCCCATGCCACTTCTGGCAGTGTGCAGGGTGATTCATGGTATCTGAGGAGGCTTCCAAAAGGCCACCAGTGGTGGCAGGGGGGTGGCCCTGCTGCCCCATGCCACTTCTGGCCCCATGCAGGGTGATTCATGGTTATCTGAGGAGGCTTCCAAAAGGCCACCAGTGGTGGCAGGGAGGTGGCCCTGCTGCCCCATGCCACTTCTGGCAGCGTGCAGGGTGATTCATGGTTACCTGGGGAGGCTTCCAAAAGGCCACCAGTGGTGGCAGGGAGGTGGCCCTGCTGCTCTGTGCCACTTCTGGCAGCGTGCAGGGTGATTCATGGTATCTGAGGAGGCTTCAGAGAGGCAGCTGCCATCTCTCCTCTTTTCCTTGCTTCAGCACTGTGGCATTTGGAGGTGGGTGGTTGTTTTCTCCTGGCCAGTCTGGAGCTGCTGGGCTTGGCCAGCAGGAATGCTGGTGGGCAAGGGAGGAGCTGGACGTGGTTTCCTCCTCTGAGGTCTTGCTGAAGGTGCTCCAGCACCTCAAAGCTGGCCAGGTGGCGGCCAAGTTGCTGGTCTTACTGGATTGGGGAGTTGGTTGCATGGCATGAGGGTCACCAAGGCCAAGTGTTAGGTCCTGCACTTGGGCCACACCGACCCCAGGAATGCTCTGGGCTGGGGGCAGAGTGGCTGGAAACTGCCTGCTGGAGAAGAGCCTGGAGTGTGTCAGTCAGCAGCAGCTGAAGATGAGCCAGGCTGTGCCCAGGTGGCCAAGAAGGCCACCAGCAGCCTGGCCTGGATCAGCAATGGTGTGGCCAGCAGGAGCAGGGCAGGGATTGTCCCTCTGGACTGGGCACTGCTGAGGCCACAGCTGGAATCCTGGGGTCAGTATTGGGCTCCTCACTCCAAGAAGGACATTGAGGGACTGGAGCAGGTCCAGAGAAGGGCAACAAAGCTGGGGAAGGGTCTGGAGAAGTTGTGAGGAGCAGCTGAGGGACCTGGGGCTGTTGAGCCTGGAAGAAAGGAGGCTGAAGGGAGACCTTCTGGCTCTGTACACCTCCCTGAAAGGAGGCTGGAGCCAGGTGGGCATCAAAGTCTTCTCCCAAGTGATGGGACAAGAAGAAATGTGTTCAGGTTGCCCCAGGGGAGGTTTAGGTTGGCCATGAGGAACAGTTTCTGCCCCTTGAGGATTGTCCAGGCCTGGCCCAGGCTGTGCAGGGCAGTGGTGGAGTCCCCATCCCCGGAGGGCTTTCAAAGCCCTGGAGATGTGGTGCTGAGGGCCATGGTTTGGTGGTGCCCTGGCAGAGCTGGGTTCAGGGTTGAGCTCCATGATCTTGAAGGGCTTCTCCAGCCCCAGTGACTCTATCATCCTACAGCCTTTGACTGTTGCTGCCCAAGAGCCCTCCCAGCACTGTGCCGGTGGTGTCAGTGATGGGTGGGTGACCCAGCCATGAGCCACCATCCAGGAGGAAGGGGAAACCAGCAGCAAGCCTTGGCTTGGTGTCCTCAGAAAACACAGCTTGGAAGAAGCTGCCCCATGGCTGTCCTTGCAGAGCTCCCCCAGCACCACCTCAGCCTTATCTCCGCAGCGCAGGCAGGAGCTGGGACCTGCGAGTCCCAGAGCAGTGACGAGCTCAGGAGTGGAGTCAGGAGTCACCTCCACTCCCAGTTCCCTTCCCACCTCTTCCTCCCAGCGTTAAGGTGGTATCTCAGCACCCTCAAGACCCCACCAAGATCCATACCTATGGGCAGAGGAGATTTGGTGCCACCTCCAGGCTCCAACCACACCCAGCTGGCAGCTTTGGGCTGGGTTTGGGTCCTGGCTTCCTCCTGGAATCAAGGTTCATGGTTTGGTTCCCACCAGCTCCAGCCTGGCACCAATTAAGATGTCAATTTAGATAACAGGGTGGGAGGAGATTTGGAGCCTTGAGCATCCCTGAGGAGATGCTGCAGTTAAGTGGCCATGGGAGGGCAGCTCTGGTGGGAAGAGCAACGATGAAACCAGTTTACTGAGAAGGACCTGAGAGTGCTGGGGGACAGCAATGTCCCCATGAGGCAGCAGTGTGGCCTCAAGAAGGCCAAGGGTCTCCTGGGGGATGTGCAGAAGAGTGTGGCCAGCAGGTCAAGGGAGGTTCTCCTCCACTTCTACTCTGCCCTGGTGAGCCCACAGCTGGACAAATGGGTCCAGTTCTGGGCTCCCCAGTTCCGGACTCCTCAGTTCCAGAGGGACTGGGAGCTACTGGAGAGAGTCCAGTGGAGGCTGGGAAGCTGCTGAGGGGCCTGGAGCATCTCTGTGAGGAGGAAAGGCTGAGAGCCCTGGGGCTGTTGAGCCTGGAGAAGAGCAGCCTGAGAGGGGATCTGATCAGTGCTCAGCAAGAGCTAAGGGACCTGTGGGGGGCAAGAAGATGTGTCCAGGCTCTTGTCAGTGGTGCCCACTGCAGGACAAGGGGCAATGGCCACAGAGTGGAACCCAGGAGGTTCCATTAGGAGCAGTTTGTTGGCTGTGAGGGTGGTGGAGCCCTGGGGCAGGCTGCCCAGAGAGGTTGTGGAGTCTCCTTGTCTGCAGAGCTTCCAGCCCCCCCTGGCCATTGTGGTGCTGGGCAAGCTGCTGTGGGTGTCCTGCTGGAGCAGTGAGGTTGGACTGGATGAGCCCCAGACCTCCCTTCCCAGCACTACCATGCTGGGATTTGGAGATTCTCTGACTTGGAGGTCAAAGGCAGCCCAGACCCCTCAAGCTGTTTGGTTTAGAAGCATAGAATCCTTTTGGGTGGACCTGACCTTTAAGGTCATCAAGTCCACCCACTGACCTCACACCCCCAAACATCATCTGGTCCAACCGTCGACCAAACAGTACCAAAGATCAAGTCCAACCATTCTGCTGCTGTTGGAGCTGTTTTCCTAACCCTGCTGGAGCTCTGGGAGAGGAGGTGCTGAGGGAAGGTCCCATCAGACCTCTTTTGAGGAACCCCAACTGCTCCATCCCTGGAAAGGAGCTCTTCCTTCCAGCGCTGCCGTGTTGTGGAGCTCCCTCCTGCTGCTGCACAAAGGCTTCTGCTGGGAACCTGGAGTGCCTGTGGCTGCCTCTTCCTGCTCAACTCTCTGTCTCAGTGCTGAGCCTGGGGACTTCTGCTCAACAGATGGTTGGCAGGTGCCTGCCTGATGCTCCTCCAGAGCTGGATTTTGGAGGGAGGGTGGCTTGGCAGGGAGTTGGAGCCTTAGGTGTGAACCTGGCTGGGTTCCTCCTGTCCCTGCAGAGGATCTTCTGGCAGATTTCAGCTCAGCACGCTGCTGGGGTGGTGGGAGCCTGCTGGTGGAGGTGAAACGTTGGCTGAGGAGCATCTCAAAACGTTGGCTGAGGAGCCAAGGGCTCCACTTGGCTTTCCAAAGCCCCCTGGAGGTGGCTGGGTGAGGGGATGAGTAATGGTGGTTATGGTGACTGCTGTGGGTAGTGGTGAGGTGGTGGATCTGAGGCTTCTGCCTGCTCAGGAGATCCTCAGAGCTGTGGAAATCCTTGGATGTTGCTTGAGGTCTACCTGGGCTTCCCTGGTACCTTTTCCTTTGTGACCCTGAGTCTGGAGAAGGAGAGGGGTCTGGAAAACTTGGAGGAGCAGCTGGGGGACCTGGGATTGTTGAACCTGGAGAAAAGGAGGCTGAAGGGAGACCTTCTGGCTCTCTACAACTCCTTGGCAGGAGGCTGGAGCCAAGCATCCATCAAGGTCTTCTCCCACATAATGGGACAAGAAGGAATGTGTTCAGGTTGCCCCAGGGGAGATTCAGGTTGGCCATGAGGAACAATTTCTGCCCCTTGAGGGTTGTCCAGGCCTGGCCCAGGCTGCCCAGGGCAGTGGTGGAGTCCCCATCCCTGGAGGGGTTTCAAAGCTGTGGAGGTGTGGTGCTGAAGGCCATGGTTTGGTGGTGCCCTGGCAGTGCTGGGTTCAGGGTTGGACTTGATGGGCTTCAGGACCTCTTCCACCCCAGCCCATGCTGAGACTCTGTGAGAGCACCCTCAGCAAGGTTGAGATGATACCAGTCTGATCCATCCAGAGCCCACAGCAGTGATGGGAGAGCTGGAAGCCCTCTGCTGTGAGGCCAGGCTGAGAGATTTGGGGTTGTTCAACCTGGAGAGAAGGCTGCAGGGTGACCTTCTGGTGGCTTTTCAGGACTTGGAAGAAAGCTGGGGACAGACTTTTGAACAGGACCTGTGGTGACAGGACAAAGGGCGATGGTTGGAACTCAGTGAGGACTTTCAGACTGGAGAGAAGATGTCCTCCACACTGAGGGTGATGAGACCCTGGCCCAGCTTGCCCAGAGAGGTGGGAGATGCCCCTTCCCTGGAACCATTCCAGGTCAGGTTGTCTGGGGCTCTGAGCAACCTGCTCTAGCTGCAGATGTCCCTGCTGACTGCAGGGGGGTTGGCCTGGGTGTCCTTTGAAGATCCCTTCCCACCCCACCCGTCCTTGTGGCGGAGCCAAGTCGAGGGCTGAGCAATGTTGTTGAGATCCAACCTCACCCACGTGGAGCAGGAGTAGGTAGAATCACTGAATTGTTAGGAAGGGACCTCAAGGATCAGCCAGTTCCAACCCCTCTGCCATGGGCAGGGACACCTCTCACTAGATCAGGTTGCTCACAGCCACATCCAGCCTGGCCTTAAGAACCTCCAGGGATGAGGCTTCCACCACCTCCCTGGGCAACCTGTGCCAGTGTCTCAGCACCCTCATGGGGAAGAACTTCTTCCTAACATCCAATCTGAATCTACCTCTTCTAGTTTTGCTCCATTTCCCTCAGTCCTATCACTCCCTGACACCCTAAAATGTCCCTCCCCAGCTTTCTTGTAGCCCCCTTCAAATCCTGGGAGGCCACAGTAAGGTCTCCTTGGAGCCTTCTCCTCTCCAGACTGAACAGCCTCAGCTCCCTCAGTCAGATCTTGGTTGTCCTTTTCTGTTGGTGGTTTGGTTTGGTTTGTTTCAAGCAGAGGTTTGTAAGGACACAGACACACACACACAAAAAGCTTCCTCTCCACTCAAGGATGATAAAAGATGGATGAGGAACAACCCCCAGGAACTCCTCAGTGTCTGGCGGTGCTTCAGTTCTGCTTACAAGGATCATGGTGGCTCAGCCACGCTTGGTGTAAGTGACCTGATTGTTAGCTTGGATGGAGGTCCTGCTGGAGCTTTAAGTGCTTGGAGCTTTGGACTTTAATGAGGTCTAAACACTGGCAGAGCAGCTGGGGACAGCAGGCCGTGCTTGGGAGCACTTGGAGTTCCTTCATCCATATTTCAGCAGAGCTACAAGAGCACCTCCAGGAGAGGAAGGCAGATGGAGTCAGCATCTTCTCCTGAACCTTGGTTCAGCCCTCAGGGCAGCATGGTTTGTTCAGTAGAGAAATGATTTGCTTGCACATCTCTGCTGTTCCTTTCTCCTTCTCCTGAGGGCTTTCCAAGGTGGCAAAGGAAGAGGTTGAGAGCTCATCCTGGACTCCCAAGTTGTGGAGATACAGCTCAAGGTGCTCCCATCTTGAGGTGGTGGGGGGTTAGGGGGCTCTTCAGGCTGTTGCAGGTCTTCAAGCTGCTCCAGACCTTCCATGCTTCCTGCTCCTGATAGTTTGGGAGCTCATCCTGGACTCCAGGTTATTGAGATACAGCTCAAAGTGCTCCAGTCCTGGGGTGGGGGTTTTGAGGGCTCTCTAGGCCTTCTGTCCTCCTTCTCCTGAGGTCTTCCCAATGTGGGAAATTAGTATTTTGGAATCTTATCCTGGACTCCAGGTCATTGAGATACAACTCAAGGTGCTCCAGTCTTGAGACTGGGCTATTCTGGGGCTCTTCAGGCTGGTCCACAGCTTCCATTGGCCCTTCTCATGGTAGTTCAGGATCTGATCCTGGACTCCAGGTGGCTGAGATCCAGTTCAGGGTGCTCCAGTCTTGAGATTGGGGTTTGGGGATTCTTCGGGCTGGTCCACAGCTTCCATTGGCCCCTCTCCTGGTAGTCTGAGATCTGATCCTGGTCTCCAGGGGGCTGAGATACAGCACAAGGTGCTCCAGTCTCAACACTGGGGGAGGGGGGTGCTTGGGGACTCTTTAGGCTGCTCTTCCATTGTCCTTTCTCCTGAGTTCTTTCCAGGGTGGGAAATGAATAGTTTGGGAGCTCATCCTGGGCTGCAGGTGGCTGAGATCCAACTCAAGGTGCCCTACTACAAGGTGGGAGGTTCTGGGGGCTCTTCAGGCTGATCCAGGCTCCTGATAAAATAGTGATGGTTTACCTCAGGAGGCTTTTTGGTCCTGCTGGTTGAAAGCCAGTGTACAAAGCACCATGGCACAGCTGGAACTTGGCTCCTGAGGCATCTGCTGGGACCAGGGATGCTGCCTGCTCCGTGCTGCATGAATCCAAGCTGGCACAGTTGGATTCCTGTATGGATTCCAGCCCCCAGAACATTGCTCATGGCTTGGTGAGCAGCAAAAAAACCCAACCCAAAAACCTTTACCCTGAAGCTGTAAAACACGCAGGAGGAAGGTGGAGAGGAGCAAAGGGCAGGGTGGTGGTAGGATTGTGGGCAACCTGCCAGCCCTGATGTCCCTCTGGGGAGCTGGGCAGGAGCTTGTCAGCAGTTAGGGAGCAGCTGCTGCTGCTCGAGGTGACAGCAGGTTCATGGCCACAGGCAAGAGCTGTGACTCTGGGGACTGTGTCACGGGGAGGAAGATACAACCAGGAGGAACATGGAGCCAAGAAGAAGATGCAACTCTGGCTCCATCCTCCTCCTCCTTCCAGCTCCATCCTCCTGATTGCATCTCCCTGCTGGTCCCATCCTCCTCCTGGCTGTCACTGAGGAGGTGCCAAGTGGTTGTGGGTCTTCTGGGTGCGCGTGTGAAAAGCTGATGAGAAAGTGAAGCTGCGACCTCCTGATCTCGGGAAGCTGCTGGCAAGAGAATGAAGAGCTGTGACCTCCTGACCTCCTTAAGCAGCTGCTGTCAAGCCTCCATTGATGGTTAAATTGCACTAAATTAGAGAGGAGCTTGGAGCTCATGCCATGGAGATGGTGGACCCTGCAATTAAGGTCCTGCCTGGGAAGGTCACCCTGGTGGCACTGGAAAATGAAGCCAGTGATTGTAGGTTTGTGAGGAACCAGATTCTGGGAAGCCTTCTTCATGAGGAGCTTCTCTGTAGCAGGCTGCCCAGGGCAGTGGTGGAGTCCTCATCCCTGGAGGTGTTTCAGTGCCCTGGAGGTGTGGTGCTGAGGGCCATGGTCTGGTGGTGACCTGGCAGTGCTGGGTTAAGGGTTGGACTAGATGACCTTAAAGATTCCTTCCAACCCAACCCATGCTGTGATGACTTCATAGCTCCAGGCTGGAAGCTGGAGCAGCCAAGCTTGGACCCTCAGGCAGCAGCTGTTGTTGTTTTGAAGAAAGCTCTGAAATCAAGCTGAGAGCAGGAGGAGGAGGAGGAGAAGGAGGTGGAAGAGGTGGAGGTGAGGACACCAGCTTGGGTCAGCTCTGGGTAGGGAGAAATTCCAGCCCAACACCACAGCAGGGTCCAGGTGGTGATGGAGGTCCATCACCACCCTAAGGAGACGGGCTGAGGGGTTCCCCCAGAGATGGCAAAGGTGCTGCCAGCTTGGAGGTGCCCTTGAGACATCGTGTCCCCCAGTTTCAGACCGTAACTGGAGCGCCCCCAGCGTGATGGTTAACCCCTGGTTGATGCCATCTCAGCAGCTTGGTGATCACCAGGGTCCATTTGGAGCATGGGATGGGGTGGGATATGGGAAGGGATGGTAGAGGATGTGGGAAGGGCTCACCCCCCTTTTCCAACCTCCACCCTTAACCCCAGTTTCAGTCCGTCACTGGAAGCCCCCCCAGTGATGAACTTGAAGACCCCAAGGTTAACCCCTGGCTGATGCCACCTCACCAGCTTGGGGGTCCATTTGGAGCATGGGATGGGGTGGGATATGGGAAGGGATGGTAGAGGATGTGGGAAGGGCTCACCCCCCTTTTCCAACCTCCACCCTTAACCCCAGTTTCAGTCCGTCACTGGAAGCCCCCCCAGTGATGAACTTGAAGACCCCAAGGTTAACCCCTGGCTGATGCCACCTCACCAGCTTGGGGGTCCCTTTGGAGCATGGAATGGGGTAGGATATGGGAAGGGATCATGGGGGGTGTGGAAAGGGTTCCCCACCTTTTCCAACCCCCACCATAAGCCCCAGTTTCAGTCCAGCACTGGAGACCCCCAAGTGATGGACTGGAGGCCCCCATGTGATGGTTAACCCCAGGCTGATGCCACCTCACCAGCTTGGGGCAGGGGGGGGTGTCACTGTCATGGGATGAGGTGGGATAGGGGGGAGGAATCCAACCTCATCCCTTCTCCTGGGCAATTAATTAATCCCCAACCTTCATCCTGCTGCACCAGCAGGTCCCAGTGCCAACTGGGATGGGCATGGCGGGGGGGCTGGTTTCTAACTGGTGGGAGCAGCTGGAGAGACCAGCAGCAGATGAAGCTGCATCCAGCACGTGACTGGGAGAGAAGAAAAGCAGCAGGAGAAAAACTAGGACATGGCACAGGCAGGGCTGGGAAGGGAGGGGGCTGGGGGGGAGCAAAAAGGCTTTGAGGGATGGAGCTGGCATTGTGCCCCTCGGGAAGGGAGGAGACAGCTTGAGGTAGCACTGGCACTGTTATCATCATCATCATGGTGGTCACCATCCCAGTCCTGTTCCCAGAGCATCCCTGAGACCACCTCCTTGGAAATGAGGAAGATGCTTGATGCTGGTGGCTGGCAGAAAGGTGGCAGGAGACAAGGGAAGGAGGTGACCCCAGCAGAGAGGTGGCACTGGCAGGGAGGTGGCAGAGGCAGGAAGGTGACACAGGGGGGGACATGCTGTGGGCAAGGATGTGGCACAGGCAGGGAAGTGGCTTGGGAAGGGATGTGGCACAGTCAGAGTGCTGGCAGAGGCAGGAGGGTGGCACAGGTGGGGAAGTGGCAATGGCAGGGACATGACAGAGGCAGGGAGGTGGCACAGGCAGAGCTGTGGCACAGGCAGGGACATGGCAAAGACAGGTGACACAGGCAGGGACAAGGCAGAAGCAGGGGGGTGGCAAAGGCAGAGACGTGGCACAGGAAGGGAGGTGGCAGAGGCAGGGACATGGCAGAAGCAGGGAGGTGGCAAAGGCAGAGATGTGGCAGAGGCAGGAGAGTGGCACTGGCAGAGACATGGCATCACTGGGGAGGTGGCATGGGCAGGGACATGTCCCTCCAGGAAGCCATCCTGGTGTCCTTCCAAGAACCTATCCTTGCTTGCTGAGCTTTCAGAGCCAGAAGCTGCAGCTGGTGCCTTCAGGGTGAGTTGCAGCAGGAGATGCTGAGCCATCCCAGAAGGTGGGACAACCTGTCCCAGGGGCCATTCCAGGTCACCTTGGGGTTCCTCTTGGTTGATGGAGCAGCACATGGGGCAGGGCACGAGTGTCCACACCTCAAAACCCAGCTTGGGTGTAGCCGAGATCAAAGGCACCAGTCATGGGAGTGAGGCTTGGAAGAGATCCTGAAGCCCATCAAGTCCAGCCCTTGCCCCAGCCCTGCCAGGGCACCACCAAACCATGGCCCTCAGCACCACACCTCCATAGCTTTGAAACCCCTCCAGGGATGGGGACTCCATCACTGCCCTGGGCAGCCTGGGCCAGGCCTGGGCAGCCCTCAAGGGGCAGAAATTGTTCCTCATGTCCAACCTGAACCTCCTCTGGAGCAACCTGAAGACATTTCCTCTTGTCCCATTACTTGAGAGAAGACCTTGCTGCCCACCTGGCTCCAGGCTCCTCTCAGGGAGCTGTGGAGAGCCAGAAGGTCTCCCCTCAGCCTTTTTTCCTCAGGGCTAAAACCCCTTTAGACCCCTCACAGCCTCCTCTCCTTCTTCTCCAGACCCTTCCCCAGCTTTGTTGCCCTTCTCTGGACCTGCTCCAGCCCCTCAGTGTCCTTCTTGGAGTGAGAGGCCCAAAGCATGCTGAAGGACACAGCTTGGTGGTGACCTGGCAGTGCTGAATTGAGGGTCGGACTCCATCATCTTGAAGATCTCTTCCAAGCTAAACATTTCCATGATTCCATGACTTAATCATGGTGGCTTTGGCCTTGGCACACCCCCTGATGGCCTGCAAAGTCTCTTCCAACCCAAACCATGCTGTGATTCCACGATTCTGACCCTGCTGCTGAACCACCTCCCCCCTCCCACCATCACCTTGGTTGGAGAAGAGCCCCAGATGTTCACCAAGGCTTCCCCTTACTTAGCTGCAGGTTGGATCCATCTCCCATCCCCAGCTGAGCAACCTCTGCAATGGGGTCAACTTTCCCCCACTTTGAGGTCTTTTGGGGTCTTCTTTGTCCCCCAGTCAGGCTTGGGGGTGGTGTGGGGGGTGCTGTGGGCAGTGCTCCAAGCCACGGAGGGTGGCAGCTGGCGATCTCCACCTCTTCTCCTCGCCGCCCTGAGCGGCTCAGCCAGGCATGGTGCTCTGACTTCATTTGCTCTGCTAATTGCTTGCCTGTTAATGAGCTTCTCTAATTGCTATGGTGGAGATGGGGAGAGCTTCCTCCCCCCTCCTCCGGCGGTCCCACCGTGAGCTGGAAGCCGATGAGGTCAGCAGGAGCAGGGAGGTGTCGGGAGCTTCTGGCCTCTGTTCCACCGGCTGGAGGCTTGGCAGGGTTTCCATCCCCTCTGGGGCTGCTCTTCTCCAGCCTCAACAGCCCCAGGGCTCTCAGCCTTTCCTCCTCACAGAGATGCTCCAGGCCCCTCAGCAGCTTCCCAGCCCCCACTGGACTCTCTCCAGTAGCTCCCAGTCTCTCTGGAGCTGGAGAGCCCAGAACTGGACCCAGTTGTGCAGCTGTGGCCTCGGCAGGGCAGAGTAGAGGGGGAGGAGAGCCTCCCCTGACCTGCTGGCCACACTCCTCTTCATGCTCCCCAGGAGACCCTTGGCTTTCTTGAGGCCACATTGCTGCCACATTGCTGGACCCAGTTCTCCAGCTGTGGTCCCACCAGGGCAGAGTAGAGGGGGAGGAAATTCTCACCTGACCTGCTGGCCACACTCCTCTTATGCTCCCCAGGACACCATTGGCCTTCTTGGCCACAAGTGTACATTGCTGGCTCATGGTGACCTTATTGTCCCTCACCACTCCCAGGTCCTTCTCTGTGGAGCTACTTCCCAGCAGGTCAGCCCTCCCCTGTCCTGGAGCAGGAGGTTGCTCCTCCATGGGTGCAGAAGACAGCACTGGAGGGAGGATGAAGGTTCTACCTTCTCCTCCTCCACCATCTCCCAGGGTGATGCTCCACACCTAGACTTCCTCATTAATTAAACAACTTCCTCGCCTCCAACCTTTAATTGACTGAGGCTAATTAACGACTTTAATTACTTTCTGAATGGTTGATCACACAATCCCAGCATGGTGGTGGTGGGGGTGGTGGGAAGGAACCTCTGGAGCTCAGCCAGTCCAACCCCCCTGCTCCAGCAGAGGCACCCACAGCAGCCTGCCCAGGAGCACAGTGTCCAGGTGGGGTTGGAAGCTCCCCAGAGATGGAGATTCCACACCCATGGTTGTTCAGGGCCCTACAGCCAAGATTTTGGGTCTGAATTGTGCCCTTCCCCCCTTTTTGTCTCCTTGTGAGCAGATCAACCAAAAATGCTGCTCCAGATGGCAAACTGGGAGGACTGGTGACACCCCAGTCTGCTGCCATCCAGCCAGTGCTGGCCAGGCTGGAAGGCTGGGTGGAGGAGAACCTCATGGGGTTCAGGCAGGGCAAGTGGAGGGTTCTACACCCATGGTGGAGCAGCCCCCTGCAGCAGTACAGGGGAGGGGTGGCCTGCTGGGAAGCAGCTCCATGGAGAAGAACCTGGGAGCGGTGAGGGACAATAAGGTCACCATGAGCCAGCAATGTACACTTGTGGCCAAGAAGGCCAATGGTGTCCTGGGGAGCATAAGAGGAGTATGGCCAGCAGGTCAGGTGAGAATTTCCTCCCCCTCTACTCTGCCCTGGTGGGACCACAGCTGGGGAACTGGGTCCAGTGCTGGGCTCCCCAGTTCCAGAGGGACTGGGAGCTACTGGAGAGAGTCCAGTGGAGGCTGGAAGAGCTGGCTGAGAGCATCACAGAACCATAGAATACCAAAATCCCAGTGAGGAGGGGTGGCAAGAGACCTCTGGAGCTCACCCAGTCCAACCTCACTGCTCCAGCAGGGCACCCACAGCAGCTTGCCCAGCATCACAATGTCCAGGTGGGGTTGGAAGCTCTGCAGACAAGGAGACTCCACAACCTCTCTGGGCAGCCTGCTCCTGGGCTCCACCACCCTCACAGCGAACAACCTGCTCCTAATGGAACCTCCTGGGTTCCAGTTGGTGCCCCTTGGAGCTTGTCCTGTCACTGGGCACCACTGACCAGAGTCTGGACACATGCCCTTGCCCCCCACAGCTCCTTTAGCTCCTGCAGAGCACTGATCAGATCCCATCTGGGGCTGCTCTTCTCCAGGCTCAACAGCCCCAGGGCTCTCAGCCTTTCCTCAGTTTAGGAAGGAGGTTGACTTGCTGGAACGAGTCCAGAGAAGGGCAACAAAGTTGGTGAGGGGCTTGGAACACAGCCCTGTGAGGAGAGGCTGAGGGAGCTGGGGCTGCTTAGCCTGGAGGACATTCAGGGGTGACCTTATTGCTCTCTACAACTACCTGAAGGGAGGTTGTAGACAGGCAGAGGTTGGTCTCTTCTCCCAGGCAGCCAGCACCAGAACAAGAGGACACAGCCTCAGGCTGTGCCAGGGGAGGTTGAGGCTGGATGTCAGGAAGAAGTTCTGTACAGAGAGAGTGATTGCCCATTGGAATGGGCTGCCTGGGGAGGTGGTGGAGTTACCATTGCTGGAAGTGTTTAGGAGGAGACTTGACAGGGTGCTTGGTGCCATGGGTTAGTTGATTAGGTGGTGTTGGATGATAGGTTGGACATGATGATCTCGAAATCTCTTCCAACCTGGTCTGGTCTGGTCTGGTCTGGTCTGGTCTGGTCTATTCTATTCTATTCTATTCTATTCTATTCTATTCTATTCCTCACAAGGATGCTGCAGGCCCCTCAGCAGCTTCCCAGCCCCCACTGGACTCTCTCCAGTAGCTCCCAGTCCCTCTGGAACTGGGGAGCCCAGAACTGGACCCAGTTCTGCAGCTGTGGCCTCAGTAGGGCAGAGCAGAGGGGGAGGAGAGCCTCCCTTGACCTGGGTGGTTGAGCACTGTAGGCTTTGGTCAATGCTCTCTCTGCTAGATTGAGTTTTCATCTGGGTGTGCCAAGCCTCCAAACCCCACGTGTCCTCCTCTTGAACAGCTTCCCAGAGCCATCTCCTGGGCCACGTTCTCCTCTGCCATGCAAGATCATTTCCAGCAGGCAGCAGGCTGGGATGGAATGGGGGCTGACAGGGTGGCAGCTCTGGGGTGAGATGTGTTGGACAATGCAGATGGTCTCCTCCTGGCACAGCTCAGGGACTTCTGAACTTCTGCTGAGGGTTCTGGGAGGGCTCTGGGTTTCTCAGCAGCTTCACAAGCACAGTGAGCTATCAGCCATCACTTTGTCAGCTGCTGCCATGGGTGCCACTGTGGCATGGGGAGGGTGGCTGCTTCTTGGCCAGGATGATGCCACCCCTGGGGATGTCCCCCTCTCTGCAGTGACCATGCTGATGGCCCCTTTATGGGGTGGTCCTTCTTGGTGAGGGCTCAGCTTCCACCTCACCACCTCCTCTGGGGTCAATGTGGCATGGCCATGGGTCCTGGCGTGCCATGGGAAGGTGTGTTGGGTTGCCTCCATGACAAGGATGATCCATCACTGGTGCTCCTTCTTGGGGGTGGTCCCACCTCATGAGGACTCAGCTCCCATGGACCAAGTCTGGCATGAAGGGGCTGGAACAGGTCCAGAGAGGACAACAAAGCTGGGGAAGGGTCTGGACAAGTTGTGAGAAGCCCCTGAGGGACCTGGGAGTGTTGAACCTGGAGTAAAGGAGGCTGAGGGGAGACCTTCTGCCTCTACAGCTCCCTGAAAGGAGGCTGGAGCCAGGTGGGCATCAAAGTCTTCTCCCAAGTGATGGGACAAGAGGAAAAGACCTCAAGTTGCCCCAGGGGAGGTTTAGGTTGGCCATGAGGAACAATTTCTGCCCCCTGAGGACTGTCCAGGCCTGGCCCAGGCTGTGCAGGGCAGTAGTGGAGTCCCCATGCCTGGAGGGGCTCGAAAGCCCTGGAGATGTGGTGCTGGTGGAGATGATGTGGTGGTGCCCTGGCAGTGCTGGGTTAGGGCTTGGACTTGAGGGTCTTCAACATCTCCTCCATCTGAAATCATTCCATGACTGATTCCACGGTTCCATGGCCTGATGATGTCCATCTGCTGGTGGTTCTGGTGGGTTCCTCTGACCAGTGTCCCCTTTCTGTCTCCTCAGCAGGACAAGAACAGGAAGCTGCGGCCCCTCTATGACATTCCCTACATGTTTGAGGCCCGCGAGTTCCTGCGCAAGAAGCTCATCGGCAAGAAGGTATGGAGGTGACCCAGGCTGGTGACCAAGCCTGGGGGAGATGCTGAGCTGCTGGGAGGTGTCCAGAGAAGGGCAACGAAGCTGGGGAGGGGTTTGCAGCACAGCCCTGTGAGGAGAGGCTGAGGGAGCTGGGGTTGCTCAGCCTGGAGAGGAGGAGGCTCAGGGGAGACCTTATTGCTGTCTACAGCTACCTGAAGGGAGGCTGTAGCCAGGTGGGGGTTGGTCTCTTCTCCCAGGCAACCAGCACCAGAACAAGAGGACACAGTCTCAAGCTGTGCCAGGGGAGGTTTAGGCTGGAGGTTAGGAAGAAGCTCTTCATAGAGAGAATGATTGACCATTGGAATGGGCTGCCTGGGGAGGTGATGGAGTCACCATCACTGGAGGTGTTTAGGAGACTGGATTGGGCTCTTGGTGCTATGGTTTAGTTGATTAGGTGGTGTTGGATGGTAGGTTGGACTTGATGGTCTCAAAGGTCTTTTCCAACCTGGTTAATTCTCCTCTCCGAACCTCTCCTCTCCGAACCTCTCCTCTCCGAACCTCTCCTCTCTGAACCTCTCCTCTCTGAAACTCTCCTCTCCTCTCTGAACCTCTCCTCTCTGGACCTCTCCTCTCTGGACCTCTCCTCTCTGGACCTCTCCTCTCCTCTCTGAACCTCTCCTCTCTGAACCTCTTCTCTCCTCTCTGAACCTCTGTCTTGCCTCACCATCCTTGGGGAAGGTCTTGATGGGAGGTCTTGGAGGTGGTCCTTCCCATGTCTGCTGTGCCATGTGAGCCTCATGGTTGACCTGGGTATTTCGGGGTGGCTCCAAAATGGAGGCTTCTTTGGAGGTGGGCCTTCAGGAGGGGCTGTGGTGTCCTCTTCAGGATGCTCCTGGGCCATTCTCTTCTTCTCTTTCTTCTCCTGGAACACTTCTCCAAGGTCTTTGAAGGAATCGTGGCTGGGATGAGGGAATATGAAGGGTCCTTGGCTTCATGGAAGCACATAAGGGACTCTTCTCTGGGTGATAGTTGGCCCCAAGGGTGGTGGTGGATGGAGTTCACTCCAGTGGGTGGCTGGTCAGCAGTGGTGGTCCCCAGGGCTCAGCACTGGGGCGGGTTCTGTGTGATGTCTTCATCAGTGGTGTGCATGAGGGCGCTGAGAGACCTTCGGTCAGCTTGGAGGTGAGCCCAAGCTGGGTGGGATGGTGATCTGCTGGGGAGCTGGGGGCTCTACAGAGGGACCTGGCCAGGTTGAACTCCTGGGCTGAGGTTCACCAAGGCCAAGTGTTGGGTCACAACAACCTCATGAATGCTCCAGGCTGGAAAGGGTGGAGAAGGACCTTGGGATGTCGGTCAGCAGTGGCTGGAGATGAGGCAGGGGTGTGCCCAGGTGGCCAAGAAGGCCACCAGCAGCCTGGCTTGGATCAGCAGTGGTGTGGCCAGCAGGAGCAGGGCAGGGATTGTCCCCATTGTGCCATGGTGACCCTGCACCCTGGAGCCCCTCCTCATGGGTGATGGCCTTCTGCTCTGGAGATCTCCTCATGGGAGCTGTCCCTGTGCCATGGGGGCCCTCGTGTCTGAGGTCCTTGTGCCGTGGTGACCCTCTCCATGGGTGCTGTGCCTGCATCCTGAGGGCCTCCTTATGGGTGATGTCCTTGCTGAGTGGTGACCTTGTCTTGTGGGTGCTGTCCTGGTGTGGTGGGGACTCTCTTTGTGGGTGCGCCTGAGGACCTCCTCACGGCCACTGTCCCCACACAGCAGTGACCTTTCCTGCTGGTGGCATCTCTCCAGGGTTGGTGTGACACTAGAGGGAGCTGCACTTTTAGGAGTTGTGGGCCTGGAAGTACCCATCCCAAGGCAAGCAGCACCTTCTCCAAGCTGCAGGAGAAGACCTTCTCCTGGTTCCTGTGGGGCTGTCACCTTCTTGTGCCCACCTGCCACCAGATGGCAACCCTTGCCCGGATCCGTGCCCAACCTTGGCTGCTCTCATCCTGGCACGAGGAGGCATTCTTCTGGTGGCTTCAACCAGCCACCTGTCCTCAGCTGCCCTCCTGTCCTCACGGTGCCAGCTCCTGCTGCATCTGCTCCGGCTGTGCCCCGGGCACTGTGCCACCCACGGCGGGCAGGAGGTGCTGAGAAGGCAGCTGGGGGAAGTTGCGAGGGGCAGAAGGTGCCAGAGGAGGCTTTAGGTTGGGTTGTGAGGCACAGTTTCATCCCCTTGAGGCTTGGCAAGGTGGAAGTGGTGGAGTCCCCGTGCCTGGAGGGGTTTGGAAGCCCTGGAGATGTGGTGCTGAGGGCCATGGTTGGGTGGTGCCCTGGCGGCGCCGCGTTAAGGGTTGGACTCCATGCCCTCAAAGATCTTTTCCAACCCAAATGATTTGATTTGATGACCTCAGAGGTCTTTTCCAACCCAAATGATTCCATCTCCAGCTGCTTCCAGCACTGTCTCCAGTTGGTGGGAGGTTCCTTCAGTGAGCTGTTAGATGTTGTCCATCCTACCAACCCCCTGAGGTCATCTCTGTGGCTTTCCCCAGGCTCCTGCAGCAAAAATAAACCACTCTGCTGGCTTCCAGAAAGAATCTCTTCTTGTCCTCCACTCCCCCTCCTCCCTCTGCAGCAAACACCCGAGGGGGATGAGGAGGAGACATCCCAGTGGCCACAACCTGCTGCCTTTGATGTCCTGCAGCGTTTGTCATCTTCAGAGAGGAGCTGGGAGATGGAGAACATATCTGGATGACCCTGGATCTCCCCATGCTGGGGATAGGAAGGGACCTCTGGGGCTCAGCCAGTCCAACCTCACTGCTCCAGCAGGGGCACCCACAGCAGCTTGCCCAGCATCACAGTGGCCAGGGGGGGTGGGGTTGGAAGCTCTCCAGCCAAGGAGACTCCACAACCTCTCTGGGCAGCCTGCTCCAGGGCCCCACCACCCTCAAAGGCAAGATGTTTCTCCTGGTGGCACTTTCTGGGCTGGGGTTCAGCCTGGAGAAAAGGAGGCTGAGGGGAGACCTTCTGGCTCTCTACAACTCCCTGAGAGGAGTTTGGAGCCAGGTGGGCATCAAGGTCTTCTCCTAAGTGATGGGACAAGAGGAAATGGCCTCGAGTTGCCCAAGGGGAAGTTCAGGTTGGACACAAGGAACAATTTCTTCATGGAAAGTTATCAAGGGCTGCCCAGGGCAGTGGTGGAGTCCCTGTCCCTGGAGGGCTTTCAAAGCTCTGGAGATGTGGTGCTGAGGGCCATGGTTTGGTGGTGCCCTGGCAGTGCTGGGTTGATGGTTGGCCTCCATGATCTTCAAGGTCTCCCCCAACCCAATTCATTCCATGATTCTCCTGCTTGCTTCTCCTGAGGGGCTCTCCACACCCAAACCCAGCTGAGGTCTTTCCTGAACTGGGGAGCCCAGAACTGGACTCAGAACTCCATCTGTGACCTCACCAGGGCAGAGTGGAGGCAGAGGGGAACCTCCCTTGACCTGCTGGCCTCACTCTTCTTCATTGCCTCCCCAGTGAGACCCCACTGGCCTTCTTGGCCAGCAGGGCACGTTGCTGCCTCGTGGCCATCTTGTCCACCAGTTCCTCCTCCCTGGAGCTCCATCAGCACCACCCCCCCAGGGCTGTCTCTGTGACCCCGGCCTGGTGGAATTTGCCCAGTGGCTCCTGGTGAACCAGTTTGTCCCAGTATGGATTTGTCTCCTCTGCTGGAATCAATTCCCTGGAGCAACATCAGAAGCTGGGTCAGCTCCATGCCCACCCCTGCAGCCCATTGATCTGCAGCCCCATCATTAGGCAGCTTCATTAATTGGGTTGAGGTTTGATGGGCACCGGTGGCCTCCTCTCCTAATTATCTAGGGGGGGTTTCATCACTGGGGTGGAAGGGGACAGGAGCAGAGAGCTCAGAGAGCCTTTGGTCCCTTGCTGGGATGGACATGGAGGGGGCTTTGGTGTCTCCAGCTGTAACACCAAGGTTCCTGGTGCCACCAAACCCAACCTCTGCACAGGGTTTGGTGTCTCCAGCCTTGGCACCAAGGGCTGGGAGTTTGGTAGGGATGCAAGAAGGTCCTTGAGGACCCCAAATGGGGGTGAACTCCATTTCTGTGACCTTAGAAGCTCTCCCCATCCCCATGCCCACCAAAGGGTCTCTTTGGTTTGCTCTCAAAGGGGCTCTTGAGGTGAGCAGGGCTTTGGTGGGAACCTCAGAAGGTCTTTGGGGACAGCAGGAGGTGGTGACACTGAGGTGGTGCTTCCCATGTTCCCAGTGCTGGCAGCCCTGGGAGAAGCAGGAGAAGGTCAATGGGATGAGGGTCACCAAGGTCAGGTGATGCAACTTGCGTCACACCAACCCCATGAAGGCTCCAAGGTTGGGGTAGGAGTGGGTGGAAAAGGACCTGTGGGTGTTGGTCAAGGGCAGCTGGAGATGAGCCAGCATGTGCCCAGGTGGCCAAGGCCACCAGCAGCCTGGCTTGGTTCAGAGCCCCAGGGGGGATCTGCTCAATGCTCAGCAAGAGCTAAAGGGTGGAGGTCATGAAGGCAGGGCTTGGATCTTGGTGGTGTCCAGCAACAGGATGAGGGGCAAGGGGCACCAACTGGGACCCAGGAGGTTCCATCAGGAGCAGGTTGTTGGCTGTGAGGGTGGTGGAGCCCTGGAGCAGGCTGCCCAGAGAGGTTGTGGAGTCTCCTTGTCTGGAGAGCTTCCAACCCCCCTGGCCACTGTGACGGTGGACAAGCTGCTGGGGGTGACCCCCTTTGCACTGGCTGATCTCCAGAGCTCCCTTCCCACCACCACCATGCTGGCACTGGGAGATTCTGTGACTGCATTGCTGAGATCATGATCTCTGCACCTTGGGGAGGCTTGAGGGTGACCAGGGGCTGGCAGATCCCTGGCTGGTGACAGTTGGAGCTGGGCTGGGTGACATTGAGCCATGGTGGCTTTGCAGCAATCTGTGTGGAGCTGGGTGCTGGGGCCCTTCTTCTCAGAGGGGTTGGATCTCCTCCAGGGGAAGAAGAGCTGCTGGAGTTGATTTAATTCACACTGACTGGAGATGACCTTGGACATGTGCCCAGAGCTGCCTGGCAGCCATCTCCAGCTGCCTTTAAGGGATGGAGATGGAACCTACTGCAGATCCCAGGGATAGGGAGAAACTGAGCTTGGACATCCCCATCCCTCCATGGAACCATCCACCCCATCTTCTCCCAGCCCCACAGGAGGTCTGGAGCTTACCACAAGCCTGCTCTTGCCTTTTTCTACCCAGGGATGGGGAGAAACCAAGCTTGATCCTTCCTATCCCACCTTGGAACGGAGAGAAACCAAGCTTGGTCTTTCCCATGCCTCCTTGGAACCATCCACCTCATGTCCTCCCAGCCCCACAGAAGTTCTGGGGCTCCACAGCCATCAGGCTTTGGCTTTTTTCTGCCCAGAGATGTAGGAGGGATGGGGACAAACCAAGCTTGGACATCTCCAACCCACCCTGGAGCCATCCACCCCATGTCCTCCCAGCCCTCTAGAGCTCGACACGAGCCTGCTCTTGGCTTTTTCTACCCAAGGATGGAGAGAAACCAAGCCTGGACCTCCCATCTCACTTGTAACTGTCCACCCAATGTCCTCCTAGCCCCACACAAAGCTCTGGAGCTCCACACAATGATCTCTGAACCTGCCTTTGCCTTTTTCTATCCAGGAGTGGGGAGAAACTGAGCTTGGTCATCCCCCTCCCACCTTGGAGTCATCTACCCCATGTCCTCCTAGCCCCACAGAAGGTATGGAGCTCCACACATCAAACTTGCCTTATTCTCCCCCTCATGAAACATTGTCCAATCTGCAGGTCTCTGGGGTGGCCTTGGTGGCCACTTGTTTGGTGTCAAAGGGACCTGGATCTGCCATTAGGTGGCATGGGCACTGGTGAGGCCACATCTTGAATCCTGGAGTCAGTTTTGGGCCCCTACAGGAAGGACATTGAGGTGCTGGGGCAGGTCCAGAGGAGGGCAATGAAGCTGGTGAAGGGTCTGGAGAACAAGGAGATGGGACTGGAGGTACAGAAGGTGCCCAAGATGGGGCTGGAGGAGAAGGAGGTGCCCAGGATTGGGCTGATGGTCCAGGAGGTGACCAAGATGGAACTGGAGGTGCAGAAGGGGCCCAAGATGGGCCTGGGAGTGCAGCAGGGGCCCAAAATGGTGCCTGAGTCCTGGCACAACAGGATGCTGACCAAGAGCTGCAGGGGGGGTGATGGCCAAGAGGTGCTGGGGAGGTGATGACCAAGAGCTGCAGGGGGGGGTGATGGCCAAGAGGTGCTGGGGGGGTGATGGCCAAGAGGTGCTGAGGGGGTGATGGCCAAGAGGTGCTGGGGGGGGTGATGGCCAAGAGGTGCTAGGGAGGTGATGGCCAAGAGCTGGTGAGGGGGTGATGGCCAAGAGCTGCTGGGGGGGTGATGGCCAAGAGCTGCTGGGGGGATGATGGCCAAGAGCTGGTGAGGGGGTGGTAGCCAAGAGCTGCTGGGGGGGTGATGGCCAAGAGCTGCTGGGGGGATGATGGCCAAGAGCTGGTGAGGGGGTGGTAGCCAAGAGGTGCTGGGGGGGTGATGGCCAAGAGCTGGTGAGGGGGTGATGACCAAGAGGTGCTGGGGGGGTGATGGCCAAGAGGTGCTGGGGGGTGATGGCCAAGAGCTGGTGAGGGGGTGATGACCAAGAGGTGCTGGGGGGGTGATGACCAAGAGGTGCTGGGGGGTGATGGCCAAGAGCTGGTGAGGGGGTGGTAGCCAAGAGGTGCTGGGGAGGTGATGACCAAGAGGTGCTGGGGGGGTGATGGCCAAGAGGTGCTGGGGGGTGATGGCCAAGAGCTGGTGAGGGGGTGGTAGCCAAGAGGTGCTGGGGAGGTGATGACCAAGAGGTGCTGGGGGGGTGATGACCAAGAGGTGCTGGGGGGTGATGGCCAAGAGCTGGTGAGGGGGGTGGTAGCCAAGAGGTGCTGGGGAGGTGATGACCAAGAGGTGCTGGGGGGGTGATGGCCAAGAATAGAATAGGATAGAATTAACCAGGTTGGAAAAGACCTTTGAAGTCCTCAAGTCCAACCTACCACCCAACACCATCTAATCAACTCAACCATGGCACCAAGTGCACCATCCAGTCTCTTCCGGGGAGGCGATGACCAAGACCTTCTGGGATGTGGTACCTAGAAGCTGGTGGGGAGGTGTGTCCAAGAGGTGCTGGAAGGCTAATTCTGACCTGCTGTCCATCTGTCTTGGCCTAGGTGAACGTGACAGTGGACTACATCCGACCAGCCAGCAGTGCCACCGAGACCGTGCCTGCCTTCTCCGAGCGCACCTGCGCCACCGTCTCCATTGGAGGCATGTAAGTGGATCACCAAGTGCCAGCAGGGGACAAAGAGGCCAGAGGGGAGGCTGAGCTGCACTAGGAGGCCCCACAAAACTTCTCCCCACCTCCTGAAGTTGGGTAGGAGCGGCACACTGGAGGACCTCGACCGTCACCTGGCCACCTCGAGGGATGGCGTGAGGGCGTGGGGGTTGCTCTGGAGAAAGCAGCTCATGGCTTGGAGGCATGGAGGCTTCCATGGGTGGAGGTGGGCCTTCAGGAGGGGTTGTGGTGTCCTCTTCAGGATGGTCCTGGGCCATTCTCTTCTTCTCTTTCTTCTCCTGGAGCACTTCTCCAAGGTCTTTGAAGGAATCGTGGCTGGGATGAGGGAATATGAAGGGTCCTTGGCTTCTTGGAAGCACATAAGGGACTCTTCTCTGGGTGATAGTTGGCCCCAAGGGTGGTGGTGGATGGAGTTCACTCCAGTGGGTGGCTGGTCAGCAGTGGTGGTCCCCAGGGCTCAGCACTGGGGCGGGTTCTGTGTGATGTCTTCATCAGTGGTGTGCATGGGGGCACTGAGAGACCTTCAGTCAGCTTGGAGGTGAGCCCAGGCTGGGTGGGATGGTGATCTGCTGGGGAGCTGGGGGCTCTACAGAAGGACCTGGCCAGGTTGAACTCCTGGGCTGAGGTTCACCAAGGCCAAGTGTTGGGTCACAACAACCTCATGAATGCTCCAGGCTGGAAAGGGTGGAGAAGGACCTTGGGATGTTGGTCAGCAGTGGCTGGAGATGAGGCAGAGGTGTGCCCAGGTGGCCAAGAAGGCCACCAGCAGCCTGGCTTGCATCAGCAGTGGTGTGGCCAGCAGGAGCAGGGCAGGGATTGTCCCCCTGAACTGGGCACAGCTGGAATCCTGGGGTCACTCCAGGAAAGGCAGTGAGGGGCTGAGAAAGGGTCTGGAGACCTTGGTGAGGAGCAGCTGAGGGACCTGGGGTCGTTCATCCTGGAGCAAAGGAGGCTGAGTGGAGACCTTCTGGCTCTCTACAACTCCCTGAAAGGAGCTTGGAGTGAGCATCAAGGTCTTTCTGAAGTCATGCTGGTGATGGCAGCAGCTCCAGGACCTCCATAGTGATGTGGCTCCATGCTGCTTGGGAAGCCACAAAGCTCCTTGTTGCTTCTCTCTGGAGTCATGAAGACACTCCTGGAGTCGTCTTTGGAGATGCTCCTGGCATTCATTTCCAAAAGGAAACCAACTCCTCTCCAGGACCATGCTGGGATGAAGCTCCTGGGATGCCACCAAGGCAGCAGGAACCTCAAGGGCTTTCCTGGATGGAGATGGTGGGAGTGGTGGAAGACCAAAAGAGCAGCTTTGCTTCTTTGCTGCTTCTTGGACCAGTTTAAACCTTTCCAGTTTCTTCTGTGGTGCTTAAACCACATCCTCATGGAGCTTGTCCTCCAGCTGAGGATCTCTGTGTGGACTTTTGGGAATGCTAGAACCTATCCCTTGACTTTTGGGGGTCTATTTGTAGGGGATGAGGAGCTCTTTCTCCAGGTGGACTTTTAGGAGTGGTGTTTGTAGGAAATTAGGAGGTCATTCTTGATCTGAACGTCTCCAGGTGGACTCTTGGGGGTGGTGGAACCTGTCCCTTGACTTTGTGGGGGCTGCTTCTAGGAAAATGAGGAGCTCATTCTCCAGCTGAGGACCTCTAGGTGGACTTTGGGATGCACCACCCATCTTTGGTCTTTTTTGGGTCTATCTGTAGGGGATGAGGAGCTCATTCTCCAGCTGAAGGACACCAGGTAGTGGTGGAACCCATTCCTTGTGGATTGTGGGGTTGTTTGTAGGAAAATGAGAACTTGGGGGTGTTGTGGGGAGAGCATGGGGTGGTGGCATCACCACCTCCCCCTCCTTGGTGGCTGTGGAAGCTGCTGGAAGCATTTGTGCCACGGTGGGAGCAATGGACTGGAAGAATTTTCCAGCTTGGAGCATCTCATCCAGCTTCTGCCTCCTGCTCTTAGCATCTCCAGTCACAAATTGGTTAGGAGGAGCTTCCTGAGTCTCATCTTGGAGCCAGGAGGAAACCTGATGTGACCCTTCAGGGGCTGCTGCTGGCGTTGACTTCATCGCAGTAATCAGGTGGCAGCAGAGCGAGAGCGGAGAGCCTGAGGAGCCAGGGTGGGAGGCATGGACTCACTGTGGCTGGAGAAGACTTCCAGGATGGTGGAGTCCAACCCTGAACCCAGCACTGCCAGGGCACCACCAAACCATGGCCCTCAGCACCACATCTCCCTTCCAGGGATGGGGACTCAACCACTGGCCTGGACAACTCTCACGGGGCAGAAATTGTTCCTTGTGTCCCAACTGGACCTCCCCTGTGACAACCTGAGACCATTTCCTCTTGTCCCACCACTTAGGAGAAGGCCTTGATGCCCACCTGGCTCTAAGCTCCTTTCAGGGAGGTGTAGAAAGCCAGAAGGTCTCCCCTCAGCCTCCTTTTCTTCAGGCTCAACACCCCCAGGTCCCTCAGCTGCTCCTCACAAGTGCTCCAGACTCTTCCCCAGCTTTGTTGCACTTCTCTGGACTTCCTCCTGCCCCTCAATGTCCTTCTTGGAGTGAGGGGCCCAATACTGACCCCAGGATTGCAGGTGTGGCCTCAGCAGTGCCCAGTCCAGAGGGACAATCCCTGTCCTGCTCCTGCTGGCCACACCATTGCTGATCCAGGCCAGGCTGCTGGTGGCCTTCTTGGCCACCTGGGCACAGCCTGGCTCATCTCCACCCACTGCTGACCACCCCCCATCCAGGTCCTTCTCCACCTTTTCCAGCCACTTTGCCCCAGGGCTGGAGGCTTGATGGGGTTGGTGTGACCCAGGTTGCATTACTTGTCCTTGGTGCCCCTCACCCCATGGGCCTTGGCCCGCTGATCCAGCCCAGCTGTCCTCAGAGGCAGGGAATCCCAGCCTGGCTTGGGTTGGAAGGGACCTTCACAGGTCACCTGCGCTCAGCAGGGACATCTCCAACTAGAGCAGGTTTCCCAAAACCCCAACCCAAGCTGACCTGGGATGGTTCCAGGCCTGGGGGCCACCTCCCAGCTCTTGGGACAACCAGAGGCAGGTTGCCACCAGCCACCCTCCTGGGCCATCTCCCACCTCCGCCCGGGCAGCCAGGACCGAGGCTGGCAGCACCCACCTCCTGGGCACCATTTCTGCAGGTGGGGGGTGGGGGTGGCCCTCCTGGGAGGTTGGGGGCACCACGAGATCCTTTGGCTGCCACATCCCCTTTGGGGTGGGGGGTTTAACAGAGCAGGGTCTGTGCCATGCGAGCCGCCCGTGCCGCGCTGGGATGAAAGCCTGGCTTGTCCTCCTGGCATCTGGCCTGGCTCTGAGCCTACTTGGCATGCAGAGCACGTTGGGGTGGGCATGAAGCTGACTGCTACTTGGCTTCTGGAGATGTCAGGTCTCTGCTTCTCGACTGCTTGGTGATGTTTGGTGGGTTTTTTTTGGGGAGGGGGTGGTGGACACCTGGTTCTGCAGCCCCCTGGCCATGCTGGCAGAAGAAGAACCAGGTGGGCACCTGCTGTAGGCCCCCCCCTGTCCATCCCCCTGTCCAGGTTGACCATCATCTGCACCCCTGAGGTGGCATCAGCAAGAGGATAATGTCCATGGGTGGTGGTGGGGACGTGAGGCTGGTTGTCTACCCCCTCAGCATCTCATCTCCTGGGGGGCTGGAGGGGGTCTCCAGGGGGTTTCTCACAGTTTCCAGCTTCAAGCAGCGTGAACTCGAAGAGCTGCAGCACAAAGCCAGCCCAGATCCTTGCTCAGATGGTTGCTGGTGGTGTGCAGCTCCGTGTCTTCTTCAGGTGAAGACCCAAGTTGACTCTGAAGCCCAGTTCCCTGGGGTTTCCCACTTGGATTCCCTAATGGGGTGGCAACCTCAGTCAGCTGGAAGGTGACACTAAGTTGGGTGGGATGTTGATCTGCTGGAGGCTTGGAGGATCTACAGAGGGATCTGACCAGGCTGCATCCGTGGGGCAAGGTCAATGGGATGAGGTTTGTCAAGGCCAAGTGATTCAGCTGGGGTCACACCAACCATGTGAAGGCTCCAGGCTGGGGACAGAGTGGCTGGAAAGGGTAGAGGGGGCCCTGGGGGGGGGATTTGGTGATGAACCAGGCTGTGCCCAGGTGGCCAAGAAGGCCACCAGCAGCCTGGCCTGGATCAGCAATGGTGTGGCGAGCAGGAGCAGGGCAGGGATTGTCCCTCTGGACTGGGCACTGGGGTCAGTTTTGGGTGCCTCACTCCAAGAAGGACACTGAGGGGCTGGAGCAGGTCCAGAGAAGGGCAACAAAGCTGGGGAAGGGTCTGGAGGACTTGTGAGGAGCAGCTGAGGGACCTGGGGGTGTTGAGCCTGGAGAAAAGGAGGCTGAGGGGAGACCTTCTGGCTCTCTACACCTCCCTGAAAGGAGGCTGGAGCCAGGTGGGCAGCAAGTGATGGGACAAGAGGAAATGGCCTCAGGTTGCCCCAGGGGAGGTTCAGGTTGGGCATGAAGAGCAATTTCTTCATGGAAAGGGTTGTCAAAGGCTGCCCAGGGCAGTGGTGGAGTCCCTGTCCCTGGGGGGGTTTCAGAGCCCTGGAGCTGTGGTGCTGAGGGCCGTGGTTTGGCGGTGCCCTGGCAGTGCTGGGTTCAGGGCTGGACTCGGGTTGCAGGAGGCTCTCATCCCATGCTTCCAGGAAATGCTGAGTCCTGCTGGTGCCACCTCTGCCCCATGGTGTCCTCCTGGCCCCCACCAGCGAGGCCTGGAGATGTTTTGCTGGGTTTTCTCAGGGGTTTTGAGCTGGGCCGACTGGGAGCTGCTCCTCAGAGGGGTGGGATGAGGCTGCAAGGAGCCAATTTTTATCTCCTCCCTTCTTTTCCTTCACCAAAAAATGTTGTTTTTTCATGGCTTTAATGGGATTTTTGCTAGGTTTTTTTTTCTCTGCAGCCCAAAGCTTTTCATCCTCCCAGTTCCCAGTTCCAGTTTTAAGCTGGGATTAACTGGGGGGTTGGGGTGGGGGGTGGGGGGGGGGAGGGGAAGGAAAGGCTGCAGCTTCCCTTGCTGCAGCAGCTGATGGTTTGAAGGCATCCAGGGTGGGGACACTTGGACCTACAACCCCCTCCCCAACCCCAATCTTCATCCCACCAGCAGGAGATGTCCTCCCCAAGCTTCTCATCTTCCCAGGAGCCATCCCAGGGCTCCCAGTTTGCTTCCAGCTGAGTACTGGGAGCACCCCCCCCCACCCCTCACCCCCCCCCCCCCCCCCCCCCTTACCCCCTCCAGCCTTAAATGGTCCAAAAAATGGGAAAGGATTTCAGATTTTCCCAGGATTTGGGGATTTGGTGATTGCAGGGCTGGTGGGTCAGGATGTGGGATCCAGCAGGCTGCAGGATGGGATCCATTGCAGGATGCTGGACAGGATCCACTGTAGGATGCAGGATGGGATCACTGCAGTGGGATCTCATCCTGCACCCTGCAGCAGGGTCCCAGAGTGCAGGACAGGGTTCACTGCAGGGTGCAGTACAGGGTCCCTATGCAGGGGGCAGGATGGGATCCCTATGCAGGGGGCAGGATGGGATGTGCTGCAGGGTGCAGGATGGGATCCCTGTGCAGGGTGCAGGATGGGATGTGCTGCAGGCTGGGATCCCTCTGGATCTGTTGTGCGGGTGACACCGGTGCTCACCCCACCGATCCCACCCCATCCCCAGGGATCTCCTGGCACCTAACCCCCTCCAAGATTCCTCCTTTGCCTTCCCTGGTTGATCCCAATCCCAGATTTCCATCACTGGGAATTTCCCCCTCCTGCCTGCCCCCCCTTTCAGCTGGGATGGAGCTGGAGGGAGCAGCTGCCATTCCTTGGTCACCATCGAGGTCCCCACCCTGGTGGTGGCTCAGGGGGCCAGGAGTAAACTGGGATCATCTCCAGAAGCTTGGAATGAGCCTTTCCAGCTGGCAAAGGTCCAAGTTGCACTGCTGCTTCCCAAGCTGCTTCCTGCTCCTCTGGGCATGGAGGTGGCTTCTGCCAACCCAAATCCTGGGCAGTGGTGGTTGGCAGAAGCTCCTTGGAGCTTGGTAAGGTGGCCCTGAGCTTGACCAGTTGGAGCTAAGCCACTCACCAGCCTCTAACTGGTGCAACTGGGAGCTGCAGCCTCCCTGGCTCTGGAGCTGGAGTGGATCCCATGGGAAGGAGATGGCTGACTGCTGTGGACCAGATTGCTCCTGGTCACACCAAGGGGACCTTCTGGAGGCAGCAGAGCTGAGGTGATGGGAGCCAGCACCAGAGATGGGATCAACCCCCAGCTGCAACATGACACCCTGCTCAGCACCTCCAAAGCATCAGCTCAGGGTTCTTGTGGGTGCAGGAGGTGCTGAGGGTAGGAAAACCTCAGGGGGTCAAGGTGGGGGGTGGGGGATAGGAAGAGCTGTGGAGAGCTTCTTCAGGATGGAGCCAGACTCTTCTCAGGGTCCTGCCCCTGGGGAGGAGCAACCCCCTGCGGCAGTACAGGTGAGGAGTGACCTGCTGGGAAGCAGCTCTGTGGAGAAGGACCTGGGAGTGCTGGTGGGCAACAAGTTGCCCATGAGCCAGCAATGTGCCCTTGTGGCCAGGAAGGCCAAGGGTCTCCTGGTGGGGCAATGAAGAAGAGTGTGGCCAGCAGGTCAAGGGAGGCTCTCCTCCCCCTCTACTCTGCCATGCTGAGGCCACAGCTGGAGAACTGGTTCCAGTTCTGGGCTTCCCAGTTCCAGAGGGACTGGGAGCTACTGGAGAGAGTCCAGTGGGGGCTGGGAAGCTGCTGAGGGGCCTGGAGCATCCTTGTGAGGAGGAAAGGCTGCAAGCCCTGAGGCTGTTGAGGCTGGAGAAGAGCAGCCCCAGAGGGGATCTGAGCAATGCTCAGCAAGAGCTAAAGGAGCTGTGGTAGCCAAGAGGATGTGTCCAGACTCTGGTCAGTGGTGCCCAGTGACAGGACAAGGGGCAGTGGGCACAGACTGGAACCCAGGAGGTTGCATCAGGAGCAGATTGTTGGCTGTGAGGGTGGTGGAGCCCTGGAGCAGGCTGCCCAGAGAGGTTGTGGAGTCTCCTTGTCTGGAGAGCTTCCAACCCCACCTGGCCATTGTGACCCTGGGCAAGCTGCTGTGGGTGCCCCTGCTTTGGCCTTGATCTTCAGAGGTTCCTTCCAACCCCACCATGATGAGATCCAGTGCAAGATGATGCCCACCACACCACACCCCTCCATATCACCTTCAAACCAGTCTGGTCCTTCCCCTCCCCCTCAGGAAAAGCTGGAATGTTCTGGTCCAGTTGATTTCTGATGCTTTGATGGGATCAGGGAGGGTGGTGGCCACCGGTTGGAGATGAGATGACAGCAGCAGGAAATTGGTTGCCATCTCCTTCTGCTCCATTAAACCCCAACGAGATTCCACTCTGCTGAGCTCATTTAATTCCCTTCCCCTTTAATTAGAGAAGGCAGGGAATGGGCTGCTAATTCCCTACAGATCATCCAGTTAGGATCATCCCTGCAGATGGGGGGGGGGGGAGGGGGGGGAAGAGGGAATGGGTGAAAGGAGCTAAAAATAGCTCCAGAAGGGGGGGAAAAAAAAACCACACAAAATCTGGAGGATTTTGGAAGGGAGGAGGGAAAAAAACCCCAAACCAGCAGGGAGGCAGCTGGAAATGCCAGGAACTGGGAAGCAGCTCCCAAAGCTATTTTGGGAAGCAGCTGGGAGGATGGGAAAGGGGAGGAGAAGAGATGGTGGCAGCTGCAGAGATCCTGCAGAACCTCAATGGGTGGTGGGAAGGTTTAGGGGTGCTCCAGTAGAGCCTTCATGGAGGATGGTGATGTTTAGGGGTGTCTCAGTAGCTCCTCAACACCATGGTCTAACCCCAACAAAAGAGGTCATGGTTTGGGGGTGCTCCAGTAGAGCCTTCATGGAGGATGGTGATGCTTAGAGGTGTCTCAGTAGCTCCTCAACACCATGGTCTGACCCCAAACAAATGATGTCAAGGTTTGGGGGTGTCCCAGTAGCCCCTTGCTGGGTGGTGTTGAGGTTTGAGAGTGTCTCAGTAGCTCCTCAACACCTTGGTCTGACCCCAACAAATGATGTCAAGGTTTGGGGGTGTCCCAGTGGCCCCTTGCTGGGTGGTGTTGAGGTTTGAGAGTGTCTCAGTAGCTCCTCAACACCATGGTCTGACCCCAACGAATGATGTCAAGGTTTGGGGGTGTCCCAGTGGCCCCTTGCTGGGTGGTGTTGAGGTGTGGAGATGTTCCTCCAAACGCCTTTCCTTGTCCAACCGCATGAAACATGGCGGGGATCTCCTTTCACCCCCCCACCTCTGGTGTCATGGTGCAGCTGTGGTGGGTGCTGGTGCAGGTGTTCCCCTAAACTGGTTTTGAGCCCCTTTCTCAATCTCCTCTCCTGCAGCAACATCGCTGAGGCCTTGGTGAGCAAGGGCCTGGCCACCGTCATCCGCTACCGGCAAGACGATGACCAAAGATCTTCACACTACGACGAGCTCCTGGCCGCGGAGGCGCGGTGGGTGTCAGCCTGGGCTGCCCACACCTGTCTCCCATCTCCATCCCAACCCATCTCATCCCATCCCCATCGTGTTCCTGTCCATCTTTCTGTCCCATCACTGTGCAGCAGTCCTTGTCCATCCATCTGTCCCCGTCTCATATCCACTGTGTCCTTGTCCCTCCATGTGTCCCCATCCCACCTCCATGGTGTATCCATCCATCCATCCATCCATCCATCCATCCCTGTCCCCATCTCATCTCCACTGTGTCCCCATCCCACCTCCATGTGTCCCCGTCCCACCTCCACGGTGTCTCCATCCATCCATCCATCCATCTCTGTCCCCATCTCATCTCCACTGTGTCCTTGTCCATCCATGTGTCCCCATTTTATCTCCATGGTGTCTCCATCCCACCTTCATGGTGTCTCCATCCATCCATCTCTGTCCTCATCCCATCTCCACTGTGTCCTTGTCCATCCATCTGTCCCCATCTCATCTCCACTGTTCCCATCCCACCTCCATGTGTCCCCATCCCACCTCCATGGTGTCTCCATCCACCCATCTCTGTCCCCATCTCATCTCCACTGTGTCCTTGTCCCTCCATGTGTCCCCATCCCACCTCCATGGTGTCTCCATCCATCCATCCATCCATCCATCCATCCATCCATCCATCCATCTCTGTCCCCATCTCATCTCCACTGTGTCCTTGTCCATCCATGTGTCCCCATCCCACCTCCATGGTGTCTCCATCCATCCATCCATCCATCCATCCATCCATCCATCCATCCATCCATCCATCCATCCACCTCTGTCCCCATCTCATCTCCACTGTGTCCTTGTCCCTCCATGTGTCCCCATCCCACCTCCTTGGTGTCTCCATCCATCCATCCATCCATCCATCCACCTCTGTCCCCATCTCATCTCCACTGTGTCCTTGTCCATCCATGTGTCCCCATCCCATCTCCATGGTGTCCTTGTCCATCCATCCATCTGTCCCTATCCCATCTCCATGGTGTCCTTGTCCATCCATCCATCCATCTGTCCCCATCCCATCTCTATGGTGTCTCCATCCATCCATCTCTGTCCCCATCTCATCTCCACTGTGTCCTTGTCCATCCATCCATCTGTCCCCATTCCACCTCCATGTGTCCCCATCCCACCTCCATGGTGTCTCCATCCATCCATTTGTCCCCATCCCATTCCCATGGTGTCCCTGTCCCTCTGTCTGTCCTTGTCCCATGTCCTCCCCCCATCCCTGGCCCTCAGATAGTGCTGAGGGCCATGGTTTAGTGGTGACCTGGCAGTGCTGGGTTAAGGGTTGGACTTGATGATCTTCAAGGTCTTTTCAACCAAGCCCATTCCATGAGTTCCCACTGCAGTTAGCACCTTCTCCATTCCCAGCCCTCTCTGTGATCAAGCACCAGAAGGTCCAAATTTTCACCCTTCTGTTGACCTCTTCCTCCAACAAATCAGAGCACAAATGGTGCTTCAGAGTAGATCTGACTCACCAGTCCCTCACTGGGTGGCCACAGAGGACAGTGCCACCCCTTCCCAGCCCTGATGTCTCTTCTGCAGGGCCATCAAGAATGGGAAGGGGCTCCACAGCAAGAAGGAGGTCCCCATTCATCGGGTGGCTGACATCTCCGGGGTAAGGACCTTCCTCCTGCTCTGCTTTGGCTGCTGGGGAGGTTGGTGACCAGCATGGGGCTGAAGGTGCCAAACTGGGAGGACTGCTGACAGCCCAGCAGGTTTTGCTGTCATCCAGTGAGACCTGGCCAAGCTGGAGAGTTGGGTGGAGGAGAACCTCGTGAGGTTCAGGCAGGGCAAGTGTAGGGTCCTGCACCTGTGGTGGAGCAGCCCCCTGCAGCAGTACAGGGGAGGGGTGGCCTGCTGGGAAGCAGCTCCATGGAGAAGGACCTGGGAGTGGTGGGGGACAACAAGGTGACCATGATCATGAGCATCAATAAGGCCAATGGTGTCCTGGGGGGCATCAAGAAGAGTGTGGCCAGCAGGTACAAGGGAGGTTCTCCTCCCCCTCTGCTCTGCCCTGCTGAGGCCACAGCTGGACAACGGGGTCTGGTTCTGGGCTCCCCAGTTCCAGAGAGACTGGGAGCTACTGGAGAGAGTCCAGTGGAGGGTCTGGAGATGTTGAGGGGCCTTGGAGCATCTCTGTGAGAGCCCTGGGGCTGTTGAGCCTGGAGAAGAGCAGCCTGAGAGGGGATGTGCTCAATGCTCAACAAGAGCTAAAGCATGGAGGCCATGAAGATGTGTCCAGACTCTTGTCAGTGGTGGCCAGGGATGGGACCAGGGGCAACAGGCACCAACTGGAACCCAGGAGACTCCATCAGGAGCAATTTGTTGGCTGTGAGGGTGGTGGAGCTCTGGAGCAGGCTGCCCAGAGAGGTTGTGGAGTCTCCTTGTCTGGAGAGCTTCCAACCCCACTTGGCCATTGTGGCAAGCTGCTGTGAGTGACCCTGCTTTGGACTAGATGAGCTCCAGGAGCCCCTTCCCACCACCACCCCACTGGGATTGTTGGATTCCATGAGGTCCATCCCCAGCTGGGACAAACCAGATCCCTGCCCACACCCAGCTGCTGCACTGGGAGCAGTGGGGTGGCGAGAGGCCTCCTTTAGGTCTAGGAAGCTGGTTGGTGTCTCCAGCTCCATCCTGACCTCCTGTTTCTCCTCCCCCAGGACACCCAGAAGGCCAAACAGTTCCTGCCCTTCCTGCAGCGCGCCGGCCGCTCCGAGGCCGTGGTGGAATATGTCTTCAGTGGGTCGAGGTTGAAGCTCTTCATGCCAAAGGAAACCTGCCTCATCACCTTCCTCCTGGCAGGTGAGACCCCCCATCACTACCTCCCTTGAGCTCCTACTTAGTTGAGAAGGTTCTTCCCTCATCCCCATGGAGCTGGGGGTGGAGTAAATGGTGGTGATGGCAGCGGCAAGCCCTTGCCAAGGGTTTGCTTTGAGGTGAGGAACAGGTGAGGAGATGGTTGGAGGGTTTGGTTGATGGCCAGAAGGTTTAGTTGATGGCCAGAAGGTTCTGATGATGACCAGAGGGTTTGGTGGATGACTAGAAGGTTCTGATGATGGCCAGAGGGTTTGATGGGTGGCCAGAAGGTTCTGATGATGGCCAGAGGGTTTGATGGGTGGCCAGAGGGTTCTGATGATGGCCAGAGGGTTTGATGGGTGGCCAGAGGGTTCTGATGATGGCCAGAGGGTTTGATGGGTGGCCAGAGGGTTCTGATGATGGCCAGAGGGTTTGGTTGATGACCAGAGGGTTCTGATGATGGCCAGAGGGTTTGGTTGATGACCAGAAGGTTCTGATGATGGCCAGAGGGTTTGGTTGATGACCAGAGGGTTCTGATGATGGCCAGAGGGTTTGGTTGATGACCAGAGGGTTCTGATGATGGCCAGAGGGTTTGGTTGATGACCAGAAGGTTCTGATGATGGCCAGAGGGTTTGGTTGATGACCAGAGGGTTCTGATGATGGCCAGAGGGTTTGGTTGATGACCAGAAGGTTCTGATGATGGCCAGAGGGTTTGGTTGATGACCAGAGGGTTCTGATGATGGCCAGAGGGTTTGATGGGTGACCAGAGGGTTCTGATGATGGCCAGAGGGTTTGGTTGATGACCAGAGGGTTCTGATGATGGCCAGAGGGTTTGGTTGATGACCAGAGGGTTCTGATGATGGCCAGAGGGTTTGATGGGTGACCAGAGGGTTCTGATGATGGCCAGAGGGTTTGGTTGATGACCAGAAGGTTCTGATGATGACCAGAAGGTTCTGATGATGACCAGAAGGTTCTGATGATGGCCAGAGGGTTTGGTGGATGACCAGAGGGTTCTGATGATGGCCAGAGGGTTTGGTTGATGACCAGAAGGTTCTGATGATGGCCAGAGGGTTTGGTTGATGACCAGAAGGTTCTGATGATGGCCAGAGGGTTTGGTGGATGACCAGAAGGTTCTGATGATGACCAGAAGGTTCTGATGATGGCCAGAGGGTTCTGATGATGGCCAGAGGGTTTGGTGGATGACCAGAAGGTTCTGATGATGGCCAGAGGGTTTGGTTGATGACCAGAAGGTTCTGATGATGACCAGAAGGTTCTGATGATGACCAGAAGGTTCTGATGATGGCCAGAGGGTTTGGTGGATGACCAGAGGGTTCTGATGATGGCCAGAGGGTTTGGTTGATGACCAGAAGGTTCTGATGATGGCCAGAGGGTTTGGTGGATGACCAGAAGGTTCTGATGATGACCAGAAGGTTCTGATGATGGCCAGAGGGTTCTGATGATGGCCAGAGGGTTCTGATGATGCTGATGACCAGTTTGCTTCAGGACCATCCCGTGTCTCTGGGACCACCCTGGATCCCTCAGGACCATCCTGATGGGTCCATCCCCTCCTCTCATTGTGTGAGTTGGGCTGATGATGCTTCTGGAGATGTTTCCATGGTGGCAGACATTGTTTCTTCTGTCTTCTCCTGCTGCAGGGGTGGGGATTGCTGGGATTTGCTTCTCAACCCTGATGGTGTCCTTAGCATCCTGATGGCCACATCTCCAGCAGATGGAGGGTTTGGCTAGTCCTGAGCTTCAGGAGGGTTGTGCAGAGATCTGGCCTGGTTGGAGACTTGGGTGGAGAAAGAACCTCAGGAGGTTCAACCAGGGCAAGTGCAGGGTCCTGCACCCATGGAGGAACAACCCCCTGCAGCAGTACAGGGGAGGGCTGACCTGCTGGGAAGGAGCTGCACAGAGAAGGATCTGGGAGTGCTGGGGGACAACAAGGTGACCATGAGCCAGCAATGTGCCCTTGTGGCCAAGAAGCCAGATGATCTCCTGGTGGGGCAGTGAAGAAGAGTGCAACATGGGATGACCATGCCCACCACCGTGGTTGCCCAGCATGGGGAAGCCCTTTGGGGTCACCATGGGGCATGACATAGATTATGGAGTCCCACCTCCACCCTTGACCACCCCCATGGCCCTCTGGGAGGTCGCTGGTGGCGTGGTGGTGGCCGTCACCGTGGCCCTCCCGCTGCCCACGGGAGCCACCACGGCACAGGACAATTAAACTGTACCCTGAGTCATCAGTGGTGGGTGTTGAAGGAGCTTTGGATCTAATGAGCTTGATTAATTATTCAGGAGCCACTAATTAAAGGGCAGAAGGTTGGAGAGATGGAGATCTGGGACATCCCAGAGGTGCTGGTGGTGAGGTCACTGTGCTCAGCTGGTGCTGCAGCAAGAGGGTGAAACTGGGGGGAGAGGAGTGGTGAGGTCCCTGCTCCTTGGGACTCTGCTCCTTGGGGTTCTGCTCCATAGTTCTGCTCCATGGGGTTCTGCTCTATAGTCCTGCTCCTTGGGGTTCTGCTCCTTGGGGTTCTGCTCCATGGAGTTCTGCTCCATGGGCTTCTGCTCCATGGGCTTCTGCTCCTTGGGGTTCTGCTCCTTGGGGTTCTGCTCCATGGAGTTCTGCTCCATAGTTCTGCTCCATGGGCTTCTGCTCCTTGGGGTTCTGCTCCTTGGGGTTCTGCTCCATAGTCCTGCTCCATGGGGTTCTGCTCCTTGGGGCTCTGCTCTATAGTCCTGCTCCTTGGGGTTCTGCTCCTTGGGACTCTGCTCCTTGGGGTTCTGCTCCATAGTCCTGCTCCATGGGCTTCTGCTCCTTGGGGTTCTGCTCCTTGGGGTTCTGCTTTATACTTCTGCTCCTTGGGGTTCTGCTCCTTGGGGTTCTGCTCTATAGTCCTGCTCCTTGGGGTTCTGCTCCTTGGGACTCTGCTCCTTGGGGTTCTGCTCCATAGTCCTGCTCCATGGGCTTCTGCTCCTTGGGGTTCTGCTCTGTAGTCCTGCTCCTTGGGGTTCTGCTCCTTGGGGTTCTGCTCCTTGGGGTTCTGCTCTATAGTCCTGCTCCATGGGCTTCTGCTCCTTGGGGCTCTGCTCCATGGGGTTCTGCTTTATACTTCTGCTCCATGGGGTTCTGCTCCTTGGGGTTCTGCTCCATAGTCCTGCTCCATGGGCTTCTGCTCCTTGGGGCTCTGCTCCATGGGGTTCTGCTTTATACTTCTGCTCCTTGGGGTTCTGCTCCTTGGGGTTCTGCTCCTTGGGGTTCTGCTCTATAGTCCTGCTCCATGGGCTTCTGCTCCTTGGGGCTCTGCTCCATGGGGTTCTGCTTTATACTTCTGCTCCATGGGGTTCTGCTCCTTGGGGTTCTGCTCTATAGTCCTGCTCCTTGGGGTTCTGCTCCTTGGGACTCTGCTCCTTGGGGTTCTGCTCCATAGTCCTGCTCCTTGGGGTTCTGCTCCTTGGGGTTCTGCTCCTTGGGACTCTGCTCCTTGGGGTTCTGCTCCATAGTCCTGCTCCATGGGGTTCTGCTCCTTGGGGTTCTGCTCTATAGTCCTGCTCCATGGGCTTCTGCTCCATGGGCTTCTGCTCCTTGGGGTTCTGCTCTATAGTCCTGCTCCATGGGCTTCTGCTCCTTGGGGTTCTGCTCTAAAGTCCTGCTCCTTGGGGCTCTGCTCCATGGGGTTCTGCTTTATACTTCTGCTCCATGGGGTTCTGCTCCATGGGGTTCTGCTCCTTGGGGTTCTGCTCTATAGTTCTCCTTGGAGTTCTGCTCCATGGGGTTCTGCTCTATAGTCCTGCTCCATGGGGTTCTGCTCTATAGTCCTGCTCCATGGGGTTCTGCTCTATAGTTCTGCTCCATGGGGCTCTGCTCCATGGTTCTGCTTCATGGTTCTTCTCTGTGGCCCTTCTCTGGGGCTCTGCTGTGTAGGTTCTGTCTGCAAATCTTGATGGGTTCCTCAAAGTCTTGTTGGATGACCCTAAATCTTCTTGGGTGCCTCCAAATCCTGGTGTGTGCCCCTAAATTTCACTTGGTGCCTCCAGATCTTCATGGGTGCCCTTAAATCTTCATGGGTGCCCTTAAATCTCTTTGGATGGCCCTAGCTCTTGTTGGGTGTCTCAAACCTTCTTGGGTGCTCCCAAATCTTGGTGGGGGTTGGAACTAGATGATCCTTGTGGTCCTTTCCAACCCTGACTGATCCTGTGATCCTATGAAATCCCATTGGGTGGGGATACAGCAGGAGCTGGGATGGGGATGGGGACAGGACAAGGACTGGGATGAGTTTGGTTCCATCCCTGGTGGCTTGTTCCCACGTCCTGCTCACCACACAGCCCAACCTCTCCCAACCCTAGTGCCAAGGATGTGCCAGTGCTGGGGTGAACTGCTCCCATCCCACCTTCTCCAGTGGTTCCTTTCCTCCTCGTTCCAAGGGACATCTAGAGGTGGCCACTAACCTTCTCTGAGCTCTTCAGCTTCACCTTCCCTTTCATCTTCTTCCTCCTACAGGCATCGAGTGTCCGCGAGGCGCCAGGAACCTGCCTGGGCTGGTGCAGGAGGGGGAGCCCTTCAGTGAAGAGGCCACACACTTCACCAAGGAGCTGGTGCTGCAGAGAGAGGTAGGGCCAGATGCTCTGCAAGAGCTTGGGTGGCACTGCCATCAGGCCTAGTGGGAGATGGTGACTCCACCATGGCTTCGTCAAGGGCTTCGGGGCCTCCAGGGAAAGGCAAAGCTTCTGCTCAGGCTGGGCTTGGGGTTGGTCTTGTCTTTTGAAGCTCTGCTGTTGGTGTCACCATGGTGCTAGGGCTGGATCTGGCCCTGTTGTCCCCTCTGAGGTTCTCCTGGTGGTGTGTTGTGGTTCCACCATGGTGCTGAGCCTGGATTTGGCCCTGTTGTCCTCTCTGAGGTTCTCCATGGTGCTGAGCCTGGATTTGGCTCTGTTGTCCTCTCTGAGTTCTCCTGGTGGTGTGTTGTGGTTCCACCATGGTGCTGAGCCTGGATTTGGCTCTATTGTCCTCTCTGAGTTCTCCTGGTGGTGTGTTGTGGTTCCACCATGGTGCTGAGCCTGGATTTGGCCCTGTTGTCCCCTCTGAGGTTCTCCTGGTGGTGTGTTGTGGTTCCACCATGGTGCTGAGCCTGGATTTGGCTCTATTGTCCCCTCTGAGGTTCTCCTGGTGGTGTGTTGTGGTTCCACCATGGTGCTGAGCCTGGATTTGGCTCTATTGTCCTCTCTGAGGTTCTCCTGGTGGTGTGTTGTGGTTCCACCATGGTGCTGAGCCTGGGTTTGGCCCTGTTGTCCTCTCTGAGTTCTCCTGGTGGTGCTGGACCTGGATTTATCACATTCTCCACCTGGGAGTCTCTTGCTTGTTCCTGGCTGCCAGTGGAATCCCAGGAGGCTCCCCCAGGAGAAACATCTTAACTTGGGGGATGGTGGAGCCCTGGAGAGGTTGTGGAGTCTCCTCTGGAGAGCTTCCAAGCCCCCTGGCCATTGTGACCCTGGGCAGGCTGCTGTGGGTGCCCCTGCTGGAGCAGGGGGGTTGGACTGGCTGAGCTCCACAGGTCCCTTCCCACCACCACCACGCTGGGGTTGGATGGATTCTGGTCACCTCCTGGTTCCCTCCCTCCATCCCAGCGCTGCCATCATCTGCCCCTGGCTGTTGGGTGGAATTTTGATGGGAACTGGGGCAAAGCAGCAGCTGCTGGCTCTTGGCCTTGGCACAAGCATGGGGAGGGGTGGCAGAGGTGGCATCGTGACCTCCCTCACCATTGGCATGCTTGAGACCCATCGTGGTGGCTTCTGAAGGGGGGGGGATCTTCTCCTGCTAAGTGACATGGGCTGGTGGGGTCAGGATGAGAACCATGGAATGGTTTGGGGGTCACTCTGTGCCCAGCTGTCCCTTGGGCACATTTCTTGGCCTCTTCAGAGGGTGGCAGCTCCTGGAGGGGGGGTGACAGCTGCATCCTGGGGTGCCATGGTGTGGCATTTCCTTCCTAGGGGCTGGCAGGTCCCTCCCTGGGGTGCTTTGAGGTGGCATCTCCCTCTTGAGGGGTGGCATCTCTGTCCTGGGGGGTTGACAGCTCCTTCCTAGGGGGGGTGACAGTTCCATTCTGGGGTGCTGTGGGGTGGCATCTCCCACCTAGGGGGTGGCATCTGCTTGGGGGGGTGCCAGGGAGGGTGATTCCCGTCGGTTTCCCTGGCAACCAGCTGCTGGGGACATCCCCATCCCCCAGCCCGTTGCTGGCTGCGTCACCACCCAGTGCCACCCCCCTGCTGCCAGATCCTGCCAGCCCTCCCCAGTCCCTGCCAGTCCTTGCCGCCCTCTGCCGCTCCTGACACCCCCTCTAGCCTCGGCCAGCTCCTCCAGCTCCTCTCTGCCAGCCTCTGCCGTCCCCTCCAGCTTCTGCCAGCCCCAGCCAGTCCCTGCCACCCCCTTCAGTTCCCCTTTGCCAGCCTCTGCCAGTCCCTCCCACCCCCTCCAGCTCTGCTTTTCCAACCCTCTGTGAGTCCCTGCCACCCTGCCACAGCCGCTGCCACTCTCTCCAGCTTCCCTCTGCCAGTCCCTGTCACCCCCCTCCAGTCCCTGTCACCCCCTCCAGTCCCTGTCACCCCCTCCAGCCTCTGCCAACCCCTCCAGTCCCTGTCACCCCCCTCCAGCCTCTGCCAACCCCTCCAGCTTCGCTTTGCCAGCCCCAACCCTCAGCCAGTGCCTGCCAAACCCTCCAGCTCCCCACTGCCAGCACCAGCCAGTCCCTCTCACCTCCTCCAGCTCTCTTCTCTGCCAGCCCCTGCCACCTCCTCTAGCTCTCATTTGCCAGCCTCTGCCGGTGCCCACCACCCCCCAGTCCCTACCAGTCTCTGCCAACCCCTCCAGTTCCCATTTGCCAGCCCCTGCCGGTTCCTGCTGCCCCCTCTGGCTCCACCCTGCCAGCCGGTGCCGGTGCCTGCCACCCCCTCTAGTTCCCCTTTGCCAGCCTCTGCCACCCTCTACCAGCCTCTGCCAACCCCTCCAGCCCCTTCTGCCAGCCCTTGCCACCCCCTCTGGTTTCTTCCAATGCCTCCAGCTCCTCTCTGCCAGTCCCTTCCAGCCCTTCCCAGTCCCTTCCAGCCCCTGCCAGTCCCTGCCACCCCCTCCAGCACCCCTCTGCCAGCCTGTGCCAGCTCCTGCCATCTTCCCTCCCTTTCCTTCCCAGCCCATGACTCTCGTTGTGCAATGCAGCATTTTTCCAGTTGGGAATTGCAGCAGGAACCAGTTAGGCTGCTGGGTTCCCAGTTCCAGAACTGGGCTTTGGTAGTGCTCAGGGTGCCAGGGCATCCTCCTTCTCCTCCTCATCATCCCAGCTCCTCAACCCCTGGGAAGGTTTTGGGGTTCCCCCCCCCCCCTAATTTCAAGCTTTCCAGGTCAGGGAAACAAAAAAATTCCCTGGCTCAATATTCCAAATCCTTCAGGAATGAAGCAAGAAAGGAGCTTTTTAGGCTTTCCTTCCTCGTTTTATTCCTCCTCATCCTCATCCCAGCTCCTCTGCCCCTGGAAAGGTTTATTGCCCTGATCCAACTAATTCCAGGTCAGGAGAATAAAATCCCTTGGCTCAGCATTCCCAATCCCTCAGGAATGAAGCAAAAAAGCAGCTAATTTAAGGTTTTCTTCCTCCTCATCTTCCTCCTCATCCCAGCTCCTCAAACCCTGGGAAGGCTTTATTCATCCCCTGATCCAAATAGTTCCAGGTCAGGAGAATAAAATCCTTTGGCTCAGCATTCTCAATCCCTCAGGAATGGAGCAAAAAAATCAGCTTTATAGGGTGTTCTTCCTCCTCATCTTCCTCCTCATCCTCATCCCAGCTCCTCAGCCCCTGGGAAGGTTTGTTATTTCCATGCCCTGATCCAACTAGCTCCAGGTCAGGAGAATAAAATCCCTTGGCTCAGCATTCCCAATCCCTCAGGAATGGAGCAAAAAAATCAGCTTTATAGGGTGTTCTTCCTCCTCATCTTCCTCCTCATCCCAGCTCCTCTGCCCCTGGAAAGGTTTATTGCCCTGATCCAACTAATTCCAGGTCAGGAGAATGAAATCCTTTGGCTCAGCATTCCCAATCCCTCAGGAATGGAGCAAAAAACAAATCAGCTTTATAGGGTGTTCTTCCTCCTCATCTTCCTCCTCATCCTCATCCCAGCTCCTCAGCCCCTGGGAAGGTTTGTTATTTCCATGCCCTGATCCAACTAGCTCCAGGTCAGGAGAATAAAATCCCTTGGCTCAGCATTCCCAATCCCTCAGGAATGGAGCAAAAAAGCAGCTAATTTAAGGTTTTCTTCCTCCTCATCTTCCTCCTCATCCCAGCTCCTCAGCCCCTGGGAAGGCTTTTTTCATCCCCTGATCCAAATAGTTCCAGGTCAGGAGAATAAAATCCTTTGGCTCAGCATTCTCAATCCCTCAGGAATGGAGCAAAAAAATCAGCTTTATAGGGTGTTCTTCCTCCCCATCTTCCTCCTCATCCCAGCTCCTCTGCCCCTGGAAAGGTTTATTGCCCTGATCCAACTAGTTCCAGGTCAGGAGAATGAAATCCCTTGGCTCAGCATTCCCAATCCCTCAGGAATGGAGCAAAAAAATAATCTTTATAGGGTGTCCTTCCTCCTCATCTTCCTCCTCATCCCAGCTCCTCAACCCCTGGGAAGGTTTTTTTTTCCATGCCCTGATCCAACTGGCTCCAGGTCAGGAGAATAAAATCCCTTGGCTCAGCATTCCCAATCCCTCAGGAATGGAGCAAAAAAGCAGCTAATTTAAGGTTTTCTTCCTCCTTTTCTTCCTCCTCATCTTCCTCCTGGCACACTCCCAAGCTCCCTGGTTCTGGGCTGTGCCACATTCCCACGCTGTCCCCAAGTGCCTGCCAGTGTGTCACCCACCCCCGGGCACTGGTGCTGGCACTTGGTCACTGCTGGCACCAGGCCATGCTGGGATGGATGGTGGGGGATGGCACTGGACCAGCTTCCCTGCTTCCCTGCCTGCAGCCTTGCCTCATTCCCTACTGTCCTGCTTCCTTACCTGCATCCCTGCCTGCTTCCCTAATTCACTGCTTCCCTGCCTGCTCTCCTGCATCCCTGTCTGCTTCCCTGCTTCCCTGCCTGCTTCTCTGCCTGTCTGGCATCATCCCCCTAAACATCCCCCCCCCAAGCATCCTGTGAGCATCCCTGGAAGCATCCTAGGATCATCTTGAGATCATCCTCCTGAGCATGCCTGGGGCCATCCTGGAATCATTCCCCCAAGCACCCCTTGAGCATCCCTGAGACCATCCTGGAAGCATCCCCCAACAACCCCCTTGAGCACGGCTGGAAGCATCCTAAGAGCATCCCTCAGGCCATCCTGGGATCATCCCTGGGATCACCCTGGAAGCATCCCCCCAGTTATCCCCCTGAGTATCTCTGGGACCATCCTGGAATCATCCCTGGGATCATCCTGGAAGCATCCCCCCTAATTATTCCCCTGAGAATCCCTGGGACCATCCTGGAATCATCCCTGGGATCATCTTGGAAGCATCCCCCCCAGTTATCCCCCTGAGTATCCCTGGGACCATCCTGGAATCATCCCTGGGATCATCTTGAAAGCATCCCCCCAGTTATCCCCCTGAGTATCCCTGGGACCATCCTGGAATCATCCCTGGGATCATCTTGAAAGCATCCCCCCCCAATTATCCCCCTGAGTATCCCTGGGACCATCCTGGAATCATCCCTGGGATCATCCTGGAAGCATCCCCCCAGTTATCCCCCTGAGTATCTCTGGGACCATCCTGGAATCATCCCTGGGATCATCCTGGAAGCATCCCCCCTAATTATTCCCCTGAGAATCCCTGGGACCATCCTGGAATCATCCCTGGGATCATCCTGGAAGCATCCCCCCAGTTATCCCCCTGAGTATCCCTGGGACCATCCTGGAATCATCCCTGGGATCATCTTGAAAGCATCCCCCCCCAATTATCCCCCTGAGTATCCCTGGGACCATCCTGGGATCATCCCTGGGATCATCCTGGAAGCATCCCCCCAATTATCCCCCTGAGTATCCCTGGGACCATCCTGGAATCATCCCTGGGATCATCCTGGAAGCATCCCCCCAGTTATCCCCCTGAGTATCCCTGGGACCATCCTGGAAGCACCCTGTGATCGTGTCTGGAAGCATCCCTGGAGCATCCCTCATCTTGCAGCGATGAGCTCCCCACCATCTTCTGAGCAGGTCCCTGGTTTCCATCCCATCTCCTGGAGCTTCCACCATTCCCAAGGGTGCCACCTTCACTTCCCAGATAGCCCCAGTTATCCCAATGGATGTGGTGAGGTTTTGGAACCCCTGGCATGGTGACTGGCACAGTGGAGCTTTGTGCCATTGGAAGGGGGTGGGTGGAGGTGGCACCGTGGAGCCATGGAAAGGGGGCTGGAGTTGGCAGGATGGAGCCCTATACAATGGGAAGGAGATGCAAGTGGCACCCTGGAACCATGGGAAGGGGCTGGGGGTGGTACACTGGTGGTGTGGAAAGGGGCTGGGGATGGCACTGTGGTGTGTGTGTCATGGGAAGGAGGTGAAGGTGGCACCCTGGAACCATGGGAAGGGGCTGGGCATGGCACCTCAGAGCCATGGGAAGGGGCTGGGAGTGGCACCATGGAGCTTTGTGCCAGGGGAAGGGGCTGGGGATGGTGCCTTGGAGCCATAGGGAGGGGCTGGGGGTGACACCATGGAGCTTTGTGCCAGGGGAAGGGGCTGGGGGTGGCACCATGGAGCTTTGTGCCAGGGGAAGGGGCTGGGGATGGTACCTTGGAGCCATGGGAAGGGGCTGGGAGTGGCACCCTGGAGCTTTGTGCCAGGGGAAGGGGGTGGGGGGTGGCACTGTGGAGCCTTGTGGCCATGCCAGCCTCTGAGAGCACCCAAACTCAGCTGGTGCCAGGGCACAGTGTCGCGGTGAACCCACTGAGCCGCAACAACAAGCCGACTGCGGCACCAGAGCCCAAATTAGCTGCAGCTAATTAGGATAATTAACGGGAGCCCCATGTCGAGGGAGGAGGTGTACAAGTGGCTGGGAACACACGCTGCTGTGCCAGCCCTGCCTGGCACGGCGGGCATGGTGTGGGCATGGCTGTGTGGTGACAGCAGGGCATGGGAAACCTCTCCTGGTGCCGCCGTAGAGGGGTGAGGGTGGCACTCTGCAGCTTTGTGTCAGGGGAAGGGGATGGAGGTGGCACCATGGACCTTGTGCTGGGTGGCACTATGGCTGGGGGTGGCACTGTGGGGTTTTGGCCTTACCCTTCCAACCCTACGACATTTTTTGTGCCATGGGAAGGAGATGAAGGTGGCACCATGGAGCCATAGGAAGGGGCTGGGGGATGGCACCGTGGAGCTTTGTGCTGGGGGAAAGAAATGAAGGTGGCACTGTGGAGCCATGGGAAGGGTCTGGGGGTGGCACCGTGGAGCTTTGTGCCATGGGAAGGAGATGAAGGTGGCACCATGGAGCCATGGGAAGGATCTGGGGGTGGCACTGTGGAGCTTTGTGCCATGGGAAGGAGATGAAGGTGGCACCATGGAGCCATGGGAAGAGCCTGGGGATTGCACCTTGGAGCCATGGGAAGGGTCTGGGGGTGGCACTGTGGAATTTTATGCCATGGGAAGGAGGTGAAGGTGGCACCATGGAGCCATGGGAAGGGCCTGGGGATTGCACCTTGGAGCCATGGGAAGGGTCTGGGGATGGCATCTTGGAGCCATGGGAAGGGGCTGGGGATGGCACTGTGGAATTTTATGCCATGGGAAGGAGATGAAGGTGGCACCGTGGAGCCATGGGAAGGGGCTAGGGGCGGGCACCTTTGAGCCATGGGAAAGGGCTGGGGGTGGCACTGTGGAGTTTTGTGCCATGGGAAGGAGGTGAAGGTGGAACCTTGGAGCCATGGGAAAGGGTTGGGGGTGGCACTGTGGAGTTTTGTGCTATGGGAAGGAGGTGAAGGTGGAACCTTGGAGCCATGGGAAGGGGCTGGGGGTGGTACTGTGGAGCTTTGTGCCATGGGAAACGGATGGAGGTGACATCATGGAGCCTTTTTGGGGGTGGCACATAAAGAAGGAAGCCAGAGGGGGTTTGGGTAAAAATATTAAGGTGTTTTACTTGGGGGGGGGGGGGGGGGAGGAAATCCCCAACTTTAAAATAGGCCAAAATAAAAAAAGCCTAAAAAAAAAACCCCAAAGCCTAAACACCCTCCCAAAAACCTAACAGACTCCCAAAGAAGCCTAAAAGCAACCCAAAGAATCCTAAAAACCAGGAGAAAATAATAATAGTAATAAAAGCAACAATAAGAAGCCTAAAACAGCCACCCAAAAAAAGCCTAAGCCATCCCAGAATGGCATGGAAAAGGTTCCCAAAAGCCTAGCAGCCCGTCTGAAATCCATCAGAGCAAGCCTGACCAGTTCTGGGCTCCTCAGTTTAGGAGGGATGTTGAGCTGCTGGGAGGTGTCCAGAGGAGGGCAACGAAGCTGGGGAGGGGTGTGGAGCACAGCCCTGTGAGGAGAGGCTGAGGGAGCTGGGGTTGCTTAGCCTGGAGAGGAGGAGGCTCAGGGGAGACCTCATTGCTCTCTACAGCTACCTGAACGGAGGTTGTAGCCAGGTGGGGGGTTGGTCTCTTCTCGCAGGCAGCCAGCACCAGAACAAGAGGACACAGTCTGAAGCTGTGTCAGGGGCGGTTTAGGCTGGAGGTTAGGAGGAAGTTCTTCATAGAGAGAGTGATTGCCTATTGGAATGTGCTGCCTGGGGAGGTGGTGGAGTCACCATCACTGGAGGTGTTTAGGAAGAGACTTGATGGGGTGCTTGGTGCCATGGTTTAGTTGATTAGATGGTGTTGGGTGATAGGTTGGACTCGATGATCTCAAAGGTCTCTTCCAACCTGGTTAATTCTTATTCTTATTCTTATTTGCTTATTCCTATTCTTATTCCTATTCCTATTCTTTCTATTCCTATTCCATTCCACTCCATTCCACTCCATTCCACTCCATTCCATTCCATTCCATTCCATTCCACTCCATTCCATTCCATTCCATTCTATTCTACTCCACTCCACTCCACTCCACTCCACTCCACTCCACTCCACTCCACTCCATTCCACTCCATTCCATTCCATTCCATTCCATTCCATTCCATTCCATTCCATTCCATTCCATTCCACTCCATTCCACTCCATTCCATTCCATTCCACTCCATCCCATCCCAAAAAACCAAACCAAACCAAACCCAAAAAAGCCTAAAAAGCCTGGAAGGAAACTACCCAAAAAGAAAAGGGGGGGAAAAAAAGAAGTCAAAAAAGACACACACAACACCCTCCCCCCCCCAAAAAAAAACAAACCACCACCAATAAAAAACACCAAAAAGGCCTCAAAAAACGCCCCCAAAACTTCCCCAAAAGCCTAAGAAACATCACCCCAGAAACCCTTCAATGTGTGAGGGGAAATAATGAAATAGCATAGAATGAAATAGCATAGAATGAAATAGCATAAAATATACATTAAAATAAATAAAATACATAAATAAATAAACAAAAATACATTAAAAATAAATAGAGAAAAAAAGAAAAGAGAAAAGAAAAGGAAAAGAAAAAGAAAAGGAAAGAAACAGAAAAAGCCTTAAATAAAATATTTTATATATATATATATAAAAATATCTATTGTATATAAAAATATATATATAAAAATCCCCAAAACATCTCCAAAGCTTTAAAAAAACAACCCCCAAAAAGCCACAAAAGGCCTAAGCCACCCAAAGACCTCTCCCCCACCCTGAGAAACAAGAGCTAGTGCACCCCAAAGGCCTAACCAAACCCTCCAAAGCTTGGCCAACCCCCCAGAAATCCCCAAGGACATTGGGTGAGGGCTCGGAGCCGGTGGCAGCTCCCCCCCAGGGACCTCGATCCACTGCCCTGGTGCCAGTCCCTGGCCACAGGTACATGGTAATGGCACAGGGGTGGTCCCAGGGCTGCTGCAAGGCAACCTGGGGGACACCGCTGTCACTGGGGCACTCCGTGTCACCTCTGCCAGCACTCAGGGCGCCTTGTGTCCCTGCTACTGGGCCCCAAAGTTCACTGTGTCCCTGCCACCGACACCCAGGGCACCCTTGCTGCCAGCACACGAGGGTCCCTGTGTGTCCACGTGGCCAGGAGACAAGTGACCCTGCAGCTGGCACCTGGGGGTCTCCCCATGTCCCCACAACAAGGACCTAAGGCTCACCGTGTCTCCACCACCAATACCCTGGACACCTTGTGTCCCTGCCACCAGCACCCGGGGGTCACCATCTCCCCACCACCCTGGACACTCTTGTGTCCTTGTCACTGGCATCCAGAGTACCCCTTGTCCCTGTCACTGGTACCCAGGGCACCTTGCATCTCTGCTGCTGGCACCCAAAGGGCCTTGTTCCATGTCACTGGCACCCAGGTCACCCCACGTCCCTGCTGCCAGCACCTGGGGGTCATCATGTCCCCACCACCCTGGACCACACTTGTGTCCCTGTCACTGGTACCCAGTGTCCCTGGGTACCAGTGTCCCTGCTGCCAGCACCCAGAGGACTTTGTGTCCCTGCTGCCATCACCTGGGGGGTCACCATGTCCCCACCACCATGGATGCCCCGTGTCCCTGTCACTGGTGCCCAGGGGACCTTGTGTCCCTGTGCACCTGGACCTCCTGGTGCCCCCCCCAGTGCCTCCAGCACCCAGGCCACCCCACGTCCCCGCTGCCAGCACCCAGAGATCTTTGTGTCTCTGCTGCTGGCAGCTGGGAGTCCTGGTGTCCCCCACCATCAGCACCCAGGGGACCTTGTGTCCCTGTGCACCTGGACCTCCTGGTGCCCCCCCAGTGCCTCCAGCACCCAGGCCACCCCACATCCCCCGCTGCCAGCACCCAGAGGACCTTGTGCCCCTGCCATCAGCACCCCGAGGACCCTGTGTTCCCCACCCACCTGGGAGGTCCCAATGTCCCCAGACTTCTCCCCCACCACAATGCCACCAATGGCCTACCCCCCAGTTTTGGTGGGAGATGTCCCACAGTGGGTGACAATGGGGGCTCAAACCGAGGGCAGCACAAACCTAGTGGTGTGTGTGCCCCCCTCATCTATTTCCTTCCCCTCCCCCCCCCCCAGAATTCACCATTTTTAGTTCATTTTACCACCAGAAAAGCGGGGGGGGGGGGGGGGAAAGCAGCAAAATTAAAACCTTCTGAAGGCAAAAAGTGCTCAAGGTAGGGTAAACAGCTTGGGGGGCACCTATTTACCTCTGTGTTTGTGTCCCCCCTCCAATTACTTTTTGTGGTGTGTCCCCCCAAATCCATTCCCCCCCTAAATTCACCATTTTTAGTTAGAACCAAATAACAAACAGTAAAAAAAAAAATCTTTTTGAAGGCAAAAAAGTTCTCAGAGTAGGATAAATAGGTGGGGGGAGGTGGGGGGGCACCTATTTACCTGCCCCCCCCCCCCCCAGTTATTTTTAGTTAGCAATAAAACCATTTTCAGTTAGAAATAAAACCAAAGCAAACAATAAACAGTAGAAACCAAATATTAAAATAATTTTTAAAGGAAAAAATAAAAACTCAACTTCTCAGAGTGGCATAAATGGATTAGGGGGAGGGGCAACTATTTATCTATTTATCTACCCCCCCCAATTAATTTTTGTGAGGGGTGTGTTCCCCACCCCCCCCTCCCCAAATTCAACACTTTTAGCTAGAAATAAACCCCCCAACCCCCAGTTAAATAAATAAATAGATAGATAAAGCTTTTTTTTTTACTGGGGGGGGAGGAGAGGGGAGAGAAGGCAAAAACTTCTCAGAGTGGGATAAATGGATTGGGGGGGGAGGGCAACTATTTATCTACCCCACCTCCCCCCTCATTATTTTTTGTGATGGAATGGAATGGAATGGAATGGAATGGAATGGAATGGAATGGAATGGAATGGAATGGAATGGAATGGAATGGAATGGAATAGAGTAGAATGAAATGGAATGGAATAGAATAGAATAGAATAGAATAGAATAGAATAGAATAGAATAGAATAGAATAGAATAGAATAGAATAGAATAGAATAGAATAGAATAGAATAGACCAGGTTGGGAAGAGACCTTTGAGATCATCGTGTCCAACCTATCGTCCAACACCACCCAACCAACTAAACCATGCAACCAAGCACCCCATCAAGTCTCCTCCTGAACACCTCCAGTGATGGTGACTCCACCACCTCCCCAGGCAGCCCATTCCAATGGGGCAGTCTCTCTTTCTATGAAGAACTTCTTCCTAACATCCAGCTTAAGCCTCCCCTAGTGCAGCCTGAGTCAGTGTCCTCTTGTTCTGGTTACCTGGGAGAAGAGACCAAGCCCCACCTGTCTACGACCTCCCTTCAGGTAGTTGTAGACAGCAATAAGGTCTCCCCTGAGCCTCCTCTTCTCCAGGCTAAGCAACCCCAGCTCCCTCAGCCTCTCCTCATAGGGCTTGTGTTCCAAACCCCTCACCAACTTCATTGCCCTTCTCTGGACTCGTTCCAGCAAGTCAACCTCCTTCCTAAACTGAGGGGCCCAGAACTGGGACACAGGACTCGAGGTGTGGCCTAACCAATGCAGTGTACAGGGGCAGAATGACTTCCCTGCTCCTGCTGGCCACACTGTTCCTGATGCAGGCCATGTGCGCCCCTCTTCCCCCCCACCGCCCCCCCCAAATCCAACATTTTTAGCTAGAAATCCCAGTTAAATAAATAATTAAATCTCTTTTGGGGGGGTTGGGAGGAAAGGCAAAAAGTTCTGAGAGTAAGAATAAATGGGGGGGGGGGGGGGAACCTATTTATCTACCTCACCCCACGACCCCTAATTATTTTTTGGGATGTGTGTGTGTCCCCCTCCTCAAATTCAACATTTTTAGCTAGAAATAAACCCCAACCCCCAGTTAAATAAATAAATACATAGATAAATATCCTTTTTTTTTGGGGGGGGGGGGAGGGAAGGCAAAAAGTTCTCAGAGAATGGAATGGAATGGAATGGAATGGAATGGAAGAATAGAATGGAATGGAATAGAATAGAATGGAATGGAATGGAATAGAAGAATGGAATGGAATGGAATGGAATGGAATGGAATGGAATGGAATGGAATGGAATGGAATGGAATGGAATGGAATGGAATGGAATGGAATGGACCAGACCAGGATAAATAGAAAGGGGGAGGGCACCTATTTATCTACCTCACCCCCCCCACACACCTAATTATTTTTTGTGATGTGTGTGTCCCCCTCCTCAAATTCAACATTTTTTAGCTTGAAATAAACCCCCCAACCCCCAGTTAAATAAATAGATACAAAAATATCTCTTTTTTTTTTGGGGGGGGGGGGGAGTGGGGATAGGCAAAAAGTTCTCAAGAGTGGGATAAATGGATTGGGGGGGGGGAGGGCACCTATTTATCTACCCCACCTCCCCCCCCTCGTTATTTTTTGTGACGTGTGTGGGCCCCTCCCCAAATCCAACATTATTTTAGCCAGAAATAACCCCCAACCCCCCCTTAAATAGATAGATAGATAGATAGATAGATAGATAGATAGATAGATAGATAGATAATTTGGGGAGGGGGGAAGGCAAAAAAGGTCTCAGAGTAGGATAAATAGAGGGGGAGGGCATCAATTTACGAACCCCACCTTGGTTATTTGTTGTGGTGTGTGTGACACCCCCCCCCTTTCAAATTCAACATTTATAGCTAGAAATAAACCCCCCAGTTAAATAAATAAAGAGATAGATAAATAAATAGATAGATAAATAGATAGATAAATAGAAGATAAATAGATAAATGAATAGATAGATAGATAAATAGATAAATAAATAGATAGATAAATAGATAGATAGATAATTAGATAAATAAATAGATAAATAGATAAATAGAAGATAAATAAATAGATTAATAAATAGATAAATAGTAATTAGATAGATAAATAAATAGATAAATAGATAGGTAAATAGATAATTAGATAGATAAATAAATAGATAAATAGATAAATAGAAGATACATAAATAGATAAATAGAAGATAAATAAATAGATAAATAAATAGATAGATAAATAGATAGATAAATAGATAAATAGATAAATAAATAGATAACTAAATAAATAGATAAAGCTTTTTTCTGGGGGGGGGTGGGGAAGGCAAAAAGTTCTCTGAGCAGGATAAAAGGTGAGGGGGTGGTGGGGGGGAAGGGGGGGTGGTGGTCACACACCCCACACCCCCCCCAATTTTGTGTGTGTTTGTGTTTGTGTTTGTCTCCCCCCCCCCCCCCCCCCCCCCCCAGCCACACACCTTTAAAAAACGTGGAAGAATATTTATTAAAATACAAAAATACACCTTGGGGGTTTTGGGGGTTTTTTGTTTGGGGTTTTTTTTCTCTTTTTTCCTCTTTGTTTTTTTTTTTTGGGGGGGGCTGTTTTGTTTTGTTTTGTCCTTTTCTTATCTTTCTGGTTTGGTTTTGTTTTTCTTGGTGGGTTTTTTGTGAGTGTGTGTGTGTGTGTGTGTGTGTGTTTCTCTTCCTGGCTCTCAAGGAGTTTGGTGTTGTAGATATATAGAGATCGTTTTAATGATAGCGCCCCCCCCCCCCCCCCCCCCAACACCCCCCCCCCCCCAACCACCACAAGACCCCCTCCCCCCCCCTAGTTTTACACCCCCCACAAAAAATAATAATTAACCACCATTGTATCCATCCAATAATTAACTTCTTTGTTTAAAGCTTAAAAGAAGGAATTTCAGTGCTGGGGGGTGGAGGGGAAATAGGGGGTGTGGGGGGGGGGGGTAAAGGGGGTGGGGGAGGGGAGGCAACCCCCCCCCCCCTTGCATCACAGCACCCCCCCACCCCCAAAATAATAATTAAGGAGGATGCCCCTCCCCCTCCCTCCTCCACCCCCCTTTTAAAAGTGAGGACCCCCCCTTGAAATATAAGAAGGGGACCCCCCCTCAAAAGGAAGCCACCTCAGATGCTGGTGGTTTCCGTTGTCAAGCTTAAGAACATTCCCCCCTCCCACCCCCCGCCCCCCCCCCCAATTAAAAAAGCCCTTTAATTGCTCTCCCCCCCCCCCGCCCCACTTATTCCACAATCATTCCCCTGGGGGGGATAACGTTAAGGGGGGGGGGAGGATTTCCCCCTAATTCTTACAGACACACGCACCAACACCCCCCCCCCCCCAAGACGAAAAAAGACTAAAAACAG